>NC_139346.1:202623257-203035757 GCF_055883805.1 Amblyomma maculatum
GCAACGTTGTCACTACCCTTTCCTGTCATTGCAGTCCTTCCATGAAACACCAATGGTGCGGAGAGACCTCTTCCACGGGTCTCATTCTACTTTCTGTCTTTGAATCCCGACATGCTTTTTGTCGCTGTGCTGTCATCACGTAGTTATTTACACTTTTTAATTACGTCCCCCAACTGTCCTGCTCTCAAAGTGCAGGAAATGAAATATCTGCGGGGAGCAGTGCTTGCTCTCATCACTGTCCATATTAACGTGACACAAATGCATGGGCTCCGACGCGCGCTTTGCATTTCCGCCTTGTCCATTGTCCGGATAACGAGATTCCATGTTACGAGGCGTAAATACACTGAAAAAGCTTGATTCCAAGAAAAAAAAAATCCATAATTCGAGTCGCCCGTACTATCAGGGGTCGTATTAACGGCGAACGTCTTGCAATATAACCTTCACAGTTAGTTCATTCATGAGTTCTAGAGATAGCTGCATGTTTTCTGGCGTGCGCGAAGAGTTCCATTCTGCCGAGAACGGCAAAGGTTGGTCCGGCTTCAAACGCGGAAATGGAAAGGTTGAGCTAATATTTCTGTAAAAAGAATTAACTCAGTTGGATATAAAACAGCGCACAGCAAGGCATACAACCAGCAAAAAGAAAAAATAATAAAAATAAATAAATAAAAGGAAACGTTGTCATTCTTCATAAAAAGAATGCATTGTAATTCACGTGAACCTCTAAATACTTACGGCTGAGGATAAACATCTAGGCTATAGACTATAATCATAATCAGTCGAGTTTGTTTGTATAGAATTACCTACAATCATCCCCAAATTGATGGGTTGGAGACGTAGCCAAATTGGAAACAAAGATTGCCGGGAGTGGAAAACTTGCTTTCGCATCATCGCGATCCAATCATGCTCATCTGAATCATCCTTACATGTGTCGTAGTGCACGCAACTCCATTTTAACCGGCCGCAGAAACCAAGCCGCCGTCACTGGTCGGCCGCTCTTCGTCCAGCGTCGCTCTCTAATGGCCTGTCGACGTATGTGCCACGAGGCGTCGCGGCCTTCGACCTTCACGTCGAATTGCTCCGCTACCCACCGGCCAGTGCTATCCGGCGGACCAGCCAGGCCCCCTCGCCATTAACCTCGCAGCGTTTGCCGGTGACCTTCGGACAGTCGCAACGGGAAAAGTCGAGCCGCCTGTCTTTCTCATCTCGAGAAACTTAACCGCCTGCCACCATGCCGTTTTCGAAGGCATCGCTCAGCGCGTGCGTTTTCTGCCCACAAAAGGGCGCGGGTTCCCTGCCGACCAGCGTCATACCGTGCTGTCTTCGCCAGCCGTCGAAAGAGCGGCCGTGACGCGGGCTCGGACACGACGTGCGTCCTTCCGAGGTCGACAGCGGAGATGACCGCGGCTCATCAAGCGATGATGGGCGGCATATGCACGCTGTTCTGCTTTCAGCAGCAGCAAAAGCATAAGCAATGACAGCAGTCTCACGGACTGTGGGCACGCTTCGCCGTGTCTAGAAATTAGCCTTGTTCAGAGCTTAGCAAACGGCCTGGGAAACTTCCTTGAAGGCATATACGGGAATGAGTCAGGCAGCATCCAATGCCGATGGTGTATTTGTGATTATTTGGTTACTGAGCTCGATCATGGGTACACATATTTCATGGATGAAAAACAGTATACCTCGAAGGCCGTAACTGGAATGTATATACAATCTGGAATTTTGCCTTGCTCATACGGATAAAATAGGAGCGCCAGAAGTCGTATGGCAATACCGAATCGCCTGTCGCAGCACCTCCGGAAGGCCTTAGGTGACCATGGCAATGAAATGAATGACTTTGTCAAATTTCGGTCTGCAGTTCATGCCCGTAAATTTGAATATGTTTCACAAATCATATATTGTCGCTTTCATGAATGTGGGCTGAAGAAAAAGCCTTTTCAACATTTGGTACTTCAATTCGGCCTCCCGTCAAGCTGCCCGAGGAGTATTTCAGCCCTTCGATAGTGTCAAAGAAGGGCTCGTTGCCGCAGCCAAAGTAAAATTTACCCTCTTTAATCCGCCCTTGTCCCTTTTCCCCAGTGCATAGGGTAGCCAACCGGAGGCCTTTCTGGTTAACATCCCTGCCTTCCTCCTCCTCCCTACCCGCTGACAAACACGAGTAACGCGTAGGCAGTTCGCCGCCAGCTACTGAAAAGCCTCTGGATTGTAGAAAAAAGTTATTTGGGGGACGCTTTTCAATCAATCCGCAGACATGCACTGAGTTGCAAAAAATTATAAGATTGCACTTAGCTTCGCTTACGAGCTCAATCGCGACAGCCTTTCCTCCTTTTGCTCTTCTACCTCTGTAATGCGTGTTTGTGTATTTACTATAATTTCATTTCTTTCTTTTATTTGGTTTCGTCGTCGGCTACATCGGCATCTCAGGACTCCTCTCCTCGACATGCGAGACTGAACTGACTTACACGTGGTCCTACGGAGCTTTTTATAGTGACTAGGCCGAACTAGCCGAATTATGAAATTATGTAGACGCCAGAATATAATGCGACGTCCTGACCGGGGGAATTATTCAGACGTCAGAACCTACTGCGACGTCTCGCGGACACATCTCGCGAAATGTAACGGAACCTCGCGAACGCTAGATTTCCACCAACTGCCTAGAAAGGCTTTCCCCTTAAAATTACAGCCGCAAAAACGATTTATGCATTGGAAATGGAGTCAGCACAAGCGAAGTGCAGTGACACAGGTTAAGAGTATGAACTCTGAAGTAGAATGCAGACGAGCGAGCGCAACTTGCCGCTATGACTGCGCTCCCAGATCCTCATTTATATCACTGGCTTTTTTTTATATATATTATTCGAAGGCTTGCCCTGTGCCATAGAATGAGGCTGTCTTTTAACTTAAAGGAAATCATGCAGTCTATTTTCTTCAAGGAACCGGAGCAAGCTCGGGCTCTTAATATTGTCCATTAGCCACAAGTGTAAATGTTTCTCCTATGTAGCCGACAGTCTAACGTCTTGTAGTCGTCTTATTCTTGACGGCCGCATTCCTGGACATGTCCATAAAAGGTGGCGAAGATCCACCCCGGCAGCTGGCCTTGGACACGTAGGGCGTGTGCTCTGCTCTGCATCCTCTTCAGAGCCCCATCATCACGTCACCGACGGAGTAAGGGCTGCACCAGCCCTAATCCTTGTAAGGGACACCTCCTCCTTTCCCGTTAGGTCATGAGGGAGGGGGTAAGTGGACGGGAGAGTAAGGGCACGTGCACTTTTCCTTACAACAGATACCAACATTGGGAAAGCGGAGCGAGGATCAAATGGGAGGCTTATGGGTGAGGCACTCGTGTTAGGAGCTTGGTGTGTAAGCGTATCTGTTTTTTTTTTTTTTATGATCTAAGTTATTATCGTCTTCTTGTATCTAATGTACCTGAACACGTTTTGTTGTTTTCTTATTTAAAGCATGCATCTCCTGGGTAACGCTTAGTGTTTTTGTAACTCTCTTGAGCTGTTGAATAGCCGCTAGAGAGTCGGTGTAAATGTGAGCGTCGATTATAGACGGTATGGCATTTATAGCCTCCATCGCATCGCGGATAGCATACAGCTCCCTTACAAGTGAGTCCGGGTGGTCCGTTACGTACTCCCTATGTGTGAATAACTCTGAATGTGTTGGGCTGGTAGTTGCCGATCTTCCACCACTTTGAATTACTGATGCGTCTGTATAAGCTATACATATTCCGGGACTTATGTCAACCACTGGACGTGTTGTCGGCTGTGCTTTACGATGGAGTTTCATAGTCTTGTTGGTCGTAATTGTTGTGTAGGCCGAGAAGGGGGTCTATTATTTTTAGTGTTCGTGCTGTCACCTCATTGTATACAGCTGCAACAGGCTTAACATACTTTCTCATTAAATTTTTTGTTCCTTCTCTCTGTTATATAATTTCCGTCACAGCGTTCAACTGTGCATATTTAGGGATGTGTGTAAGTTTTGGTACACTATCTTGGTACACTATCTTATGTTGAAGTACTGAACTCACAAGACGCCTAGCTATATCAGTTCGGGCCCCTCCTCCTCTCAACGCGACTCGTTCGATCAAAGGTAGCGTAGTCGCTGCTGCCTTTTTTGTATTATGGAGCCATTGAATTCCTTTACCCGACTTGCATATGTCTAGCCCAAGGGCCCTCATATCACCCACTTCCTGTAATTTGTAGTTACCAATCTTCAATGGGAAGTTATCATGCTATTCCTTTCTTCCGTTCTTGTTCCCCACATGAATATTTTTGGCATCGAAGCGTCTTGCCTGCACCTTTCGCATAACTTAATTCCCTTGCGACACACATGGTGCGAGCAGCATGGACAAATATCTGCCCAGATTCCTCTTGCATATGATGTTGATGAAGAGGTTAGTTTGTGGGGTTTAACATCCCAAATCGACTCAGGCTATGACAGATGCCGTAGTAGAGGACTCCAAAAATTTCGACCACTTGGGGTTCTTTAACGTGAACTGACACCGCACACGGGTGTCTTGCTTTTTGCCTTCATCGAAAAGAAGCCGAGGCCGGGATTCGATCCCACATTCTTGGGAACAGTAGTCGAGCGCCGTATAACCACTGCGCCACCCCGGCGGGGTTGTTGATTATAGAGTACTCTCCTGAAGGCTTGCAGAAATGCAACAGGACCAGGTTACCTGTGAGTTGAATAGCAAAAATAAAAATAAAAACTTAGAAGACACCTAAAATCATTAGCTGTGACGCCCCGGCATGAAAATCCTGTGGGCTACCATGCAGGACCTCACACGCCACGCACTGCCATACACAAAATGCATGACTGCGGATGCAACATGCTTCACACCAGACAAACCTTTCAAATTGATTATATAACATTCAATTTTTTTCCGTAGAGATCACTCCACAGTCTCACCCTCCTCACCCGTACATGAGGCGAGAGAAATTTTTCTTTCCACTTTGCCAACGGTGGGAGGTGGCAGGTCTCAGCTGGCTCTTTCTTGCTCTAAGCTGGCCAGGAAGTGCACGGCCGGGTAGTGAAAGTATACCACCCGGGCACCAGAAACTGTCGCAGACCGAAGTCGCTCATCGGCGCCAGTGCTGAGCCAGTAAGTATTCTGCTCCAGCATCAACACCTGCTCAGACAAAGGCATCCACCACCCCACAAACGACATACACGAGTGCAGGTCGTCATCTGCCGAAAGCTACAAACTTATACTTGCACCTATCTAAGCTTCCTGCACAAACTACATGCACCCCACACTCCATCCTAATTTATACCCGTAATATAATAAATCATTCCCCTAACAGCAAGTTTACAGACCAGTTTTGTATAGCTATATAGGACTGCGGACACAGCAAGCACGGGTTTTGGTTTCTCGAAATACATATTCACTCACTAGCTCTATGCAGTTTATCACCAACTGAACGTTCAACATACGGCCCCCCTGACTGCCGCATTTTAAAGGGAGCAAGATATGCCAACTGCGTGATTCTGGCGTTCCAATGTTCGTTGAAGAACAACATATACGTCGTTGAACAATGCTATTGCAACTAAATTAATGTGTGCTATTACTACTGTGCATCAAAACACATATCGCATATTTCGGAATCGGGTACAGATAGTTGGTGTTGTCATAACTTTCAAGTGTAGAAGTCCAAACTTTCTCCACAATTCTGTTCAAATTCTGCTGTCTTCTACAAAATTTCTGTGAAATCCTTGCCTCCCAATGACGATCACACCACAAACTAATTCTTAGCTGACCCCTGGTTTCCTTTGTGTCTGACACTAACAGTATCCCGGTCGCTTGGAGCCCCCCATCCCCTCAATTGCATATCCTATGCATCAGCAGTATATACAGAAATTGGTTCCTGTGGAAATACAGTTGTTGATCTGCCGCAAGAGATACGCTGGCCACTTAAGATACTTAGTGAAAGGGCTGCCCACGCATCGACCAACAAAGGAAAGAAATTAATTCGCGAAAAAACTTTCTGCGTGCAGACCCCGACTTTCAGCAAAGCCGACATGTTTTTCTTGATTTGAGCTGTCCTTCACGAGAGTTCGTTGCTTTTGGCGTCCGCTGCTCTTTTATCTTTGAATGCGATGTCTCTGGGTGTTAACGATGTTACGGGAAAGAAGGCAGCAACTGTGTTGAAGCCTGAACTTTTTCTCTCTTACAGCGCAAATTCTTCTCACTTGCAAGACGAATTTGCGAGCAAACCGCGATCGTCAATACGACTCGCACGTCCCCCGTCCGACTGCAGAGGAAAGGGACTCGTCCATCAGCCCGGCCGTGGGCGGTCGTAATGGCCCACTCGCGGCGGAATCAAACGCGGTCACCGTGGGTGCCCAGCACCGATGAAAAGGTGGCCGCTGTCGCCGGAAGAGACGCTGTCCGGCTCACTTTCATCGCGGGCGGCGCTGTCCTACGTGCGTCGCCCGCGTAAGCGCGCGCCTCCAGATAACGCGCCCGTGTCGACTCTCTTCGCTTGCGCAGAACCGTGCAGTGTTTGTGGAGGCCGCATCAGCCGTTCGAGAGCATCTACAGACTATTTACCCCGAGGCCCTTGAATGCTTCTATGTCACATGTTACAAGGTGACAACGTGAGCAAACTGGCGGCTTGTCGTGGTATTGTGTAAACTTAATCGTGAAGCTTATTTCTCATGTCTAAGTGTAATATTTGCAAATCGTAATAGTCCACCATGCCTAAGCGCATTATCGAAGCTTCAGTTCGGTTCAGTTCAGTCGTTCAGTCGTGTCCGACTCTTCGTGACCCTATGGACCATGTCACGCCACGCTTTCCGGACGTGAATTAGACACCACCAGAGTACTAGCCCTCCTGATCAACTCTTTCGGGAAGTAAGCTAACCATCAGTTATTACTGCTGCTTATAAAGAACAACTCACTTCTCAACAAAGAGGCATGGAAGCGCCATTATGTCAACTTTTGGAGTGGCTCTTTATTTGTACTCACAACTGGCGATGGAATCATGCTGCTCAGCTCTATGCTTCAAGTGCAAGTTTTTGCTTCGGGCTTCTTCAGTGTGCTTCTGGCCCTGTCATTACGTAATGCTTTCTCCTCGTGCTTGTACATGTACTGTGGTATGTATATAAGGCTCCTAACTATAACAAAAAAGGTTGCAGTGGGGATCGTACTATCTTCGTGTCCAGAACGTGTTCTGTTCTTTTGCGTCTTGTGTCATATTACATAGTGCGCCACCAAAAAACAAAAACAAATGAAGACAACAATAGGCTCGGCATCAAATGAGGACCCGTCATGCTGTCTTTTTCGAAAAAACAAAACAAACAAAACTATTATGTCTTTGAGTGCAGCTATAACTTCGCCGGCTGTGCATACGCTTGCTACGCTTGCTACGCCGGTTTGTGCCGGAATTGCAGGAAGAGTGCTTTGTTGCGGTAGTCCATTTGTATATACACGGTATAAGCACGTTCCTAAATTTTATCTCGACCTTCTGGTCCAGCAGAATCTGAGTTGCCAGTCACAGGCCACATCTATTGTGTTATAGTTGGGAATAAACCTGCAGTAAAACAGTGGAACGACGAAACAGGCTTTTTTTCTTTTACCATGCCTCGGGAAACAGTCTAAGGGAAAACGGGAGTGCACATGCCACTGTTCAACATTTTCGACAGCCTCAGCGAAACTCGTAGCTTCCACAGCGGTGCACGGATCTAGCCCGACGCAGTTCAAGCTTTCCGCGCAGAAACGCACGTAAGCAGAGACGGCATGGGACGCCAATGATACGCACATACTCAAGCGCTGTAGGCTTATTAATCTGTGCGGAGAACCAGTTTTGTGCAAGTGCGCTCTCTCAACTGTCGCGCACTTTTCCGACAAACGAGACAGGCCTCGACCCGCGTGGTCCTGCGGTCGTTGGAGTAGGACGCTGTAGGCGGCCGATCGAGCGCTCCTGCTCAGAGGGAGACGAAGATAAGAGCTGCGTGTGGTTTTAGTCTTTATTTTATTTTTTTTTCCAGCTGTCCGGCCACTTGTCGCTTTATTCTAGCGGTGCACATTTGAAAGAAGCGTACACGCAGACCCTTTCCATCTGTGAGTTTTTCAGGATGCACGAATGGTGGAGAGAGAAAAAAACAAAAAAAAAAAGAAAAAGTGCGACATAGATGCAGTAAACCTCTTATAGTGCGAATTTGTAAAATAACTTGATGATTACCCCACCTTTTATGTGATGCAGCAAAAAGGGCCTAAAGGCACACCATTGAAACGAAACTGTCATCTGCAGTCACTGACAGCCTCTTTGTTGCTTCCATGGAGGAAGGAAACAACTTAGGAGAGGCCTTTGCAATTCCCAATGCATTGGAGAAAGTGTGGCGGAAGTGACGTCAAAATTTAGGGTTAGCCAAGTCGGGCCTTTAGCAACGGCGACGCTGTTGCTATGAAAACTCGGGCCACTAGCAACAGCGTTACTAAGGGCTCTAGGTACGTGAGCGTCGCGAAGAAAGTGTAAAGGAGGTGGAGAGACGTCGCAGCGCCCGGTCGCGACGCGGCCGCGCCGGCTTCAAAAAAATGACGTCAGGGCCTCTCCTATGTTCTTTCCTTCCTCCATGGTTGCTTCACTTCCTGAGATGAAAGCCATAAAATCCTATATTTCTGGCTTTCGACAAACCGCAATCTCCCATGGCACGTTCGAGCCTTCACTGTCATAAAGGAGGCCCATCGAAAAGATTGCCCTAGGTAACTGTTTCGTACAGTGCTGACTGGTTCGGAAACCATAATTGTGTAAGCAGCCTCAATGTGCTTCGCCAGCCAGCAGCATGTCTGATGCGCAAACCTACAACTTGCAGCCATATGTCGGCACCTATAGGACAAGGTACACGCAAATGCACATCTTGGCTCGCTTAGTTTTGTTTAGACTTTTTTATTATTATTATTCGAAAACTTTGCCACATATTGACCTTTTTGGCGCTTTTCTTTCAACGACATCACACCGAGGGTGAAATTGCCGCACTGATTTATTTATAGGAAGGGAAAGACGCGGTAACTGTCTCACTTGTTTTCTGTGGACACCGCAACCGCGCCGAAGGTAGGGAGGTGGGAGGGAAAGTGGAAAGAGATGAAGAGGAGCCGTAGTGGAGGGCGACGGAGTAATTTCGACCACCTGGGGATCTTTAACGTGCGCTGACATCGCACAGCACACGAACGCCTCTTCGTTTCGCCTCCATCGAAACGCAGCCGCCGAGGTCGGGTTCGAACCCGGGTACTCCGGCACAGTAGTCGGGCGTCTTACCACTGCACCACCCCGGCGTGCAAATTGCCGCACGATTATTTGTTGCTCGTACAGAGAGAGGAGGAAGGTGGATGCCGTCGTAAAACTGTGCTCCTAGTTCTATAGTGCGCCGCATCCAACGTTGCGTGCAGTGTGCCGTGGAAGCCAGGAATAGCGGGGAGATACAAGGAGCACCTTTCAGAAGCGACACCCCGGTTTTTTCTTGTTGTCGTTGTTGTTCACACCGCCATGTGTTTCCGCGGTTTTTGACTTGTGCGGACGCGTATGTTTGTAAATGTTCATGCAGACGTGGAATCGTGCGTGTATGTGCAAGAAGAGAAAAAATAATATCGCCTCCCCCTCCCTTCTTGAGCACGAAGGAAGCAGCCTGTGTGTACTGTTGCGTCCCCACGAACTCCTAAACATGGTAGGCATTATGCCACAGCACCTTCGGTGTTGTGTAGGTGCGCTAAATAAAATGACTGCGCACAAGCCCCATTCTACCCCCCAGGCTGGGTGCGGAGTGTGGAACTGGGTTGACGCCCTTGCGGCGGACGACCGGCGACGTGGGAGGCCAGGCGCGCACAATTTTCGGGGACCATATATTATCCACGAGGCGACGAATCGTGCTCGCCACAAGCACTGGGAGTAAAATATTTCACCGCAGCTTCCTTTATCATACGACACTTCTATCGTTTAGAAGGCATTGATGGGACTGTGGCGTCACGTTCAGAGTGTCAAACCGGAGCCGGAACTGAGCCCGAAACCGGAACAGAACTGATATTTTAGTTTGAAAACGGGAGCGAAACGAACTTGGATTTCTTTCGTCATCTTGGTACTGAACTCGATCCAGAACGATTCCAAGGAACCGTTCCGAACTAGTTCTGCAAACGACTCAGCCCCACTTTTGGTTTAGTGTGGCATAATTTTGTTATGAAGTCTTCGTTAACGTGTGGATTACGTTTATGAAATGCAGGTAAAGCATCTACCTTCTGTTTTACTTCGTTTCGATAATGCGCTCACGAAGAAATCAGCGGGCGAAAGCTCAAAACCACGATGAACGCCACCCGCCGTCAGAGAAGCAGGCGGAGAGCGAGTAGGGGTCTTCGCGCTCCAGGGACAGCGAAGAGCATAACTCTCGGAGAAAAACTCCCATTGCTTCGGCACAGATTGCGAACTTCTCAAAGAGCGCGCGCTACTCTAGATACCCGCCGTGAACTTTTGGCAGAAACTGTTTTGCAGGAAAAGAACAAGTGAAAGAATATAAATACTCTTCATAGGCACTTTAATCATATTATCAGTTATAGATGAACAGCGGCCACAGCAATCAAACGCAACGCGCAGTGAAATAGATGACATCGCCAAAAATACTCGGCGAAGCGATTTCAGACGCGGAGGACGCCATTTTGATATCAAAGCAAGCAGGAAGCAGAGGCAACAGTTTAACCTTAAGACATCAAACTCACATCAACCTTAAAAAAATTTGGCGACCTCACTCAATTTCAATCTTATCCACTGAAGTTCAGGTTCCTTCATTCAATCTTATCCACTGATTTTGAGGTTCTTTCAGGCAAACACACTTCATTTTCCAGCCGCCGTTGGTCACCTAGCTCAACCTCAGCTCACTTTTCCAAAGGCCGCTGGTTACCTTACTCGACCTCACCTCAAACTCGTATTTTGAGGTTGCAGCCGGTCGGGCGCTCGACCACAAAAAGAAGAAAAAAAAAAAAAAGCAGATTATACTCTCGTGTAAGACTAATAACACAGCGATTCTGTTCGAAAATTGGTTCGACCAAGTTATCCGTGATTATACTTCTAGACGCGTCATTTTTATTTCTTGTCGTCGATAGTTGTTGTCGTCGATAGGTATGAGAAGTTTCAGTGTCATGGAAATATTTTTTTTTTCAAAAAGAACATTCTTTTTTATTTTTTATGCATACACCTACGTCACCCGTGGGGAATTATTGTGGGGGGGACTACCAACATTGTATGTCATAAAAAAGAAAGTCATGGACAAAAAAGAAAATACCAAATACAAAAGAACAATAAAAAAATAATGCATCTAATGTACAATGAAATTCATAATAAACACAGAAAAAAATGTAACGAAACTTACAGAAAACACGCTTCAATCAGGGGTGAGGAAAAGATGGTGAATGGGACATTGACTATTCTTTCGGGCAGTCGATTCCATTCGTTTACCGTAAAAGGGAAAAATGAATTGGCAAAAACATTCGTGCGGCAAGCAATCTCTCTATATTTTTATGTATGATCATTTCTAGCTTAAACATACCTAGTGTGGGGCCTTCAGGTAAATAATTTTATCTATTCCAGTGCCACCATTAAATACACTGTGAAAAAATTTCAATCTAAAGATTTTTCTCATTTGGTAGAGGGCTGCCACCCAAGCTCGGTTTTAATATTTGTTATGCTGAAGCCAAAGTTATAATTGTTAGTAACGAAACGCACAGCGCGGTTCTGATTCCTGAATACGTTCTAGTTTGTAATTCAGGTTGTGCGTATGTGGGTCCCAGATTGGGCATGCATATTCTTAGAGGGTAAGGGGTGCAGTTTCGAAGTTTCGCTTCCCTAAGAAGCGTCTTCCCTTAAGCAACACGTACGGAAATTACGTCGGAGTGCCGAAATCTGGGAACAGGCCGCGGCATAAGGTCTCCAAACGGTGGGTAAACGAACACCAAGCTTCATAGCATGCACTCCGCCATGGCACGCTTCAACTCCGTACCGGAAGGGGCGCGCATAAGCCGCAGAAGCGGCAAAAAGTCTGGACCTCACCACTTCAACCTCCCTCGACAAGCTCTCGCGTGAGGCCAAATTCTGATTTCCTGACCTCACTCGAAGAAGAAATTTGAACTGTCACTGAAGGTTGTCCTCATGAGGTAGCCCACCTGGCATAAAGTCCCGACATGGTATACGCTTACTCGCACAAACTGGATTGAAGAGGAAGACGGGTGCGCATTATCTGACTAATCGCCAACATCATACATGTTTTACGATGACGGGCTATGAAGCCATGCGTGACCACATCGGGCTCCATTTGTTGCCTCGATTCAAACCGTAAAGGCCGAATCCTTGTTGTGTTAATACAGCGTCTAAGCTGGTCGAGAAAACCGGTGCATGTGCTGTGTCCAGCATTATACACGCGACACACGCGATAGTGTCCAGCATTATACATTTTTTCCCACTCTCCTAACTGCATATCAAAGGCCCATGTGCTCTGTTCCTCGAGACCGACCTCTCGGATCAAATGATGCAGCGCCGTGACTTCCGTGCCGATGGCCTCCTCGAAAGAAGTTTAATGGTCGTTTCAAACGTCGTCGCCCAGCAGCCAAATCTCAACGAAAAGAAGGGGGATAGCTAAAAACGTTGCTGTTTTCTAAACAGAATTGATTATTACCTTATATCACTATGTGTAAGGATGGCCATGCTACAGTTTGTGTACCTCAAACACCTAGTTGCCTAGTTACACAATGTACGTCTATACTAGGACGTGCATCCGTTCGCAAGGCTCGTAGGTGTTATTTATTGAGTAGTTATGAATGTTCCTTCTTTTTTTTCTAAGCGTCTTCACTTGTTGTTCTCATTCTCGCCACGGTGGAAGCGGCGGCACGCTTACTGCCGCTTTGCTGCAGCGCCCTTCCTGTCCGCGAAATGATGCGCCGAAAAATAAAGATTTTACAAAGTATACGCCACTTGTGTTGGAGGGAAGCAAGAGTGAGAAAAACAAGCTTTTCATCGCCATGCGCGCGCGCGAAACCCTCTTCATGTTGCGCCCTGAAGATAAAGAGAAACGGAAGCGGGTGAATGAGAGTCACAAGGGCCGCTGTTGTCGTTTTGTGCCGGCATGAGGACTGCGTGAGCTCGTTCATCTTAGAAAGCGTGAACATCGCGGGGGGGCGGGCTGCGTCTGACACTCCTCACACAGACCACTTCCTGCACGCCGTATGCGCGAGCTGTTGCTTCGTTGTCCCATTCTCTATTTGTTTTGCTTTAAAAAGTTTGTCCCTCCTTTTTTTCTGAGAATATTGGGTACGAGGTGTGAGAAATGTTGTGAACGCACTGACTACTTTTGACCACTATGCCAGACATGGGATTAATGAAATTATTATAATAAAATTACTGAAATCTGAACACTTTTTCTCATTAATTATTCGTGTAATGAATTCTTTCCCTGCGCTAAAAATTTTGTTACGCAATGAATTCATTTGAAGCAGAAATGTAGCTTTCACCGTAATGTTATACTGCTTAAACTTAGAAATTACTTTTCTTAAAAAGTAGCTGTGCTTTTTGTGTCAATAAGGTTAGACTGTTCCCTCGTGTGCCTAGTGGTGATGTCAGATTTCCGCTTATTTAGAATAGTGAAAAACTATGGGTAATTGTTTCCTAAAATATAATAATCAATACAAAAAGCAAGATTATTTAGACAATTCATGTTCAAACACTCCGCAAGCTCTGCACTAAAAATACTTTTCATTGATTCTAGTTTATACATATGTACATATGTAAATATAGTGCTTTAAAGCAAAGCCTGGTGCTTTGGCCTCCCAAAGCCAAGGTGAGGCACAGAATGTGCATGTTAAGAAACACTGAAAGGTGCGTAGAGACGCCACCGGAGAGCCACCTGTTCAACGTCCACACGATGCTGTTCGAGAGACCCCGTCTAGTTACAGTCTCCACCGAAATCCTCGGATCCCAAGTCGAGCACGCTGCACTCAGGCATGTTCGCACGACTGGGTTAAATATATACGTCGGATGGTCTTCACATAATCTGCTAGCTCACATAACTGTATTCTAATGAGCACTAGACGGATATATAGTACGCAATAAGGGAGTGATTACTCATTCGCATCCACCTAAGCGCCGCCATATACATTTTTTTTTTTCTATGAAAGCTGTATAGATTTCTTTTGTAGCCGTATGACACGGTAGGCTTATGTAGATACCAACGGGGAAGGGGGGGGGGGGGGGGGGGGAGTGATGGCGGCTCAACTTGGCTAAGCCTGGATATGCGAGCGAAAGCTACCAAATGGATTGTTCTCAAAGTCCAACTCCATGCTGTCGTCGCCTATGCACGGGCTGCAAATCGTATGGCGAGATTTGCGACTCCGCGCATCTTCTTGGCGTCTTCCGAATCTTCTTGCTTCAGTCGACCGGCTTCTTCTTCTCTGTCCTGTTCTCTTTCTTCTCTTCTTCTATCTTCTTCTTGGCGCTTTTTGAATCTTCTAGCTCCATTAGACCGGCTTCTTCTCCTACCTTTCCCCCTCTTCTCTCTTCCTTTCTTCTTCTCTTCTGTGGCTCGGAGCAACTAGTTGCCATGGTTATGGCGCATGTGCAGTAGCGACTAGGGACGCTTCCCCGAAATGCGCCGATAACTAGCCTAGTGTATATTTCGCTACAAAATCACTCCCTTATTGGAAATTCTATGCCGCTTTGGGGGCGGATTGCCCTTAACTCTGGACTGAGACCGATAATAGTGGCACAGATTAGAGGAGTCGTGGCCAAAGAACCGAAAGAGGAGCTACAGATGGAAGCCATCAACGTTGACCTGTGATACCTACAGATACGAATATGCCCGCGTGGCCTGTAGAAGAGCGTGGACCTATGACTTTCGGAAGATTCGATTCCCATCTGAATGGGAGTTCCCAAGTTGGCAGATCTTACCAACTCAGCCATGACATTGGTCTCGTGACGTCACACCAGTCAGTTCCTGGCCATGTCACCTGCCAACTATCATGCACCTGGCAGTATCGTGCTCGGCCCTTTTCGTTCACGTTATCCGACAATGCCGACTTGCGAGGAGCGCCCCCGTTAACGCTGTTGCATTAAATGTTCTTTGGTCGCATATTTCGGGGAATCCCACAGTGTGGAGTAGCAGATTTGAAGAACGAGAGTAATTACTGGTCGGTATTCACCGTAGCGCAGTCATACAACTAGGCGATGGTATTGGTTGATCGATCACTCCGTTCCCACTACGCAGATGCGGCGTCTTCACTCGCTAATCGCAAAGAAGCCCGTTACTAAGGGAACGACGCGGCAATGACAATATTTACGTGTGTAAATACTATATTTTATTGTTATTGCACAGAGTGGTGCAGCTAAGAGGCTAGGTAAGAAGTTTCCCACTTACCGGCTGTGGCAGGGGTGTCACTTAGGGACGAGCTTTTCCGCGCGCATCTCATCCTTAGGGCCTGCTCTTGCTCGCACGCCTGCTGCAGGAGGCGAAAGAACAAAAGACACAATAGTAACAGCAGTCACTACCTCTGGCGGGTCCCTTTGATGCCTGCTAACGAGGCATCGCAGACCTGGTCTAGAAGTCTCTTTTTTACGTCATGACACACGTTGCGTCTCCCGCTACCAGCTTGAGAGAGTCAATTATCTCCTCTGTAAAGAAGCTTGAAAGCGTGATGGCCGGTCGCGTAAAAACAGAGGGGGAACAATGTTCCCACACAAAGCGTAACAGCTTTTGCAGAAATTTCATAGATGAAAAATTTGTTCTTCCCGGGGTTCGAACCCAGGACCAACGCTGTCATTGCCGCCGCTCTGCCAACTGAGTTAACCAGGCAGGCCGGGGGATCAGAGTGTGGAGCAGGATTGAATTTACCAGCACCTCCGCATGTTTAGGGTCACCCGAGGTCGAATAGAATTGTATTAAGGGGCTACGTGTTAATTAGTAGTGAGGATGATAATCACTAATTATTATCTTAAGCGGCCCACGAGGTCCCTTTTGTGGAGTGTCCTTGCTGAAAAAGCTTCTCGTGGGCGCATACATGCGCGCACACACACACACACACACACACACACACACACACACACACACACACACACACACACACACACACACACACACACACACACACACACACACACACACACACACACACACACACACACACACGCACACACAGACACGCACGCACGCACGCACACACACACACACACACACACACACACACGCACGCACACGCACGCACACCATTCTGACGTCGCTAGCATTGACGGCGCTGGCATCGAGGCACCCTATTAGCAGGCAGCGCCGCCCATTGAGCAGCTGTGAGACTCGCGGTGGCGGCATCGCAAAACCGATGGCATAGCAAGAAAAAGCTTGCAGATACATAAATGTTTCGGCAGTATACTGCATAAAGAACGAGCCTTTTTTTTTTTTCTTTTTCGCACAAGAAATTTAAAATGAAGGACTGTTTTAATGGAGTAGGAAACGCATATGGCATGAAGAAGGTGTTGTTGGGAGCCTCTGAGATAATATACTGAAATGCACGTTCCACGTAATAAATGCGCGCAATATGTGAACTTACATACTTGCCGCTTTTGAAGTGTTATAGCGCACCCGCGCGGCTATAGGTAACGTGTGCCCGTTGCTGCCATTGGGACACGTGCTTGTCTGCATTTCCCGTGAAATCGCAGTTACCGGATATTATTTAGAGCATTTATCGCACCAGAGGGATAAAACACTTCAGACGAAAGCAACTTGCACTCCTGCAATCCTGCGGCTGTAGTACCGACAAGCAAAAATAAAAATGAAATGCGAGTACGGTACAGCGCTCGAGCTGTTGTTCAAGACGTGATGTTTCGGTTACGAGCCAGCCGAGCACCAGCTTAAGACGTTTGTGCAGGTCGAAAATGAACTCAAAGCAACTGGTGGAGGAGAAAACCTGTGAATGAAGGGAGTAATTACTAATTAACATAAGGCTCGGATTAATGTAAATATTCTAAATAGCCAAACTGTTACAGCATAATTAAATCAGTTGATGCCAGCTAGAATAAACTTTATTAAACCAACTTAACCACTGAAGATATTTTTATATGGGAGATATCCGAAAGGAACCATTACGACGTAGGCAAAAAAAAAAAAAAATCCCTAAACCTTTTTTTTTTTATTTTCGTAATTTTCCAGCGTGCGCGAGGTTTCCAGTCAGTCCGCAGTTTCTTTAGGGCGCTGCAGGCTCAGGAGCATGCTTGATATAGGAACAATTTCTGCAGCAGAAGTGTCTTTCCCGTTTTTGTTTTCAAAAATCAGCACACATTGGTTATTGAATGGGGCGGCGTCCCGACCAGTTCAAAATAACAACTGTGAGAGTTGACCTAGCGAGCTAGAGGCTGTGCAGTTAGCACTAACATAGCGATCCCCTAGCAAGAGGTCAGAGTGTCGTTTTTGTAACACATATCCGAGCTGTAGTAAGCCGGATGGGTTACTTCGCTTTCGCACCGCCAACTAAATGCTTCTTCCGTTTTCTGCAGTGACGTTCCGGACCAATAAATATATATCAGTGTTACGTGTTAGACGCACTTATAGCATTCATCTCTTGCTAAACGACAAACGCTAGCGTGCATGATGGAACGTTTCCGCGGGACATCTGTGATCAAGGAACTTGAGCTGTGCAAACCGAGTTTAGACAGTGAAATATTACATGTGCATGCCTGCACACCGGACAATGTAAACATTCATGTGTGAAACTGGCTGTCTTAGCAAACTGAATGAGTAGCAGCACTCGCGCCACGATTGGATTGCAGCTGGCGAGTATTCCGCAGAAGATACGTTCCTCGCCGCTAGTGGCGCTGCCGTTGTTGCTGGAGTTCTTTACGCCCGTTGGTAGGCTTAAATCTTCTACCCACTAGAGGGCCAGGACTGGCAGCGATGGAGCGAGGTGAGTGGGTGGCACTGGATGCTTAAAGCACGAGGTTGCTGTAAATTCGAACTTCGAAGCCAACACCGAAGAAGGTCATTTAAAATGAGCTGTTTTCTCTGCTTCGCAATGGAATTTAGAGTGAAGCTTACGTTTGCCTTCGTTCCTGCCTATTCAAGTTCGGTCGGTTTCACAGCATGATTCGCAAACATAGCCCTCAATTTCAAACTAGCAGTATGTTTATATAATGAAGTTCGAACGTAAGCGCGAGTTGCCTGTATCAGTAGGTGTCGTCATGGTGCACTGCGGCAGATGCGGAAAGAAAGAGATTCTTTCTTTCTTTCTTTCTTTCTTTCTTTCTTTCTTTCTTTCTTTCTTTCTTTCTTTCTTTCTTTCTTTCTTTCTTTCTTTCTTTTCTGACACATATAATTCAGTCAGCAGACGTGCCCCAGCCGTGTGTGGCTCGAGGATAGGCCAGCACGAGCTCTTCGCACGCACATATGTTTGCCACCAGCAGAAACAAACGCGGAGAGCTGCCGGGATTTACGACCTCGGCGAGCGTAAACAGAGCCACAGAAGCCGCGCCGTATGCCGGATGCTAAGTAACGGAAGGGCACCGCCAACCTCTCCGCTCACAAACTTCGCGGCGCATATATAGTAGCAAACGAAGAACGGCTTTTCGCGCCACGGTCACGGCCAAGCGCACCGCCCTGCTTCTCTCTCTCTCTCTCTCTCTCTCTCTCTCTCTCTCTCTCTCTCTCTCTCTCTCTCTCTCTCTCTCTCTAAGCTCCTCAGGCGGTGGCGGCGACTCCTCCGTCTTCCTTGTTGTTTTCCTGCCACCCTCAACGAACGTGAAGCGAAAAGGGGCGTTACCTGCTCTTCTCGCTTCTTCCTTCTGCGCTCTTCGCGGAGCTGGCAACCACGCACGAGACGGCCGTCGCCAACTAAAATGTTTTACCACCACCTACCATCGTTTCTTCAAAGGGAGTTTAAAGAAGGACTCTTAATTAACCCTCTTAGGAGAAGATATTGCAAGAGGAGGCGTTTTAAAACACCTGAAGACTGCGATTTGTCTAAGCAGTTGATCCTTGCGTCGACGGTTGTATTTTTTTTTCTTTTTGGCGGCTTTTTCCTTTGCCGCATGCATCAGTGTGCCGGAGAGGATGATATATGCTAGTTTCCAACGAGGATAATAGTAATTAAGAAGCCCGTGGAGCGTATGTTACGTGCTCATATAGGTTAGCTCTATATGTTATGTAAACTGTCCTTTCCAGTCTGTTACCAACTATTCTGCCGGAAGCGTGGGCTCATTTTCTTACTCTGTTCAAGTCTACTGCCTACAGCTTTCTGTTCACCGACGAACTTGCCTTTCTTTGCCCTCATTTATTTCTTTTAAACTCCTACCCATCTGTGGTGTATCTGCACTAGACATCCATGCCGTCTACTTCTTGTACAATCGGGGCGAAAAGTTGGAAAATGACGAGCTGCCGACAGGCTGCCGACAAGCATTTTCTAAGTTTCTTTGTTGTGACGACACCGTGCCCATTCGAAGGGAAAATAGGCCCTAGAACTGCTTATCTGACAACTTATAGCCTCCGACATCCACTCCACTTGCTGCAAATATATGGCCCAGGGAGACAACGAGGCTCCAATCACCAAGAAATACGAACCGCACCTGCGAAAGCCAATTAAGCGGCCGTCCTGCTCCAACCACACTAAGACATCCGGGCACATCACAGCAGCCGAGACTTCTCAGAAAAGATGAAATATCGCTGATGCCTTCCGCAGCTCGCGAAGTGAAGAGGAGGAACCCTACGCTGCCAGGAGGAATAAACGGGCCAATTGAGGGAGGCAGAGACGAGCTCCCAACTCACAGCAGTCCACATGAGACCAAGAGGCCGCATCCGAGCGGCTTAGTCCGCACAGGCGTGATCTTCCTTGGAATTGTACACTGGCGTTCATCTAAATTCAAATGTCGTCCTTAATAGATCTGTTTTGTTCCCCACCAAAGAGTGGCGCAGCTGACAGTTAAACACAACCCCTGAAGGTGGAAAGGCTCACCGGCGAACCTTGTCGACTCGACGTTCTTCTACTGGATGCTGTCCTCGGTCGACTGCAACCATCTGGGCACCACGAAGAGCTAGCTCGAGGGCGAGCTGAAATCCCGCGAACTTTCTTGTTTCGGAAACGAATCTTCGAAGTCAATATTTGTTGACGGGTGTCCTTGGAGGCGGATAGGCTAACGACAAGCCAGGCTGACAATGATTACGACAGGCAGGCGTATAGCTGGAGGCACTGTCAACAATCAAGGGGCCCCATGCCAAGGCAGAGATCGTCCGCACGCGGTTTGCCCAAAGACTACGAAAATCGTACCTGAAGGGCATGGCACCAGCCCAGATGTCCCAACGCCAACGGAAAAGGTTACTGTAATGCCTTACCAAAGCGCTGTTAATAATAAATAAATAAATTATTAAATTATTAAATAAATAAATAAATACCTATTCCGGACGAACCGCCCTCTAGCTCCCGTTCTTGCACACGGCGTGAGAGCCGGAACGACAGAAGAATCGCCACCACCAACGGCAAGTGGCAACCATATATGCGCTCGCTATGACTCGGATGAAAGTAGAGCATCCACGTACAGTCAACTTGCGCCATTAGTGATGATGCACCGAATATGCTAGCAATTGTTGCTACGCCTCCATAAAAGATAGCTGTCTAGTGAGCAGACAAGGACTTCCGTAGCTACGCCCTCTGGGCAGAGCCGCTCAACGAGTGACACATCATCTTCAATCCCTTTGTATAACTAAAATCCACAGCGAAGTGTAATTTGCTGGTTCTCTCAAGGGCGCGGCACTGCCGCACTGGATGGAGTCGCTAACGCTGATTAGCACAGCAACACGTCTCACGGGAGCCGCAACAGACTGGCACCCATCT
This sequence comes from Amblyomma maculatum, assembly GCF_055883805.1. Lineage (NCBI taxonomy): Eukaryota > Metazoa > Arthropoda > Arachnida > Ixodida > Ixodidae > Amblyomma > Amblyomma maculatum. The sequence continues at coordinate 202,644,091 of NC_139346.1, forward strand.
CCTATAAAATAAGATACAACACATGGCACGAGGGCAAAGAAGCTTCACCTCCCGCTTCAGACGAGAACTCTCGATGGAAGAATTTCTTGACCTCCAGAGGAAACGATGTCTTCAAACATATAACTACGTCATGGAGTGCATGTATGAGTACATGGAGTACGCCGTAATTTTACAAGACGCCGCACCTACTTGACGCCTAGGAAAGCGGATCTCCCTCATCCTGAGTGAGATCGAAAATGGCACCAGGCGAATCCAGTGGCGGCGCAGTGTTGTACAACAGTTACAGAACTCATCGACTACTCAGCTCAGCTCAAGATCGAGGCCACAGGACAACCTCTGCCGCTTGCAACATTGATCGGATTACGCCACTTGACGAGCCAAAGCATCCAAGCCAGTCGTTTTAGCGGACCAAAGAACGCTCCTCCAGACGATGACAGACCGCGTGAAAACCGATTTGCGCTACGGCAAGGTCATGCGTCGGCGATATCAGCCATCTGTCCCGCGAATGCAGCCAAAACCGCAGCTACCCTCAAGACGGCGACGATCTGGCAGGGACAGCGACACTGACAAGGACGCATCATCCATCAGACAAGAATTGTTTAATGCGCTATTGAATATCGTTATCGGCAACGTGAGCAAACGACCGCTCAATATTTGCATCGATAGGGGAGCCAACGTGATTATCCACAACGAACATGCCCTTTGCCAAGGCATTCGCATGCACGCTTGGCAAACTACGTAATTAGTTAGGCCTGGAATTAGAGCATTAATCCGTCCCGCGCAGCAACGCCGCATGTTGGAGCAACGAAAGTGCTTCTCCAAGAAGCCACTGCCGGTCGATCTCATTCTCAGACAGGCGCTGCGTCAACGATGCTACTCTTGTGCAAATGATCAACTTTACTAATGCGTCACTGAGCTCGTCATGCCAAATACCAAAATCCTCAGAACGGGCGACTTTGATGGCTTCGCCAATGAGCCTGCTCACAATACAGCGGCTTTGTGTGGCTAAACGCGAGAGACTTGTGTTTACCATGATTACAACTCCATGCCTCTCGTAAAAGACGCGGTGTCGAGAATGACAAAGCAAGTAAATGAAAGACACGAGGACGTGCTAAGGTCTGTCATAGACAACCAACAAGAAGCTTTCACATCGAAAACAGAAGCAACTGGCATGCGTCCACACTACGAACCCAGAATAGAGTTGCGGAACAGCGTGCCGGACACCATGCAACAGGCGCTCTCCAGCTGACCGAGAATTTATCAAAGAACTTGTGAAGACAATGTTTACAAAAGTATAATTTGGCTAAGTGTGAGCGAATGCATTCTAACGATAGTCGTAGACCAACCACTCCGTCCAACAACCCCACGAAGACACGAAAAATCGTCCACGACTATCGGAAGCTCAATGAAGCTTAGCCCTTCAACCTTATGACGATCATGGAAGACGTCATCGACGATATCGTGGGGAAGGCCCAGCTTATTTCACCGTACTGGTTGTCAAGGCAGTCTTTCTAACTATTCGAGTTAGAGCTGAAAGCGTTCACAAGACATCATTTGTCACCCCCGACGTTAAATTTGAGAACAGAGAACAATCACCGTCAATGGCCTAAAGATGGACCTACGTAATCGCAAGTTCGCGCTAGACGAAATTTAATTTTCTGACTACGTAATCACAGCGGACGAATGGACGCTTGACGAAACAAGGGTCGCCGCCAAAAGCGATATTAGCATTCTAGTTTACGGCATGTTTCTTAAAGAAATTGGTTCACCTCAGCTGAAACACCCCGTTTTATAATTAAAGCAGGTTACGTGCCACTGTTGAACAGATGCTGTCTCGTAATCCCCTCTTATGTTTCCGAGCGACAGAATGCCAAGAAAACGGAATAAGGGGGGGGGGGGGGGGGGGGGGGCATAGACGGCAGCGGGTGCCACACGCTTACGAATGCAAGCTCGGCGGCCTTCGCTCATCCTCGTCGAAAGTGCCTGCCTAAGCACAAAGCAAATAAAAAATAAGAAAACGCTTTGTACAGCACTTCCTGACCTCATTTTAGCTAGAAAACCGCCGGAGTCGTTATTCACAGGTCGCAGCCTCGATGCAGTCTATGATGTGCCCTGCGTTGCATTCAGCGCTCTCATTATTTTCCGGGGGCCTCGTCGCAGCGTTTCGAAGCTGCCGAGATGGGACAGAGAGAGGAAATGGAGAGCAATAGAGAAAAATCACGTTTAGTCACGGTAAGATGATCTGTGGGGCTTCCCACAAAGCGGTCATTATGCGGGATTTTCTGCTTTCACCGTGCATGGCGAGGATGGTTTATGTACCAGGTGTTTCCACGAACACTTTCAAAATCAATGAAAGTAAGGAGTTGGAAGTGGAAAACAAATATTTTAAGATACGGATACTCAGCCGCGGTAGACCTATTTTACTAGGAAGAGTCTTTTAAGCATATAGCTAATTATTTAAGATGCACTAACCGTTACAATTAACTCAGTTGGTCGGTTAATGTCAGTGCCAAGAAAATCGGGCGCTTTTTACGCACAAAAGTTAGCTTAATAGACGCGCAGGAATATAATTTGAAAACGCAGCATCTGCGCCTAATTGTGGCTATATGGCGCCTAATTCAAACTGCACCCTTTATCAGGCCAAGTCATGATTATTCCGCTTCGCAGCTTGGCGCAAGGAATAGGCCAGTTACCGCAGACTGCGTGGTCGTTGGTTTTGATAGGTTGATAAGAATTGAGAAGAAAAAAAATAAAAGTGCAGGACAGAACAGAGTAGAGCAGACAACTCAAATTTGGCGCCGCTTTCGCTGTCACAAGTCATTAGCACACATCGCGTTGCCAACCAGCTTACTACACGTCCAATGCGCTTAGTTTCGCATTTGAGCGAAAAAAAACAACAACAACAACAAAACGCCACATTTTCCCGCGCCGTAGTGCTTAGCATAAGTTTTTCGTACAATCAAAAACTTGATATAGCGCCATCTTATCCACGGCTTCGAATTCCCGCTGACACTAATAATCGCACTGGTTTTTATTGGAACATTAATAAGCGAGATTTAATTCAATTAGTGAGCTTTATGTCTTTAACTTTATAATGAGAAGTTTTTGTAGTAAACTGCGTTCGTCGCGATGTGGGTAAATACCTGGAAATATTTTTTTTTTCTTTTTATCAAACGCTCTATTTTTCAAATTTTTCGAAAGTGCTTTTTTTTTTTTTTTTTTTAAGCACGTACCACGTTAGTTCTATTGCACTTGCACACCTCTGTCATCATCAGACTCGGTGGCACGGTGGTGTTTCATCACAAAGCGCGTGCACTGTCGATTGAGTAAATAATTACCCTCCGAAGGGGGTTGAAAGTCTGACTCGCACCACGATGTCGGGTCAGAAGTGTTGTAGAGTGAACTCATCTTCTCTGATGAAGGCCTTAGAGAGGAAGAAGGAGGAGAACGGAAAGGCAGATAAATTAACTAAGCGACGACCAGTAGTCTGTCCTACACGTGCGGAGGAGAACAAAGGAAGAAAAGGAAAAAAAAGAGCAGCAACAAAATGAATTTTGCACATGTCTATAGTCCTCTGTGATAAGAGGACAGAGGGCTTACTTAAAGTTTATAGTCAGCAACTCAACACCGAGTCCTTTAAGAACTTCAGATCATTTCGCCTTTTTTCGTTGTGATGAAGCTTTTGCCCAAGGCCTCAGAATATTTGCTTCTGTAAGAGGACGAGAGTCCAAGCAGCGGAGTGTAGCAGCCTGAAAAGCACGATCTCGCTTGAACCTATGGCACTCACACATTATGTGCCCAATTGTTTCATCACACCCGCACTGCTCTTACAGTGGAGAGTCTGCCGTTGCGATGAGATGGGAACAGGCGTTTGTAAACGCCACTCCAAGCCACAGGCGGCACAACAGCGTAGCATCAGAGTGGGGATGGTGGAATGGTATTTGCGGTTTAAGTAAGGGATGCGAACAGGATGTCCAGCCTCCAGGTGTAGACCGTAACTTCTGGTCATGTTTCGGGTGAGCACTCGAAGGAGCCTTGCTGCGTCGGCTCTTGTGACAACTTTGGTTGTATCGCGAGCCGATCGAACAGCATCGTCAACTAAGTCGTTGCCAACAATGCCACTGTGGCCTCGTGGCCAATAGAAGATGATTTCGTGACCATTTTCCACCGCCTGATGGTGTAAATGTCATACCTCCGCTACAAGTTGCCCGTGGGCGCCATGGCTCAAGGCAGGTTATATACACTCTAGGGCAGCTTTAGAATTACAAAATACAAAGCAATTTATTAGGTGTTTGTTGAGAGATGCACTTAGCTGCATGAAGTGCGATCAGTTCTGCCCAAATGGAGGTAGTCCTATACGAAATTAGTCGGTTTATCTTGGTCTGCCTGGAAGGAATCACCACGGCGCAAGCAGAACTAGCAGAGGTTGCTGAGTCATACATATAGACGGGAGTATGGTCCCAATAGTCAAAGTGTTGCCTAAAACAAAATATTACAGGGTTTATTACGTAATTTTACTTAGTCATCTTTGTCTGCCTTGCCGTACAATCTACCTATAAAGATGCACTGGTGTATGATTCGAGGCTTCTCTGTAGCCCGGCAGCACTGGAATATTAAATGCTGGCTAGAAAAAGCAGCTGGGTGGAGTGGAGATCAAGACATCACAAAGTTGTACGAACTAGCCGTCCTCGAGTGCACTAGACAGCCCTTGAAGATTCTTGCTGTAACATACAAACAGGAAGTTGAAGATGTGTCCCCTCGACACTTTCCACGCAGCGTTAATTACGCTTGTTAAGAGCAACACGGCGTAGCGGCGGCTGTCTTCAGCGGCGGCCATTGGATCAGGATTGTATAGAGTCGGTAGAACACGGAACTGACCGCCTCTCCCAGCTCGCACCGCCTGAATAGTTTCGAGCTGCACGGCCGCCGCGGGTCACGTAATTATCACGGACAACAAGGAAGACACCTCTAAGCAACCAGTGGTGTGTCGATACCCTCGCTAACCGGCTTCCCACCGCTACGACCTTCCTCCTCACCAATGCATACTGCACACTCGGGGGGACAGCGGGGCGTTTCTTTATGCCGCAGTATGCATACAATCGAAGACATCGTCGAGCGCATCGCAGACAAAAACGGAGAAGCAATAGCAGGGCGGTGAAGAGAAGCGGCAGATGTCCAGTCTAATGGGACGATTGTTTTGCTGGCGTCTAGCACTGCATGGCTGATCATGCCTGTCGTTTCTTGCGTTGTAGGAAGCGCTTGCAGTATTCGGTGTATATACCCCAATAGCCGCGACGAAGTGCTTCGGCTGTATACCGTGCCGACTTCCTCCTCTTCACTTGAGCGCGAGCCGCAGCCAATGCAGGAAGAAGCCAAACTACCTGTAGTGAAGCTCCCGGGAACCGGTGTACGTAGTATACGATGCTTCACAGAGGTACAGCAGCAACACACACAGGCCACCGCTCGGTTCACTGATGCTACGCCACGTTGAACGGAAAGTGACCGCTTCATCCCTCTATACTGCCTCTCTATCATGAGTCTATCTCATCGCGGAAGAAGGAGTCAGTGCTCAGAGACCGCCGCGCGACCTTTTCCCGCGGCTATTGTACGCGACGCACATTTTCGAACTGACGCGCGCATCTGCGGATGTGCCGGCCTCCGTCTCGTCTTCTTTTCCTCAATGAGCATGCAGTGTATGGCTTTGCTTTCTTCCGGCGCATTGTATGCGTCTCTGCTACGAGGTGTCCGCATTGGCGAGCCTTATAGTGTGTGCGTGCGCGAGCGAGCGCGTCTCGGAGAGTATCGGCACGTTGCTTGGAACAAACAGTCGGCTTCCTTCATCGAAAGCGGCATTCGATCGATTGGGGCCATCGTGACGTGCCCGGGTGCGAGCTAAAGGAAGCATAAATATGTGCATGTGCGCGCACTGAGGGTGTGCAAAGGTTATTGGGCTCGCGAAATGGGCTACGCATAGAAAGGCTGCGCTTAGAAGAAATACGACTAAGTTAGATTCGAGAGTAAGGAAGAGTTGACGCGTATTCGGTTCGCCCGGTGAGCCGAAACTGAGAGCCAGATCGTGTCTGGGCGTGTTCCTTACTGACTGCGCTCACCAGGTATACCTGTATGCCCGCGCCCGTGTATAGATGCCGAATACACTGCAATCACAGCGATGTGTGTATCGATTATTCGCGAGGAAGTTCAAGCCGCGTACACACAGCGAGCGCATTGAACGTCGGGACGGGACAATGACGGGGAAACGAACGCCCGTTTTGCCCGGGGCATCAATACGGCGCAAGCACATATGCGTCCCTTCTCTTCGCCTCAAGTTGATGTGAATGCTGCAGCGGCCAATTTAGCAGCACGATTTTCCGGTTGTCACGAAAGTGCGCGAAGTTTGCCCCAAACATCATTTGCAGAGGAGCACGCGAGTATTAAATTGTGAAGAAATAAAAAAAAAGTAAAATAAAATAAAACAAGAATGTTAAAAAATACGCGGCAAATACTTCACCGAACACTTTGGGGCTATCTTCCATGTCTCTTCGTTGTTTACCTTTGGGCTTGTTTCGAAGAAGAAAATAAAGAAAATCACAAGAACGTAAGACCACAGTTGATCGTCATGCCGATTTCCTGTCGGCGTTATGATGCACCGTCATCAGCGTATAAGCTCAATGATCCGGTTCCCAGGTTCAATCACGCCTCCTTTGCTATCTCCCCCCCCCCCCCCCCTTTTTTTTTTTATGTAAGCCTCCGTCTAACAGTAACTTGCATTTATTTCTCCAGCTCCCCACGGCAGGTGCCTCACCCGCCCTCATCACGTTGCGTGACAGGATAAACATTGCTTTTTAAAGGTGCTCCATCAAACCGCCGACGTGGAAACATGGCTCCTCTGAAACCCCTAGTATTTTTCGATCTTGGAAGACAAGCGTTATAAAAGAACGCTAAACACGGAGGCTGCCGACGACGTAAAACCATCGAGAAAGGTATAGCAAAAAACGATTCAGTGAACGATTGATGGAGCTGTGCATATGAGAACAGGGGAATACTTCAAGCGAAAAACCGAACGAGGACCCGTTTACGCGCACTTTTACTCAAAGATTCGGTTATTAGGCGTCTCATTCTTCTTACACTTTTCCAAAAATACGTTACAGTTAAGCATAAGTGTGTTGGGCTTAAAATAATGTACAGTCATGAGCAATATGAGCTATAACAAAGTTTGAGCATTCATTTATTTATTACTCTATAGTTTTGTTTGGCAAGAACAGATTATTTATTTTCTTACAGAAATTTCCTTTGGATGCATAATATCCGTAGGTCGCCATTATAGTTAATAGAAAAATACCGAGAATGTTCGCAATTTTGTGTAAAAAGTTTGTTCTTGCTCATATTGCTCATGACTGTACGCTCTATCCCACAGTTGTCGCTACGTTACTCTTTACGGTTACTTCAGGAAAAGAAAAAGCTGTTGCTGTTTGGACCAAGAGATGGCGCTTAAATTTAACAGTCGCATTTATCTGCCGCAGACCTACAGTAGAAAGTCTCCGTGATTGGGTGTCGCTGAAGTTTTCAGCTCTGGCAGTAATTTAGCAGTTTGTCTGCTACTTTCAGCAGCAGACAAACTGCTGGTACTGAGGCGACACGGTATGCACCAACCCTGGGGGCTACGTGAGCACAGTCCAGCCATTCCACCCAAACTCCAGCGCACGTCTCAGTCCTTTCTTTTTATTCGATTGTCTTTCTTCTTCGATTGTCGGACACAAAACGGCGGTGCACACATGAATACAACCCGGGCTTGCTATCTGAAAACACTGGAGCACGATCCGATAACGGAGAACCATCGACTTGGAGGCTTCCCTATTGATACAAAACGATGTTGACACAATTACTGCTATTTAATGCGGTCTCATCACGAGCACAAAAGCTAGTGAGGTCGGTTAGTGCGCGCATGCAAGCCGCGTGACATGAACTCTCCTAGTACGCTAATTCTGACAGTATGTGGCTGGACACCCCACCCCTACTCCTCCTGCAGCGTGCCGCGCACGATTAGTTTGTGAACCGACGGTATACATGCGCGCCGCTATTCTAGCGCCCTGTTCTCCAAAAACATCTGGCGTCAGAATCGGCGTCGCTAGCGAAAAATCGCCGACATGTAAGGTGGTAGCTGACATAGCTGGACATCGACTCATAGTTGTATTGTGCGACATCACGCGAGTGATTGCGACTACGCAACGTGGCTGACCTGGCAGCAGCTGCCAACTCAGGATTTTCAATTCAGATGGGATGTGTTGTACGGCGGGGTACATCTGGGCGCCTGGCGACGATACAACACTGGCGACGAGGTAACCGACTCTGCAGTGACTCTTCGGGCAGCATAGGTAATATCAGAATTGAGGAGTTCGAAGAAGGCTCTGTACCTTCCCCGACTGTGTCGATAACCCCGAGCACGTACGTGAGTCGTGACTGTTACTAAACACTCCTGGCACCATAATTTACGCTAGCTCGGCAAGGGGTCTCGTAAACACCCCCGTAACCACAGCCAACCATTAGTCATGCGGTACATGTCACTCAAATTCATTCTTCTCCTAGGCAAATATCACGCAAAGAACATAAAGTTTTATTTTATTCAGGTCTCATGGTGTGCATAAATGTTACTGTAGATATTGGTAGTGTAAAATATGTCGTGAGAGTATTGAGTTTATGTTATTCTCTTTCTCTTTTCGGTGTGTCCGATTCAAGTCACTGCTTATTGCTGCTACGTACGGCAAAATATAAGAAATCAATGTCGCTGAATAAAACATGCAGAACTGCAGCTTAATGAAGGTGATTAAGGTGTGTCTGCTATGTTGTTATTTTAGGCGCTCATTTAGAGGAACAGGTGGCGCTAGCTGCCTGCCGACTCCACCTTCCTCTTATAGCCTGCTAACGCTATATATAGCTCTTGGAATGCGAAGGGCCGATAGAGACATCCAGCCAGCAACGCGCTCGCGGATACAACCGTTATAAACGAAAGTATCTGGTGGTCACGAAAACCATCACGCGCGTGCCAATGGCTGCGCTGTGCATGCCAACCTGCCGCTGATCGTATACGTATCTACATGATGTAGAACTAAAAGGTACCCTCACAAGCCGAGATCGATTTATCATCGGCAAAAGTGAGAGCGGGTGATGGTTGCTTCGATTCTTTCCATATAGGATTTGCCCACGTCCATCTAGGAGACAAAAACTCGGTTATTAATGAATTTGGCTCCACTCTGTGTATGCTTGTGCATATGCATGCGGGCGTGTGGTACAGCTGCCGTGGGAAGCCAGTAGCCAAGGCTGGCAAGCGCTCGAGCGGCATGGCACCGCCCTAAGTGGGGCCGACTAATGGTTGCCTATAATCAAGCTCAGAGGAAATCTGCAGCGCCTGGACGCTTAGCTCTTCCGGCTTTACTGTAGTCGGCCACACGCCCACTGCTGCGAAGGCGAACCGAGTAGGCTTACAGACAGCTGCAGAGCGCTTCTACCGAGCTTGTACTTTTGAAAAACAAAAACAAAAACAAAGATTTTACACGCTTTCTGCCTTTATCACTCAGCGTTTTCTTCGTGCACTCTTCCCCTTATATTAATACTCGACAGATCGCTGTAAGCATCGAGTAATTAAGTAACTTTAAAACTAATTAATTAATAAAAAGCTGAACCACTGCGCAATCCTCAGCAAGGCCTCCCCTTGCCGGCTCTCGATAAATAGGAGCCAACCACTCGCGCTGAAATAACGAGCAGACGGCCTGGCAGTGGCGGAACAGGGTTCGCTTGTAAACTGTTATTTTGAGAAATGGACTATATATTGTGAAATAAAATAGCTGAGCTACAGGCAAGGAGAAGGCAAACATTGCCAGAGACGGGCACAAATTCTCAAATATCAGATGAAGCCAACGTAACGAATGCGAACGTGATAGCTTGTACTTTCAACACAATACAATGGAGCTCGGGGTGAGGCATAGTTTAATTTCGTGGTGGTATCTATAAGTATGCAATCAGCCACAAAATGTAGGATATGCAGCATATATACTTCTTCCATTATCCTGCTCAGTGTATACACCTGACATCACGTTGCGCTTCCGTGTTCCGAGATTTGTGCTGTTGCCTGTACTATTATTCCCCGTGATCTGACTGTGGCAATGCAAAGCAAAGAAAAGCACGAAGCGCCCTCCGTGCTTTGCTTCCAGTGGCAATGCGCCTACGACAAACTGGTTTCTCCCATAGCGAGCGCCAAGCACAGCTGTCACTGGAATGCGTTTGAAAAAAGAAAAAAAAATGCTTCAGCTATGGGCACGTCGGACAGATTCAGATTCAATCGCTCTGCTTTGAGGCCCGGTAAAGGTACATTGTACGGACCCTCCCCGAGTGCGCAGACCGGCTTTCAAAGCCAACCTCTTGCGTATATCTCGCAAGACTTTCTGGTAGGCTCGGTACGACGGCTGTGAGGCGTGTTTCGATCCACTATGTGAGTCGTAACAGAGCACATTTAAGTTAGCACAATTTTAAAAGTGCGTGTTGCGCGGTGGCAAGCTTTATCTGCAGCTTTATCCATTGATTTTCCCCATGACTACCCACTGTCCAGAAGTGGACGATAGGCATTCGGTGCTCGTACTTCGAGTGTGCCAGCAATGCTGCTCTGTGCATGACAAACACCACGTATTTCGGTTGTATGTTTACAAATTATATTTATATACCAGCGTTGAGCTCCAAAATTACTGCTGGCTATTCTCCGTGCGAGCATGAGGTCCATGTAAATTGCTGACGTGTCCAGCGTCACACCTCTGATCGCGTGCGACGACGGCTAACCTCACGCTAACCTCGAACCGAAAGCAGTTTATAACTCAGCAAACGCGAACTTCTACGAGAAAACAAAGCTGTATGTTGGGCGCTTGACTAACTTTGCCAAACTACCCAAACATTGTCGCTCGACCGGTCACGCTTCCAGCTTTCCGGTTGTTCACTCATGCACTGCAGTGCAGCGGCATGCTCGATGGCGGTTGCGTGGTCATAGCCGCTATACCAGCGCAAGCCTCAAGTACAGTCGACAAGCCTTTTTGTCATGACTGTTAGGTAGAATTTAATAGGATGATGTTATTTTATGGGCGCTCTATCAGGATTACGTTATTCTGTACCTTGAGAAGCATTTGAGCCAGCTACAGGCGATCGTTCCCCAGTACATTTACATTACCTTCGCTTCATATATCAGTGCAAGATCGCAGACGGTGCAAATGTTATCGATAGCGTGCTTAAATTACGAGCAGACTGAGGCTATAGACCACGAGATTGTTTAATAAGTGCGAATCCGAAGCCAGCGAATGTGTATCTCTGCTAGCTCCGTCGCTGGCTTTTAACCTGTACGAGTGAGATCAGTGTTGCTGCGCGCAGATATCCGTGATCACTGTGGGAACGCCGAGATGAGCATGGGCGAACTTCTCTTTGCACCTCCACTAAAGTCGTGAAGGCTAAGCATAGAAAGCAGAATGCGGCTATGCAAATTAAACGCGTATTTAGCCATGAGCCTACAGCGACGTCCATCTTACCTTAAATTTGAAAAATTAGAAACGCATGGTCATGTCAGAAGGTATATCCTGAGGTGCCATATTGCTCTGGAAGCTCCATCGGAATCTCCCAACAGGGTCGTCACCACCGCTGTTCGCCCTGTTTCCCGCTCGGGTCCAAACGAGTGGTCGTGCTCCAATGCAGTCTTCGGAAAGAGCAGCAAGACAGGAATGGCTAGACAAGTTCTTTAGCACGTGCTTCTGTGTAAATTTCAGACCAATGGAAATATTGATGCGTAATTTGAAACATCACTTTTGTGCGTGGTCGGAAATCATGCAAGACCATAATCCAGTGAATAATGTACGCGAAGTTTTCAGTGCATAAAACGCACTCGGATACATTCGGAAAATGTGCAGCTCAAAGCGAAAGACGTTTTGTACGACGTCAGGTTAGAGATTTGTTTCATTTCCTTGCGCCTCGTTTCGTGTAATTCGGCTTCAGTCATGCGTAGGCGCATTCCATGCACTTCCTGTCATAGGCTCCGGTCAGGACAAGCAGGTCACGAGGTTTAGACACACGGAAACTCACGCAGAGTGGCGATTGGTTAGCCAGCACGTGTGTTGTCCTTTCTGTTCCCGTTTTTTAGGGGCCTTCTTCGTGTTATATATTAATATAGGTTTGAGCAGACGCTCCAGAAAGAGTAATAAAACCTTATAAGCAAAATGCTGGCCTGTTTATCTTGCACGCCGTACTGCTCTGGGCCAGCACTGTCTCGTTTCGCACTTGCATGAGTTCCACAGGAATAAAGAAAAAAAGAAAACTCTTGGCTCCTCGATCTTTGGCAGCTTTCTGGCATTATTAATGCGAAGGCATTACTTCGCTGTGTTCACAGATTTCTGTCCGCAGACCGCGTCCGCAGACCGCGTCAGCAAAATCATGTCTGCAGCAGTTGAGTAATTGAGAAGTGGCAGAGGTTAATGGATGGTGTCAATCGATAGAGGGTGACGTAACGTTCTGTCTGAAAAATAATTAATTACAGGAACAAAAATGTAAAACTTGTCCGCGGCAGTTGTGAGTAATTAAGACGTGATAGAGGTTAATGAGTGGTGTCAATCGATAGAATGTGACGCAATGTTTTGTCCAAAAATAATTAGGCCAATAGTTAATTAGGCAATTAATTAGAGGCAAAACACGCAAAATATTCTCCGCAGCAGTTGTAATTGAGAAGTGTTAGAGGTTAATGATTGGTATCAATCAATAGAGGGTGACGTAATCCTGTGCCTGAAAAATAATTAGACAAATAAGTTAATTAGGTAATTAATTGCAGGCAAAACATATAAAAGTAAAGGCGAAAATGGGCTCATTAGCCAATGGCTTGGCGCCACATTTGAATGTATGAAATTCTAAAATGGTTAATTAAATCAGTCAATTAAGGTGACGTCTATGTGACGTCACGCAACCTGAAGTTGAGCCAAAAAAGGGCATAGGAAGGGATTGGCGCGCAATTTGAAAATACCAAAGACTAAAATGGATAAACAAGAAGTGAATTAAGTAACTAGAAGCAACCAGAAGCAACCAACAGCAGCATCCGTGCTTTCGTATTACTCCAGTGCAGATTCTGCAGTGCTCTTTTCCCTTCAGCTACTGTGACAACCATCAAAGGAAACAGGGAATGTTGGTACGTCTTTTACTAATCGATTTCTGCTTGTTCCTGCTGGAAGCCGGGATTCGATCGGAGTACAGCATCGACATCATCGGTGACATCGGATCCAAACAACAGCTTTCTACGAGGCCGTTGGTATAGGTCGTCGAAGTAGAGTTTTCTTACTCGCAGTGCATTTTGCGCTGGAAAAATAAACCAAAAGCTGCAGAAACGCAACTTCTTGCTCAGTTTTAAATTAATATGTCGTCGTTGAAGTCGGGTAAAAAGTATTTTAATAATTCACAGAAGTGTAATGCTTTTCTCGAGCATTATGCCGACACGTATCACTATGCAGACCGTAATTCGCTTCGCTATTCTCGATCCCGGCACTAAGAACTTGGCCGCGAGGCTTGCATCTATATAGAACTTCAGCCTTGCTCCAGCGCAGAGAGCTAAGAAATTCAGCCTTGTTTAGTGGTAAAAGAAAAATAGTGCGCTGTGGCCCAAGAAAGCGTGGCCTTGTAGCGATCGAAGAAAATTGGCTGCGTATGAATGATGGACGTTTTATGGAAATCTTACTGCGCACATACGTGAGCGCTGAAGCAAGGGCCAAGGCTATTTAGTCGTAATAAGGTTAGCGCGGTGGCCCTCGCAAATCCACAGAGCGGTACCACTAGTCAGTGCTTCGAAATGCTGTGGCCTGAATGAGTGGCCGTGCACAAAATATATTGCCTGACAATATGGCAAGCAAAAGCAACTTTGCCACAAAAAAAAAGAAAAAAGAACGGAAAGGCCACCGTTCTAAACCCGAATGCTACCAAGTACGGAACAGTTGCATGTAGATGGCTTACACGTTATGGCTACATGATTCCCGTGAAATATCACGGGAATCATGATGGTGCTCAACGCTAATTAAGATTAGCATGTTCACTCTCTACCTGTTTACATTCATCCTTCAGGTAGAGAGTGAATAGGTGTCTTTCCAAGAAGGAGCAGCACATGCCGGTATTGTTCCACGCCCACCACTGATATGGATGTTTGTCTTCTGGTGGCGACATGTACGTGAAAAATAAGGCTTCAAGAATGGCGACAGCAGAGGAAGACTTGGCCCTTCCAGAACCTGCCCAGGGTTCTGGATCAAAATAGCCTCCACGACGCAGTATATTAACAGTCCCACCGGAAGGCAACTCCCCAATAAAAATAAAAAAAAATGCCTGCCTTTGTCTCTCTTGAATCTTCCAATGAAGCAAAGTTACTTGTATCAAGGGGCTAGCCACAGCTAGGTGCATCGACACCCCGGAAGCCTTGGGCGCTCAGCCGCAATTCATGATCGCGCTTTGATATGCTTCCAGACACGTATAGTTGGGGCGCTACCGATTAAACGCAGCACGTGAAAGGCGCGCGATGAGGCGCCGGCATCCGGAAACGACGATGCCAGAGAGGAAAGCCCCGCGTGCCATCAGAAGACGATACCCACCACTGGATGTCGTCAGTGTGCCGACGAAATTCTGTGCAGGCGATATTCAGAAAACGCCCATTACCTAAAGGCGGATATAGTTATCAGCCGGCACTTTGCTTTTTGTCTTTCAGTCGCTGCTGCCACTCATCTTTGGCCGGCCGATCACAACACTTTTACTCGCGGACTATGACAGATACATTTGTCCTGCAGTGAAAGTAGTTGAGATGCCGACACACACAAAGCTGAGCGTTGCTCTAGAGCCTTCAACCGAGTGTTTTGCGGCAACAGCGCATTGCATTTTGCAGCGAAATACAAGGACATCAAAATAACTCGTCATCATCCCGCCTTGGCAGAGCACGGTGTAGAGCGGCAAAGTCACAGCGTTGCAGCGACGAGCGCGTTCAGGTCCGGAGTCCGTGAATCGTGCCCGAAACACGATGGAACCGAAGACCGAAAAAGAAGGCTGAGCGTACACGTGAGGATATATAGAGGCTAAAACGGGCCTGTGAGGCATCCCAATAGCGGCAGACGCTTTTGAGACACCGAAACAAGTCCATCATTGAAGACATCGCTTTCACAACTGCCTATAAGCTTTCGCCGCTGAAGGCACTAAGCCGGTGCGCTGAGCTCTACCAACTTTTTTCGTCTTCTATACGTGAATCATTTTGTATACGCCTTTTACTGCAACATAAAAGAAATAAATCGAATGCGAGGAAACAAGAGCAGAATTTCAAAATAAACTTCGCTGCTTTGTCTATTTTATTTCTCGGTGTGCGATTCGTTGCTACGGTAGCAAAAAAAAGGAAAAAAAAAAGATCATCGTTCAATAATTCAAAATTTCAAGCAGCACCGACATCCTTCACGGCATGAGATAGGCGAAACAGCGCTGCAGGGGAATATAAACACCTACTCACGAGGGCCAGCACTAAGTTATAGAAAAGGTCAGCGAACTGCGGCATTCACCTTCCGGGAACCCCGACGAGCATACAAATAGCGCCACGCGAATGTAGATATCACGGAAGTATATTTACACGTTGATGATGACACCGGATCGACGCAGCAGGGCACTCTGTTGCGAAGTGCATATATGCGGAAAAAATGGCTAGAGATCGTCGCTTCTGATAAGAGAGAGAAAAAAAGAGAAGTAATGATATGTGTGTACACGGTACAGGTGGAGGGGCAAGCACCCCTCACACAGTCGGGGGTCGTTATCGAGTTCTCGCTCCCGCGAACTCTAGCATCTCAGCTCATTACGTGCTGAGCTCATTTCGTGAGTGCTGAGGCAGCACGGTTACTCTCACACATGTTGCATTAAGCGATGTGTGCATACGGAGGAAGTTACCCCTCATTTAATGTTTGGTAGTGCAGAATGGTATGTTATGTGGTAAGATATCCTTGGAAACTAATAGCGCTTTTACACTGAACGGAAGAAAAGAAAAAGCACCGAGAAGAAGCGCTAACTTTCAAGTGACCTTCATCGAAAGCATTAAAGGCGCGCGAATGTTCGAAAACTAAATTTTGAACGGCGAATTGAATATCTTCCTATTCGAATAATCAAAGGAATAGTATAGCGTATGTTCAAATGTATTCGAAGAGAATCAAATACATTGTCTGCTTTTGGAATACTTTTTGAATTATTAACACGACGCATTAATAAAAGCCGCCGAATGTTTCCCTGACGACTCCGAAAACACAGCCCATAGCGATGCCGCTTACCGTCTTGGAGTTCGATACCATTCGTGTGGCGGCGTTCTTATATCACCTATATAATGCTCATGATCTCTAAGTCTAGAATACGTGGAAGGGCTCAGGCAAGTTCAGCAAGCCTGGCCAGATGCATGGCTCTCACCTGTGTCACGTCCTGAGCTGTGGCTTTAATTTATTCTCGTTCATCAGAAGCGAACTGTAATGCTCCCCCCAGTGTTACTTGATGATCATGGAGTCCGTATGCTGAATTCGTGCTACAGCCGATTATTCGATATTAGCGCCTCTTTTTACATCTGCAGCCTTAACTTCATGAGTTCCAGCATCATTACCGCAACGCCGCTTCTCGTGCTCCAATTTCTGCACAAGTGATTGTTCTGCACGAGTATTCGTGCAAGTAGAGAATATTAATACAAATATTCTACTAGTATGCGATTCGCTCCTATCAGTTTTCAATTCGTATTCGAACCTTAAACGTATACATATTCCATTCCGTGGCGGAGCAAAATACCCGCATGCTATTCGGCGGAGACAAAATTTCGCGGCAATCAATTTGATTGGGCTCTAAATACATTTTTGGCAGCTTTATTTGAATGCCCACTGTTCGTACCCGTCCACTCGTATGCACGTGTCCCCATCTACAGGCACTATTTTCTTCTAACATGCAGAGTGAGTTTTAATCCCGTTTTACTTGATGAATCATTGTTTAAAGTCCGTAATTGTGCTTTGCCATGCTCACTCACCTTAAACTTTGCTGAGTCCTGATTTGCCAGAGGTTTAGGTAACACTTACTCCAAAACCTTCCTTACGTTCAAGGCTTTCTTTATGTACAAGCTTTTCATTATCTCCCAGTTTTCATTAAACGATGTGTTTAATGCTATTCAATGCGAATTTTTCTTGAAATGCAGTAAAATATAAGCCTGCGAAGTATGTGCAGATAAATTATATGGCCTGGTGGACAGCTCGGTTTTTCGGTTTTGTTCGGTTGTGGAATACATGAAAGATAACGTATAGATGAAGAAATTGAGGGCCTTCGGCATGAAAGCGAGCTCGATTAAATTTCTGAATCAGCAGCGTGTATCAAGATATGGAACATAAAACACGCCCTTTTGACACCTCGTTAAGTCGGCTTTCTAGCGGTACACATTGATAACATGGCGTCACTGTTTCCTGAATTATCACGGAGAGCACGTTACCATTACTTATGTCTCAAGAAACATGTTGAAGGAACGCTCAATTTCACAATGCGCTACTTGGGAAAACCAAGTTGAAGAGCTTTGGAAAGAGTTGCTTTTTTTTTTTTTAAGTTCGGGGCTCCAAGGCACGATGCTGATTCGAATTTAAAGAAAAACAATGCTCACTTTCGATATCAGTGTCCTTCAATTTTGCAATACATATAATATTTCGCACTAAGACTGAACATTAAAATTTTAATTTATCTAACTTTATTATTTTCATAGAACCATTCTGTAACGTAAATATACCCGAATTAGAGCAAAATTAAACAGCAATCACCGCAGCGACGTATCTTTCACACTTTTTAAAACGAATAACTGTATTGAATAACTCTAAACACCCAGCAAGCACACATATACGCGCATCACCTCCTGACCCTTAGAGGTGGAGAGAGCGGTTCACTCTTTTGCCGCCTGAAAACTGTGGTCATCAGTAACACGGCGAGTTGAACGAGTTGGTACTAGTTAGATAAAAAAAAGCGCCACAAAGGAGACAAAAGAGAAGACCCGAGAGAAGATGGGACTAGCGCTGGGGGTCCCGTGGCAGGGCTCATATAAGAAGGGTCTTATAAACGCAGTTTTTTCCTCAAGAAACACACAAAACGTGTGCTCCTATTTCTGTCAGTGATTGGAAGACCAGTCATTGCAAGTTAGCGTTTCGTCTTGTATATTTTTTCGGGCAAGCTTTCAAACATTACACAAAGTTGCCCGCATTTGCGCCTGATTGAGCTCGAATGCAGGCAAAGCAGGCGGGGCGGCCACTGAGGAATTATGCTGCAATGACAGCAGTTTGGGTATATAAGGCTTTTCTGAACGTCCCGAAGCGACCCAGGCTATCAGGGAAGCAACTTAGAGATGGTCACAAGTAACTAACGGTAAGTGACACATTATCCCCGCGAATATCTGCTGTCTGAGTACACCTTGCTGCGCCGCTAAAATAGTAACACAGCGCCCTGTCATGCCACGACTGTTATAGCGACCCCCTGTTATAGCGATCTGCCAGAAGATCAAATCAGTCGATATTGTCGACCATAAACCCTGACTGCTCATTGGAGGGTCAAATTCTAAAGTTAAAACTCACCTACTTTGGTCATCTGATGAGAAGAGAGGAGTCGCTGGAGAAATATTTGATGTTGGGAAAGGTTGAGGGTCACCGGAGAAGGAGTAGGCAGCGAACGCGATGGTTAGATGGCATCCTCGAGGCGCTGTAGATGAAGTTATGTGATGTTAGGAAGATAGTGAGAGACCGGAAAGCGTGGCGTGATATGGTCCATAGGGTCACGAAGAGTCGGACACGACTGAACGACTGAACTGAACTGTTATAGCGATCCGACCAAAGCGCAGATCATGGCCGAAGGCGGCACTGCTTGAGTTCGTGCGAAACCGAAGCCGATGAGGAAGGCCAGTCACGGCGAGCGATAAGACTCACAGTGAAACCGAGAGAAAGCGTCCACTCGAAGGAAGGAGAGCTGGGAACGAAGAAAGAGACTGCAAATAAATAAAGATGGAGTTATGTATACAGTGGTCCAATCTTCCGGGTACAAGATTCTGATAATCGACCTAGCGTGTCTGCCCCATATGTGCACGCTAATGCACTCTGTGGCGATAAACGATTTGACCTGTCGGGCTGATCTCGAAGCAGAGCGCAGTCGATCGTGCTTTTTTATATGCGTGTCGATGTTCGTGCGTAGGGCTGCGAACCAGCGTAACGTCACGAGGCGCATTTGTCGTTCAGCGAAATTCTAGGCCGCCCGTTATATAGTATATGAAATGAGCTAGAGGGAAGGAACTAGGACGTCGTGGCGAGTCCGACCCATGTCCTACCATTTTTTAGAAGATGTGAACGTGTGGTTCGGCTGACAACGGTAACGTGATCGGGGCATCCTATAGCTGGAATCATTTCGTGAGCTCTTGCTGCGTCTGCACCTTTCCCTTCCTTTCGCTGTTATGTTCTGCTTCTTTTTTTTTTTCCTAGTCACGTTTTCCTTTTTACGCGTTAACGTAAAGCTTTCTTAACGCAGAAAAGCCGGCATAGACATTGTTCACCTTGAACGAATAATGCTCATTCGTTGGCAGGACCATATATTTCGATATTATTATTATTATTATTATTATTATTATTATTATTATTATTATTATTATTATTATTATTATTATTATTATTATTATTATTATTATTATTATTATTATTATTATTATTATTATTACGATATTATTTCTCTGCCTGCGACTGAAATTTCAGCCCCTGAAATGGCGATGAAAGTAATGCAAGGAGAAGTATGGGCAAAAGTATGAGCCTGCCATATCTGTTTCTCGTCCATGCTGTCCCAGTGTTGAACGGGTGGATAAAATAGAAAACATAACAGACATATTGCGTATCAACCGAAAACGTTGCACGCACCGAATCATCCACAAGCAATGCTCTTCGAAGGAGTCACTTCCGCCCGACTACCGGTCGTTACAATTCAAAGCGCCAAGGAAACTGTTGTCGCGCTCGTACTCTCTAGGGCAGGAAATGGCACCTAGAAGGCGACGATAAGTGTGCGCGAGTTCCTTGGAGCAAAGGGTTTCCCGCCTCTCTGTTCACGGGGTTGTTGAACACCGGCGGCGCCTGCCGAAATCGATCAAACGAGCAAGTACACGCTTTCAGCAGCAGGAGGGCGTATGCGAATGCCGCGACTGCTCATTTCCGCTTTGCGGGGGCCAGACTGCTCTAGGTGGCTTCTTATTGTATGGCTCGCCTTCCTTGCGCATTACCAACTGCCTTCATTATCTTCTTACATTTGCTGTGTGCAAAAATAAAAAAGAAAAAAGGTGTACCGAAAGTCTTTTATTTTCGGAAGTTTGATGACGCAGATATGATTACTATGGAGAGGACGCTGTTTTTCAACCAAAAACAAAATTCATTTTATCTTTCTATAGAGCAAAATAACACGACTCTTCAGAGCACCCGGAAGAATAAAAAAATGTCGCATCCATCTCGCACTGAAATATAATCACGTTCAACATCCGTTCGTCCTTTTTCCGACCTCTTTTTGGACAAACTGTATCATAGTATACACACTCTGTAAGCCTTCATCGCCTGGCTTTGGTAACTAATAAATGGAGAGAAGGCAAGAAGAGGCACAGACAGAGGAGTTCTCTATGGGGAAGATAAACCTCGGGGTTGTTCTGAACACAAGAAGTCATCATCCGTTAAACCATGGTACAGGGAGAGAGGAAATAGGAGAGAAGGAGAGCGCGGAATCTAAACTCTCTGAGCTAATACGCAAGAGGCGGTGGCAACGAGTCACTTCCGGGGCCGTGACCAAGAATGTGCTCTGCGCTCATGCTGTGTCCTGCTGAAGGCACAAGAAGCCGGGCGCGCCCTCCAAGCGGGTGCAAGCACCGGTTTCACTTTGTCACTGTTTTTTTTGTAGTTCACGCTATAGCGCGCGCCAAGCTGAGTGGCCTAAATATGCACGCGTGTCAGTGCCTTTTCTTCTCCTTTGTTCGTGTCCTCTGTGTTGGCTGGCACCCGCCCGCTGAGGAGCACTCTGCCTGTCCCGTAGGCCGCAGGTCTTGCCAAGCTTTTAAATCTTTCGTGTTCGCGCTCCAGTTTGCGAGTGTGTTTTTGAGACTGTGCGTTAGGAGCGAAAGGAGGAACCCTCTTCTTTTGGTGTGTCGAACAAGTGGACGAGCGGGGAACCTTAAATGGCAACTCCGCCGGTTTTTGAACATCCTGAGTTCGTAATCAGATAACATTCCTTAAAATCGCTCTCTCCGGTACAAAAATAAAAAAAAGCTTTTCAAAATAGCAGGTATAAGTTTTTAAGATCAAACACGATGAAAATCTAAAGCAGGTTTCGGCCAACGTATGAAATCGCGACATATCAAGCTATGACGTCACGGGTACGGTCGTAAAAGCAGTCGTGCGCGCTTTAATTATTAGATACAGGCGATTGTAAATGACGCCTGATGTCGCTATTTGTCTGAAATGACCAAAAACATCTCAAAATTTTCTCCTGCAGCAAATTCAGAGCGAATACAGACGGTCCAGTGACGTCACGTGCTCAGGTTTCTCGTAAAAATCTCACCGAATGATGTCACAAATCTGAAAGTTTTAAAATTCATTTGCGACGCAAAAACACATTTAAGCGCTGCAAAATTTGGCACACAATAACCAAATAAAAAAAAAAGAAACCTTGCCGTGAAAATTTCAGTAAATGCGAGGAAGTAGAAAAAACGGCGGAGTGGCCCTTTAAGGTCAGAAATAAATAGGCCGAGGTTTACAAGGCAGATTTGTTAAGAAGAATGCGGGCCTTCCAAAGACTGCGTGTTCGAAAAAATATGTCTGGAGCCCACGTACACAAGCTCCGACATGTATATGACATCGATTAACTGATTCCACTTACCACTGCATTAACACTAAGCTGAACTGTGAAAAGCCTTATTCACCGTTCGCGAATTAGAAGTACCGCAGCTCTGTCGAATATTATTATGTTGGCTGTCCTTGTACAACTATTTCCCGCCCTGCGAGAAGGACTAGCCGATGGTACTGTGAGGCGTCGATCGCTATTTATATGCTAATATAAGTAAAAAATAAAGATGTTCTTGAAAGAAATTACGGGCCGTTAGCTCATGCAGCTTGACCTAGATTCCAACGGACGCGGTCTCCTGGCGCACAAAGCATGAGAGACGAGAGATGCGCGTTGCAAGTTTTTGCTCAATAGAGCGATAAGCTGCTGTATTCGAACGTCTGCCCCCGAGAGCTGGGAATGGTATACTTCACCTTCACGAAGGAACACTGTCGCACAAAACTCTCAAGGCAAACTTACCGTATTTACTCGATTCTAAGCACCCCATTTTTTCACAATCGCGAAGCCCAAAGGGAAGCAGAGAGAGGGTTTGGAGATGCCTAGGTTCATAATATCTACCCCCCCCCCCCCCCCTCCCTCCCACCCCCCACTCTTCGACTTTTTTTGTCGCTGCGATGTCTCGACGAGACGGGCACAAGAAATAATTTATTATGCAAACAAACTTGCCAAACCCCTTTCACGTTTTCACGCTAAAAGTACAGGAAACACCAAAACCCAGCGCATGAGCAGAAGTGATAGGAGGCGCTGTTAATCATCGTCGACTAGTGTGCCTCTATGCCTCGATTTCGACCTTGGACAGATGACGCCACAGACGCTCCGGTGTCTAAACTGTTGTTAGTCCAAACAACATTACTAGCGCCACCACCTGCTTAAAATATAGAAACGTGAATTAGGTACAAAATTTATGGCACGGCGCAAGTGCACACCACAACTGAAACGCGTTGTGAGCTGTAATGTAAGCAAGGTATACTTGCCGAAGTATTTATCTACTTCAGCAGCGGTTAAATTTGACCGCACGTGCACGCCGGTTGAGAGGCGTTAAGGAATGCAATTAACCACTAACCCACGGATGCAGTCAGCCATGCGACTGAGTAATTAAAGCGGGTGCCGTTCATCGAAGGTCAAGCGTATAAGAGATCGCGCACTTATCCGCGTATATCTCGTTCCGAAACCTCTCCTATCTGGCACCAGTATCGAAACCAGCCAACGTAGTCCAACCGATTCTCCTCGCCAACGTAGCGGCTCCATCGCGTTCCACAGCGAAGCGATTTGCCCCAAGCGCTTGCAGCACGCGAGCTTTCACTGACGCAAGGCCTTTGATATGGACGACGGAGTTACTTTTTCATCGGAACAAGAAACCACGCATTCAGCGCTCGAGCAAAACACGGCGCGGTGACAAGAATTACATCGTCCGCACGAGCTGAACTGGCGAGCCGTCTTTAAGGAACATTCCGATGCAAGCAGCTGTTATACCCGGCCTACTTCTTTGCTCTCCAGCCTAGCCGCCCTTTCCCACGTATGTGCACCGGTCCAAATGGCTCTTGATAGCGCAGTATTCGGTTGTATAGCGCACTTGTTTGAATGTAGATATTACATAAGCAAAGCAATGTTTATCAGACCCTGTAAAGCTTGCCGAGGAATGTCTGCCAGACCGGCTTCGCAAAGAGCCGCGCAGGGCTCGAAAATGGACGCCCTAATCGGAACGGCGAGGTGCGTTTTTTCACCTAAAGCACTCGACTGCCGACCAATGATGGCATGCATTTTCACTTTTGTCATTCTAACGACGCGAAAACACCGAATTACTGAATTCTGCGCGTTTTTGAATAGGCCGGCACAATCCTTCGTTCGGTCGCTGAAGAAGGTGTTTCGAATCTCGTTAAGAGCCTGGATGCTTCATTTTGCTTTGGTATTATTCGCACTGCGCTATGTGAAGCAATCCCCTTATTTTGCTAGGTCTTGGAAGATCCAGACGTGTAGAAACGAAGCGCTAAATGCGTGAAAGAACGGGTGTTAGCGATTTAACTGCGTGTTTCCTAGGAGTGCAGACGCCTCTTTAACGGCAAATTAAGTTGCAGACGTGAACGGTGCAAAGGGAGTTGAAGAGTTGGCATTGCAGGTTAATCCATTGCTATGTTGAAGTGAATATCACGTGCACGAAACGATTGATTACACTCACACGAACGATGTGTAACGGTGTTGTAAATAAGCGAGGAAACAAACAAAAGTGCTCATGTAATGCTGCGATGTGTATTTCGATTTTACATTGGCCACCTACCCACTCCGTCCTTCAATTTGATTTTGCCATCGCCTTCTTGTCCCGCTGCTGTACCATATCGTGGAGGACGGGCAAAGGAGCTGAAGGGGCGGGTAGCGATTAAGTGAAACCTCGTATAAAGGAGCATTTTTACCGGCGCACTCAGCAGGAGTGAGAGTGTTCTGGAGGAAGTAACTTCCGTACCCAGAGGATGCCCGTAAAAGTTTCATTTTCTACTGCAACCCGCTAGCATCGCTGAAAGGTGCCGACTTCCCACATGACGCTACTTTGTTGTAGAAAGAAAACTGTGCTGCTATATCAGTGAAATTAGGATAGGAAAGACAGAAGCCAGTTCTAGCTCCGAATTCTTTCACTTCTGTTTCTTCTCTCTCCTTATTTACTCATTAGGTATACAGCATGACTGGACCCGCGATTTGTCACCGTGACCCGCCGATGCGTACGGGCTGATTGCACCGGACGCGACAGGTCTGTGTGACTTCCAGCATGTGGCGCCATCTAGCGCCGTCAAGGTGATTTGGGCATGCGCAGTAAAACGTGCGGTATAGGGGAGAAAACCTGGGCCAGGGGGCGCTGCGCCGCTCTGTGCGTCAGCGCCCTCCATGGAGACCCCGTCAAAATCTACGCGCAGCCCGGCCGCGTCGTCTGCTAGCCGCCGCTTAGAAAAGCATGTTGTCTGCTCCGCGCTGCTTTCTAGCACGTGTTTGCGCGCGCACGCTCGGTTGTTTCTCTCCTCCTCCGACCGCATTGTGGCCACCGTCGCGCTCTAACAATGAGGGGGGAAGAAGAAAGAAAGAAAAGAACTAGAATGAAAAAAATGATGGCGCACTTTTTTCGCGAAGCTTGTGTGGAAACGGTAACGGGATGGTTGTGGGCCTTTCTTTCTTTTTTTTTTTTTTTTGGGGGGGGGATATCTCGTACCGTTCGTGTGTCGTACTTCTCTAACTGGCGGTGCCGAAGCAGCCATCGTGGAACCGAGTCGGCCTCAAGAAACAGATATTCGTCATTAATGCGATCACTTTACGTCAATCATCCTATTCTCATACGCGATCCTGCTTCGGGAGCTCAAAACTGCGCGTTCGCTATAGGAGATAATTGAACTAGGAATTGCGCAGCGTAACAGTGGAATTAAGAAGACAAAGGTTTTAGTGGAGAGATGTCCCCGTCTGCATGGAAAGTCGTCAGACATTTCCTCGCTGTTCGTCTCGTGGAGAGGAAATTGCCGCACAAATGGCATGCCTCGGCTTCTGGGGAATGACCCAAGTCGTTAGGAACCCCTCATCGTTAAAGGTAGATAGGTCACTGATTTCGAACAGCAGCGCCGCAGCAGCGAACTTCCCCTGGCCGGTGTCGACAGGAACCAAAGGGTAAGGCGGCATGCTTTGTGCCTTTGTAGGCAACGCATCCTAAACGCTCCGAAAACAGGCCCCACGGCGCCGGCAGCACTGCCTAAAACGTTTGTCCCCAAAGAGCTGAATAGGCCCTTTTCAAGTGACCAGTCACAAAGGAAAGGAAGGAGCACTCGTCACTGTGTACAAGCCTATCGGTTATTCTCAACCAGAAGGCTGGACCCTTCATTCTGTGAACATGGACAGAGGCATCAAGAGGTGCCGCCTCAAGTCCTTCAAGATACCTGTCGTTTGCCTCCCGCCTTCAAGTAGCGAATTCGCGTTCATTTTTCTTTTATGTCTGAGCCTGCCAACTAGCGCTCTTTGAAAACAATGTCCGGCGAACAATTAATCATAGTTTCTTGCTCTCGAAAGCACCGACAAAAAACATGCCTCCAGCCAGCCTCTATGTCAGCCGGGGCACAGAAAAAAGCAAAATTAAGAAATCTCACTGGCAAAGAGTGCCGGCTTTGCGTGCGAAGACGCGCCACCAACCTCCCTCGTCCTCACTCTCCTTCTCCCGCTCCGCGTGCACGCGCGGCTGAACGTAGCACGCGCTCCCGAGCTATAGTGCTCTAGAAGATTGGGCAGTGTGACGACCGGCGCCGGAGAGCGGGCCGCTTTTGCGATGACAGGAACCGACTTCCGCGAGAGGGCGCGACCTGCAACAGGGGTGCCACGTTCGGCGCTCGGCGCGTAGCCGCTGCGGGGACAGCGGAGGTACAGATGAGCGGTGCGGTTCTGTTTGGAGCTATTTTCCAACGCCGCGCCATTGGTGCAGTATTTAATAAAGAGGCTACTTATTCCAGGGGCTTAAACTGATCCATGCAATTCCTTTACATCTCTGTGGAGACGCCTTGCACGCTTTGGTATTCCTTCAGAGCTGCGTGCGATGTTTGAATCGCTATTTGAAACTCTTTCAACGTTTTTTTATTCCTGCGGACAGCCACAAATCGTCAGATGAGATATTTGTACGCATTGTTTCCAACGAAGCGTGGACTTTTGTATTCGTTCTTCCCGTAAGGAGCGGTATTATACGCGGAGGAAAACAGTATACGTGAGAATCAATGCTTAATTGAGCTTTATGAGGGCTCTTTGCGAATCTTTTACGAACACCTGCTTATATTTTGCAGCTTTGCGCTTATCGATATATGACTGAACAATTATCTTAAATCATCAGCAATTTGTAATTTATCTCCTTAATTGGTGTTCTTTCTGCGCCTTAATCACCGCTTACACAAATTACAGTGCGCGAGCAAAACATATTTATTCTTAACCATATAAATTGAAGCATTGCACTGGGTACCGGCGAAAACAAACGAACATATACGCCACTCAAGGATTTATTTTTTGTTAGCAATTAACAAATACATATGTCACGGACAATTGTTTACGTGCCGCTCACGAAAGGGTGAAACAGTTGTACAGATAAAAAAAAAGTCAAGTACAGCTAGGGCAATGCTTCAAATAAAATACGAAAAATTAAACCAGTCACTTACGAAGGAATGCGGTTGTAGTGGGCACTTGAGTGTGGACGTTTAATAGCATATCAATGGTAGATGTACAGAGCAAATAAAAAAAAAAAACACTTATAATTGCGTGCCACCTTGGCAAGTACTGCGGTTCTTGTCGCGCACCGAGAGAAAACGGAAAAATGCGAAACAAATGAGGAGCACCTAATAAGCAAGTAATTAATATAAGGTTAAATTCAAATTCGGACACTAATGCGTGTTTATTTTCGAGTGTGTGGTACGAAATATGAGTAATCGAATGTATTAGTTAAAGGACTATAATGGGGCGACTAGGCGACTACTCTTTACAGAACTAATCAGGCTATAATTGTTTCCCTAAGAAAATTATAACAAGGTTGATATTACACGTGAAATACTTCCAAGGAAATTTAATTATATTTTCCTTTGGGAACTGTTGTCGCGTTTCTTTGACTTCGCAAAAAGCGAAGCCGCAAAAGCACATGAAATTTCATTACTTCAAGTGTAAGCTTTCTGTTCCAAGCAGATAAAATGTTTCAGCTTCAACACTCTACAGGAATGTTGCAAAACATGAATTGCGCAGGAGTCCAGAAAGACCACCCGAGTCAAATTGTTGGGCAAACTGTGACCTAGCTTCGGGCCTATTGCGCAGCTTTTGTTCATGGTGAGAAACCGAGTGCCGGTCTTACAACCTCTCTTTCGCAGCGTGTTAAAAGCTGATCGAAAATCCCGCCATATAGTAAACTAAACGTTTTGACGTTATAATAATGGTCTAGCGGCAGCGAATTACGCGCATACTATAGCATCTGCGTCTTCTATGCGTCGTTTTTTTTTTTTTTTTTTTTCAAAGCTATTCTTTTTCTTTTTCATTTTGTATGTGCACCAAAATATCCCTAGAGCGATTTTCTGGGAGTAAGAATCACTTGCATATTGCCTGTTGCTTGAGCACGCAGAATAAAAAAAAACTACTTAGAATGAAAACATTTTCTGGGACAATTGAGTTACCGTCAAGCTATAACGCATTGAGATTAAATGTCTTAAGTAAACACGCATCTCCGGGTATTTAAAGCCATCCGTTACTAGAAATTCCAGTTTATTGAAAGAAAAAAAAAGAGGTTTGTCCTTAGATTAACGTACACTTTCAATAAGTTGTTGACTCCTAAATATCGACAGTCATACCTCTACACGCGTTCGATTGCACGACTGAATTGTAGCTTAATTGTTTGTGCACTGCTTTCGTCTTGCCATGACTTCAATTGGTTTTTAAGCTCGGCTGTTTCCGTTTTTCTTTATTGCCTTTCATATGTCTCTATATTTAATTGTCCGCTTTCTGAGTCGTACGTTTGCCGTGCCGCACAAAAATTTCAACCCTTTCTTCACCTTCACGGTCGCTCTATTCACGATGCCGCATGCCTCCCACACACCCCTTTCTCTCTCCCTGTTAGGCGACACTTTTTTTTTTTTTTTTTTTGCAGTCTTTACCTCCTACTTCTTCCACGTTTCCAGACCCACTGTGTTCTGTTATTCAATAGCCTGTTTACCTGCTTGTCGTTCGTTTTTCATCTCCTTGCTATCATCTACCTTCAGCGGGATACTCTATATTTAATTCAATCGATCTGCAATGCCGACTTTTCTAGTGTTTTCAGGTGACGCAATGTAGTCGGCATGGTTTGCATGTCAATCAACGGAATATACCATTTTGGACTTAATAATTGGTTACTGATGACCAGCTGTATTTATTCAGCGCTCGAACGCATGTGTTGCACGTTTTGACTTCTTCATACATCCTGGCTCCACACCGCCCTCTTTTCAAAACGACTACATTCTAAAACGTGAATTAGGTGCTTTAGGAATGCTAACTCAAGCTGTACGGCAAATGAACCGTGCTGTGCGAGTCTGAATTCGTGCGCGCGCCCCTCTCCAAGCTGTTTTCTTCGGAGCCCAAGAGCACTATAGCCCAACTACTGTCATGTTGCTTCCCCGAGGCGTTGCCGACGGCCAAAATGGAAAATATGTTAGATGAGCGCTAACAGTACTGAGCCCCGTTAGTCGGCATATTTGTAAAATGTTGACACTAGCAGATCGAGACGAGGCACAAGCGAAAAAGAACGTACTGATCCGCCCCGCCGCGCAGCGCGCATACGCGGGCGCTCGGACGGCTGACACACCAGTTGCTGGTGGCGCCCTCTGCGCTGCGGCGCCTCCGTCATCGCAAAAGCGGCCCCCCGCTCCCATGCATTTCGCGCGCGGTCGTCACACTGCCCAATATTCTAGAGCACTATACCCGAGCGAGCAGGCTGCGCAGACTCCGCAGACAGCCGCGCGCAGCGCGGGCGCGAATGCGCATAGGTTTTGTAGTTCCTCTCCGCTCCGCTGGAAACCGAGCGCTGGCGTCGCGGAGCAAACTCCAGCTTTGGTCCCCTATTGCGGATCGCGGTGGACTAACACACTCTGTATTTATCACGGCGCAGTTGGGAGGGCGAGACAATGGTTACTTCTTTCCTCTCTCCGGAACTTCCTACTCCTCTTGTGCGCTTCTTCTAGACAGCGGAAAGATACACGCTTGGCGCGTCTGCACGTCATCGCTGTACACAAGCATCACAGAAGCGGAATATGTTTGCGCTCTTGGCAAAAACGTCATTTCTTCTGATGATGTGCAGGCTGTCTGGTTGTTTACTATCTGCAGCCGCGACGCTGTCATGCCGGTCTAATTTCCAGAGCGCGCCGCCAGTTAAAGGGTTATATGGCATCAGAGAATCGCCTTGTGCGTGCGATGCGGTATCATTGACCTGACACGGAAAATAACCTCGTACGTTGCGCAGATAAATGCGACCTCTTGTTCTACTAGGACGAATTCTGTTGCGGGCGCCTGGTCGCCGTCATAAAAGGCGCATTCCACAACCCGTAGACGCCCTCCGTTAAACATTCCCCAGCACACACGCAGTTCATAAAGGAGTCAGGTTAAACAAGGACGCCAAATATTTTTCTTTTGGTAAATACAGTAAGTAAGCAGCCAATCATATGAGTCAACCTCTCTGGTGGAACAGTAATTTGCATAGAGATGCTGAGCAGCCTGGAGGGACCGGGGAATATATAGGCCATGGCTACCAGATGCCTAGCTATAGCATGCCTGAGGGAGAACTTTCAAGACTTGACAATGCTGCATATTATTCTGTCTGCCAACCCGTGGTTTGGCGACAGCGTTTCATAGAGTGTCCAAGGCAGAAAATAAAAAGATTTGTTTATAATTAATTCCGAGTTCATCATCGATTATCACACAAAAAATTGCGCTCGAGTGGCAGCTACAAAATTAAGGTTTTTATCGATTCAGCTTCAGCGCGTTGTTCTATGTAGAAACTGCTCCAGCACTAAAGAGAACTCGTAATTTGCAATCATGTACCAACTAGCTCAACTTTCCGTATTACTGTAAAGAGAACTCAATTCGCACACAATGAAAATTACGTTGTTACTTCTACATTCAAGTTGAAAATGTCCCATGAGCGTCATCCGTCCAGAAAAAAAAAAATATTCAGGACAAAAGAAAAAGTATCTTTTTCACTTCCGCTAATTTTGCAGCAATCATTGTTTTAATGCAGGTGTGGGTTCCGTGAGACTGCACCTACCAGTACGCTATCGTTTTCTTAATGCTCCCCACCCTCTTTGTGTTTTCTTTAGCAGCTACAGGCGTCCCTCATCTATTATACACGGACCGCGGGCTCTCCGTCATCCCATCTGATCCGATTTCCCTGGCGTATTCGAAAAACAAGATGATATATTCGAAGACAACGACGGTAAGCGACGACGAAGTAGTGCATTTTATATATGCGAGTAATGAGGAAACCAGACCAAGGAAATTGACTCCCCCCCTCCCCCAACTCCTTTTTTGCTCTGGATCATCATTCTTCACGAGTTTAATCAAACTGCAGTCAACTTTCCTCGTATATGGATAGCACTGAGGCTACGTTCAACCCAACTTGTTTGCACGGCATTGCACACAAACGGCTGCTCAGATATTCCCGAATATGTGTGGCAAGGGAAATGAACCTCTGCAATGAAAATTCGACCCCGTGCATATTCCTGTACGGAATAGACAAGTTCTTATTGTTGCAGCGTGCAGTGAAATAGAACATGTTTCTTGGCCTATCCGTCTACGATGTTAAAAAAGAGCGCAGCCGTGATACATGTGGTAAGGCAGAAGCATTTTCCGAGCACCAAACGCCAGGCGCAGTCTTTGAGTCGGAAGGCACGTACGGAGGCGTTCTCTGGTGCGCGTTGTGTCGAGGGGAAACAAGCAAAAGACACAAAAGAAAGATTAGTACCGCTGTACAAGCATGTAACTGCGTGCAGTCAGATTCCCCAGGGGCAAAAATCGAAGGGAAGGCTCGTCGTCATTTATTATTCACAGAACTCACGCTGGAGCTGAACGAAATACGCACCATCCATCACTGCTGCAGTTCTGATCCACTGGGACGGCCGAGATCGCGCCTCTCTTGCCCCCAACGCCGGACCGCAGTCGTTAAACCGCAGGGGGAACACGCGCACTGAAGACAGAAGTAGAAGCGCTGCCCTTCCTGTGCAAGCACGGGGATTTTCGCACACACAGCTGTGAGCACGTATAAGAGGCGTCCGCTCTCTCCTCTCCTTCCGTTACGAGCGCAACGGAATGCACCAGTGCCATTTTTATGGACTATATATAGGTGGCGGCACAGTCGAGCCAAGATGACGATCATAGGAAGGACTTCGTCTATAATAATTCTGTTTGGAATAACGAGTTTCATTAAGCGCACGATTCAATCGTGTTGTAATTCGCTCAAGTTGAGCGCCCGGATCTAGCGAAATACTTTTACTAGTCGATGTAGAGTAAAGAACCGACGATAAACTAAAGTTCACCAGCGCTGAGTTTTCGTGCATGTCGGGAAACTTCAGAAAAATGCGAGCATGTAATGCTTCATTGCTACAAATTAGCAAGGCCTTGCGGAATCATTACATGATGCTGAGAGCTAAACTGTTTCGCGCGTTTTCGATCATAGTCTGCTTGAATTCAAAGCCAGGAAGCCGCCGAACCCTTGTGAATTTGAATCAACACATTTCGGGCTGGTTGGTTGTTGGTCAGGAGTGGAAAACAGCCGAAAATCACAACGGGCAAAGAAAGGGGAGAAAAGGCACGGGAGTTGAATAACACCTAAGATTTATTTGTTCTATCAGATCTGGAAACAGGAAGCGCCAAAAACAACAGGAACAATGCCAGACCGCCAAATCCCAGCAACCGCAGTAATGCAGGAAAACTAGAATCGCCCTTCTCCCGGTAGAAAACTCATCTCTTTCTCCAGAAGGGTTAAGCGCGGATGTGCATTCACAATCGTGGCAGTGGACGTCCAGATGGCCTGAGATTTGCCCTGTCACATTGTAGTTGGGTTTTTGTAATCTTTTATTGAGACACCAGCCAATTTATTCTTTATATCCACGGCCATAATACGGAGGAATTGGATAAACGACACCCTGAGCCCATGAAACTAACCGCTCGCGATGGTTGGTGGTGCATGCCACCACGTTGGTTCACTTTCTGCCTACGAAATTTTGTAAACAACTGCTCAGATGCCTCTTTAGAAATAAACCGGTTAACCTCAGGACAGCAGTGCATTTTCGCCACAATTCGCCCTCATTGCACCCGTGAGACATAGAGTTCGCACATTTCAATCCAATTCCTGCCATCCGCGCTCCAGAGTGCTGGTGCGAATGATAGCTACGGAGTGGCAATTTAGGCTGCAAGATATGCGCTCTTATTACGTGCATCGTAATAAACTTCGGAGTTATACTCCATCCATCAGATATGCCTAAGACCTCATTTAAATATTTCATAATTGCGACCCATGTATTAGTTCCGGGATAAACGCTGCAGGTATGTGTAGTTGATTCATGACCAGCAAAACACCAATACATCGGAAGCGAAGCACAATGAAAGTGCGAAGGAGAAAGGGTGGAGGGCCAGTGGCAATGTACTGGTACTATGACGTGCAATGGAAATATTCATAGCATCTATATTTGAGCGCACCACACACGAGCCATGGTCAGGTCATGCCGGCTCAAGGATGCGAGTCGTGTGCCGCAATTAAATCCGTATTCAGCGATTTCCGTTTCACAACAGCCGCACGCGGACGGGCTGAAGGTGCTCGGTTACAAAAAAACCCGCTCCAACAATTCTTGGCACGGAGCTGCAGTCACTAATGAGCGTGAAAGCCATCAAGAGGAGCCATTAGGAGAAGCGGTCCGGTATTCAAAGGCGCTGCTAACGTTCCCAATACTCAAGACGAAACGAAGCCTCGCACGGAGCCAAGTTTGACCGGAAGCGACGCGCCAAGCTTGATGAATTATCTCCAGCTTTCCAAGTTGCATGTACACAATAATGCTACGGGCGCGGATACCAGAAAGTGTTTTTGCGTATGCAAAACGGTTTAGTTTTACTTGTTTTCCTAATGGGTGCATTTGGACAATAGACTTTATTTTATATCTTGCCTCGTTTCCGTATGCTCGCCCTGTAGCTATTCGAGCGCATTCTGCTCTTGAGCGACCCACTGCTGCTGTGCGGGGTAACATCGAGAGGAAGGGGACGACAGTCATATGCTGTTGGCTCCGTCCAAAAACCGCTGTCAATCCCGCTACGTTCTGTTCTTTCCGCATTGGCCATGGATGGTGAAACGCGAGCACCTAGTATGTTTTTAATCAAATCCAGGGGACCCTAACTGAGTGCCGTTACCTGCTTGTGCGGCGCTGAAACTCTAGAGTTGGTCGGCTAGTGCCGGTGGCAATGGCCGATGAGCCATTGACGTGCGACTTGTGTTAACAAAAGATGTGCTCCTCGTGTTCCCCATCATCATTCGCGTTGTGTCGCGCGCGATTTAATCCTTCGGTTGGTCGTGCGACCCGCGAGCATGATAGACCGTATTCGCAAACGCATGCGCAGTTCTTGTCTCGCGCGCAGCGCCGTGGCCCCACTTTACAGCAGAGCTATGGCTTGTACTGAGATCATCTGATTAGTGCAGTATTTTATAATTATTGGTTGGTTGGTTAGTGGGGTTTAAAATCTCAAATCGACTCAGGCTATGAGAGACGCCATATAGTGGAGGGCTCCGGAAATTTTGACCACCAGAGTTCTTTAACGTGCACTGACATCGCATAGTACACGGGTGCCTTGCTTTTCGCCTCTACCGAAAAACGGCCGCCGCGGCTGGGATTCGATCCCGCATCCTTGGGCACAGAAATCGAATACCTTAACAATATCATGTAGACGCGCTGAACTTTAACTCAAGACGATTCACTAACACAAGACAAGACTGGTACGTGCGCGTACCAGTCTCGCACGTACCAGTCTTGTCTTGTGTTAGTGAATCGTCTTGAGTTAAAGTTCAGCGCACCTACATGATGATGGAAAACCAACTAGCCGCCATTACAGCATTGCTCACCTTAACTATACTGCACCACCGCGGCGAGGGATTTTTTTTTGTGTGTATATATAATGCAGCTCACTGTGTAATAAAAAGCTCTTGTGCTTTCAATTAATTGCGCGTCCTTTGCACCAGGACGAAGGAACAGGCGTACGATGAACGCTCAACTTGCTTACTATATAGCCCGTACCCGCGGACGAAGCGCCCTTCGATTATATATCACACACGCTGAAAGAAAAGCAATGCCTCAATTCGAAATCAACCAACGAAATCGAACGGCTAAATCGGTTATCAGCAATTCATTAAAACACCAAAAAACTTGTGATTCCAAGGTACCAACATGGCTCACACGTCATTATGACATTTAAAAAAGTAAAGTAAACTGAATTCCCTAAAAAGGAAATTGGAGGGGCTGGCAATCGAGCCTGGGACGCTACGGTCGCAAGTCCGAATCTCTACCTCTAAGTCTTGTGTGTGTTGTGGTAAATAAAATTAAAAAATATAAATAAAATGTGCCGTGTCTGTCAACTAAGTGATATGAGAAGGCACCAAGGCGCTGAAGTAACGCATTAACGCACAATCTCTCACTTGAATATTCGTGCTTGAGACAGTTTTGCATTGCTCAGTTGTCGCTAGTTGTCCCTCACGTACTTAAAAAAATAATAATAAATCATCTTCCCTTTTCCTTTTACCTGCAAGCTTTGAATAAAGCATTATAGCACTTATGTACAACTCTTTTATGCGAGAGCGTAAGAGCCCCATTGCAATGAAAACCTCATGACTGGTATAGACTTGCCATCTTTCTCCGGCCAAGGTTGGTACACGGTTATGCACAACTTAAACAGAAGACACTTGACAATATTCTAGAGCCAAGCACGTCATGACCAGGACGCATACAGAATACATACGCAAGGATAGAACAATCTACGCGTTTCATATTTCAAGCTGGTCAACTAACATGGGACTGCTGCTGCTCACAGAGATAAAGAAAATTCATCCCTCTCTTCTTTTAAGGGGGAGAAGGAAGGACTAGTAGGTGGCTGCCACGGAAAGGTGAAAGATTGTGTACCTAAATACTAGCAAAAAAAAAAAAAAAAAAAGACGTAGCGGCGATTACTTCTAAACATGAAACCATTCCGCCAATTGTGTCGACTGGCTCTCATGACGCCGCGGTTAATCCCATTTCACGGATGCACCCTCAATTCACTGCGCTTTCACGCTGGGGGATTAGCCGCGACGTCATGAGAACCAGTCGACACCATCGATTGGAGGGCTTTCTTCTCGGGACATTTGTCGCTACATTCCGAGTTGTATGACTATCATCAATTAAAAATAAAACGTGCGTGTTGATGCATTGTGCATGTGAGTGTGTGGCTGTGCGTGGTAGCTCACAACGAGCTTCTTACGCTGCAGAATTATCACAGTTGATGGAAATTAGGTGCTCTCAACTTTTTTCTTTTTGAAACTCGAGCCCCTGAGCACACTGCAACTAATCCTATAGACGGCCGGCACCTTTGCAAGACGGCTTAGCGGTCTGCTTGGGGGATTGCTGATACAGGTTTTCTTATTGGTGTTGTCCAGAGTGTCCGGTGTATAACAAATATGTTCCACATTTGTCTCCGTAATCATCCTGCACCGTCACGTCCCTACTTAAACGAGGTCAGAAAAGACGAAATCAGACATGCGCCCCTACACTTCCCAGCACTGCTCCACGCACTGAAGTATATACGAGCACCACTAATCGAGAAGAGCAAATAAAGAAAAGACGCGGTGGCACGCTAGAATAGAAAAACACAAAACAAAGAAACTCACTGCTGGTGTGCGCCAGTAGCAGGAATGTCGCATTTGCACAGGGAAAACAGGAGAATGGGATTCAGGACAGGAGCCGGCACTAAAAAGAAGAAAAAAAAAAAAGTTCAGATCTGGGTAAAGAAAAAAGGGAACTTTTCAGGTGTTATTTTTAAGGCGGTACAAAGACGGTTGTTGTGCACAACGCAAAACAGCAGGCATTTGACGATGTCCTAAAGCAGGGCACTTCCCGGCAAGGCTGCGTACAGTATATATGCACAAGAATAAAACCAGCCACGCGTTGCATATTTAAAGCTGGCCAACCAACATTGCACCGATGCTACGCGTATACTGAGTGGGCTCTGCAAAGATCACAGAGACGGGCCTTGTGCATCCACAATGGGGCCAGCGAACCAGTCCCTCAGAAAACAGAGGGTATTGGAGTATTTTCCTTCAGACACTTCGCAACTGCATACATATGGCAGTTTATCGGCCGCTTGCCTGCCTTTACGTCTCTTACGCGTTGCCAAATCGGTGCAAAGGACTCATTGCGGCTGCAGCGAGTTTCTGCGTGCACATTCTGCAGATTTATTCTGTCAATGAACAAAACGACGTGCTGGAAAATTTTCGCTCTAAGTATACTTTGCGTACCTCTATCTCGATTGCGACAGATTGAAAGTAGTCTCGATGAAATCGACAAGTAATATGCCTTACAAAACACATACCAAAAACAATAAACAGAGGAAATGAACACATAAAAATTGTTGACTATAATGATACAAATATATACAGACAATAATCAACAATGCCAAACGGCAATGAATACGTATTCCCTAAAATAGAAGTTAGCAATACAGTCAAATACAATGAAGAAATACGAAGACAGTACGCGGTACAAGCCGTCAGATAGAAATACACAGTTTAATGTTAAAATATCAATTACAAAAAACAAATGCTGTTAAGGAGACACTGACAGAATTAGAGAAGAAAAAGCGCAAGTGAAGTAAACACAAAAGGCTGGAAAGTGGAAGTTTTAGGCTCAGAATACAACGCTACGAAAACCCACCGTGGTGATGAAGCGGTTATGGCGCTCGACTACTGTTCTGCCCAAGCATGCGGGATCGAAAGCCGGCCACAATCGCCGCTTTTCCATGGAGGTTTAAAACAAGGCGTCCATGTGCTGTGCGTTGTTAGTGCACGTTAAAGAGCCCCAGGTGGTCGAAATTTCCGGATCCCTCGACTACTGCTTCTCTCATAGCCTGAGTCGCTTTGGGACGTTAAGCCCCACTAACCAAACCAAACCAACGCTACGAGCATTCAATATAAACGAAGAACAAGTTTAGGCATATATCAAGGTGAGTACAAAAAGAATTAAAAAACATTTGCATTCTGTCCAAAGTGGAGTGGAAATGCAAAAGAGGAGAAACTTAATTTGATTGATTGATTGATTGATTGATTGATTGATTGATTGATTGATTGATTGATTGATTGATTGATTGATTGATTGATTGATTGATTGACTGACTGACTGATTGATTGATTGATAATCTTTATTGGATAAAATTGAATTCCCTCGTGTTCTATCGCGGAACTCGCAATAGGATGCACTCTAGGAGCTGAGGGTACAGAATGTGGCCAGGACGGAGTTTGTACAAGAAAACTATATCTGCCCTCACACGACTGTAGTGAATGGAAAGAAGATGCAACAAGAGTTACTCCTTGTGGAGCGAGAACTGGAAGCTGTGCACGAGAAATGGTGTTGATATATGCGTAAAAACATTTTCTGTACTCTGTCGACTTTGTCACAGTTCGATCTGCAAGATTCGATTTGCAAACAACAGACGCATGCTCCCGAAGCGGCAAGAATACGGGCAAGTACAGAAAGGAAGGGGGTACAGAACTACAGTCCGCAGAGCAATGCGTTTAGTATCAGAGGAGAAGCTGAGGGTCTACCTGTTTATCCATTTCAGCATATAAAATACGCACGTCGAAAACAAGAACGAAGTATGCAAACACACACACACACACACACACACACACACACACACACACACACACACACACACACACACACACACACACACACACACACACACACACACACACACACACACACACACACACACACACACACACACACACACACACACACACACACACACACACACACCAAAAGGTTGTTGTTCTTAATAAACTAGAAGATACAATAAATTAAAGATGCCCCAATAGTATGCGGTATTCTTTACGGGGATTGAATACCCCCCCCCCCATATTACATATTACAGTTCATATTACAATTGGTAATGTGCGCGTGTGTTGTGTCTCTTCACTTGTGTTTGTGTTTGTTGCGCCACATTTCTGGATATTATGCAGCACCAACTAGCCCCTCAAGCCGTTATTTTGAAATACTACCTTAGTCATGTGTGTGTCATCAGAAGATATCCTTATTATATTACCCCCTTGTATTTGATCTACTTTTGTCTTGAATAGTGTTCCTGTGTGTATAATCTTCATATTGTTATAAATGTTTAGCAATCCATATAGTTGCACTGATGGAAATATCTCATTAATATGTATTTCATTTTAGTTGTACATTATGCTATGCTATCGTATAGTGTCAATGTTGTGATCCTGTTAGTTTTACTTTTACAGATTTCTTGTTTATGTGCATTACTTCCTTATTATGTGGTAATATGGCTGCACTCGACTGCAGAGGGACAGACGCCTTCATCAGGCGCCAAAGTCTTTAGCCTCTGCCCCTGCAGCAGATGCCAGCTGTATTTGATCTTATGAAATAAAAAAAAAAATTAAAAAAGTACACTGAAGTAATTAGTTTTTTCAACCCTGGCCAACAGCATAGAATTCGCAGAAGAGAAGAGAAGGCTGTGCGTTTTACGAGTAAATGAGACAACCGTAGTGTGGAAGAATTGAGAGTTCGAGCAGCAGTTAGAGAAAGGAGATATGCCCGATTGCAACGACAAGCAATCTTGAAAGGAATGTATTAACTTGAATATTTTTGTCATCAGCACAAAGAATAAACGTCGAGTTCTTGAAGCAATGTAGTAGTGACAATGATATTTAGTGATGATAGCGGTAATCTATAGTGATTGCAATGATGATAGTTGGTGATATTGATGATGATAGCTAATGATAGTTGAAACGATGATAATGGTGGTGATGATGATTATGATGCTAGTTGGCATGGTGATAGTGTAGCGATGATGAGATGAAAATTGGTGACTGATGATTGCTGATAGTGATAGCAAACACAGAAAAGGAGAAATTAGGGGAAAGAGAAAGGTAAATGCTTTCGCATTTCTGCTCTATAGCAGACTTAAGCGCAGTCCTGTAATTTTTTTTATTCGCTTTCGGCCCGCCGTGGAGTGCTGTAGGTGAAATGGTGCAGCAAATACTACTTATTATTTCAATACTAATGTTGCAGTCTCCCGCCAAGTTTGATCAAGTCGAAAGAGCATTGAGACCAGGCTTCGCAGCGCATGTCTCACGTTCTCCCTCAATATAAGCACAACGGTTGGTCGACAGACGGTTGACATTTTTCGTGACGCCTGACACGCCGACTCTGTATTAAAGGGGAAAAAAAAACTGTTGAAAAACGGGAAATGGAGCGCTCTAAATAACGGAGAACGATTGAACCGAAAGATTCGGGTGCAGCAATATTTTTCTCGGAGCGCCAGCGAAATCCCCCTCATTATACGCCAGTCGCTCTCCAGCCAAGTGTGAAATCTATAACGTGTAGATTTCAGATTCAGGCGCGAAGACAAAAGAGAGACACTGCCATGAGGCATCGCTGTAGCCCCTACGGAGGAATCGATTCGCGATTGAGAACGACGTTTTTCCGCAGGCCCGTCCGACAAGGAATCGTCTTCGGCGGCACACACCCTCCAACACCGGCAATCCTCCTCCCCCCTTTCTCTCCAACCATCACACACACACTCCGCTTCCCTTGCCTTTCTTCGCATTGCCTTGCCAATCGAATTCTCTTTTGGTGCAGGGTTGAAAGTGGAAAAGAAGCGCAGTTTCTGGCTTTTTATCTCTTTTTTTTTTCTCGTTTATTTCGGAATATATACCAAACATTTCTGACTTGAGCCTTGAAGTGAAAGCAAGCGTTGGCGCTTCATCTTGCTCATATCTCCCCCTGTTCTATCTCGTAATCATTCTACAAGCTATTTTCTGCTGTTAGAT
The DNA here is from genome assembly GCF_055883805.1 of Amblyomma maculatum. Classification (NCBI taxonomy): domain Eukaryota; kingdom Metazoa; phylum Arthropoda; class Arachnida; order Ixodida; family Ixodidae; genus Amblyomma; species Amblyomma maculatum. The sequence continues at coordinate 202,684,589 of NC_139346.1, forward strand.
GTTTTTTCTCGCCTGCTCCTGTTTACGGGCAGTTAATGCAAAAAGAAATAAGAAAGGCCAATAGTAGCACGCGAGCTGCCGTTGAAAAGTCGCGTAAAGCCGTCAGCCTCGCTGAAATTTGGCTTCTACTTGTTCGCGTATGCACAACTGTTTTACCACCCTGTATGAATCAACGTACTCAGACGATAGTGTCTCTAACGTTTTTCTGTGTCCTAAATCTCTATTCTCTATATATAAAAAAGTATATTCGTTGTGATGTTAGGTTCTAAGCAATTTAACGCCTTCCCGTAAGATAGATCTTAATATCTGCCCCACCCTCAAATGCGACACTGCAAGCAATAATGTCAATTAGTTGTTAAGACTTCACGACCAACCGCTTCGGCGCTACCACGGCGGTTGGCGGGTGTGCGCTAGGCAGTTGATCACAACTTCATGACAGTAGGTGAAAGTTGCAGTTTAATGATGTGCTTGTACTTCGGCATGGGATTTCATCGACTGTACAGTCGGCCAGCCAATTAAGCCGACCCCAGGTCAGCCACACTATGCTCTCCTGGTTGGGAAAGATGGGGTTTATCAGAGTGAAACCAAGGACTAGTTGGTAGTTAGTCAAAGATCAAAACACAATGCAGCGCACAAGACCGGACATCACTGGGAGATAAGCGAAATCACAGGGGTGCGGGGGAATGACTGGAGAGCGAGTGGGCATTGAACGAGACCGTATCCACTATATCTAACGCCCTCAGGGACTGTGGTGTTCCGCTGCTCAGATCCAAGTCATAGTTTTGACTCCTCGCATTCCTTCTTTTTCCACCTCCTCTCTCACACTCTGCGCTAGTAAAAACTAGCGTGGAAGCAAAGTGCATGAAAAATCGCACGGATGCTAGGATAGCGTTGTGGATGGGCAGGTCGCGCAGTGTTTGTAGATGAACGTGATAACGTTTCGATCGCAGAATGATTTTCAGATACATTTTATCGCTGCATTTTTGAGTGTAAAGTCTTCAGCAAATCTGCGCGCTGACGTCTACGCAAGGAGCCACCATTTCTTAGAAACTATTCTCGCTCTGTCGCTGGCACACCTTCTGAGTCGAGCTGCAAACGCAATTTTTCTGCACTGTCTGAAAAAACAACAACAACAAAAAAAAAAAAAAAGGAAAGCATTCGACTTTGGGCTTCAACCCTCGAAGGGCGCACGTTGCTCTTGGAATGCGAGGAAAACGAGACTGCTGGCCAAAACCTCGATGATTCTTCCGGCACTCGAAAACTGCGAAAACGGCGAAGGGGAGAAAGGCGGTTCGAGTGAGCTGTAGCGGGCCCATCATTCAAGGTGAGTGGCGGCGACGGCGGGCCGCGGTGGTTTTCTAAGAGCGCTTTTACGACCGACGGGACAGCAGCAGGAGCAGCGTTATGCCTCACGGTGGTGAGCCCAGCACGAGGCCCATCACAACAAGATAAAGCGAACAGCTACATCAAAAGAGCGCAATGCAAACGAAGGTTCAAAGTACTCTCAAGCTCGGCACCGCACTGTTAGGCTGCCCCGGCAAACAAACGAGAAATAAAAATATGCAATATAAAAAATAAAAACAAATTGAAAGGAAGAAAAGAAGAGAACACAGAAAATTAGCATTCCTCATTCCATCGAGGTATGCGCGTGTCACTCCTTTAGGTGCTGTACAGTCAGAAAACGAACATGTTGCCCGAAGCTCCTCAAGGGTTCATAAGGTTGGAAGATCGGCTAACCTCCACGCTGATAAAACAGGCTTTTCCTGTAGCTCCGTCCACTACAGTGCTGCGGTGGTTTCTCCCCATGTACGGACGGGGCGACAATGAACTGGAAATCCAAAGGTGATTACAGTTTGTCGTGTCATATTCCACAACTGTATACGTGTGAAGCTGACTTGTCCGCTATCGGCATAAGATATTGATTAGGGGGCCGCCTGTATTTCATTTTCGACGCCTCTGTCAGAAAACCCTAGTCTATCTCAATTCAAGAGAGTAATGTTATTGTTGCGGCTGCTTCTAGTGATAAGAACGACGACATCGTGGAGCAGGATATTCCTCGTTTAGAGATATTTAATCGTTCTTCAAATTGAAATAATGTGAATGTTGTTAGCATTTATCCAAGGTCTCCACTAGTATTTTTTTTAGTCCCGCCTACGTTAATAATTATTCGGCATCAAATAATTAAATTTTTTAAGTATTGTTTTTAAACGCTATGGTGCAAATAGGACAATTTGCGACTGCAAAGAAAATGGTCCACCGAGCTGCTTCCAGCAAGGTAGCCTAACGTAGTCTTTGAAGGGCGAAAACCTAATCAGCCCAATTAGGCGAAAGTCAGTCTGGCGTTGTTGTTGTTGTTATCATCGAGAAACACCGGTAATAGTAAATATGGCGTCGTCGTACGACATCACTAACAGACCTTCATGTCGCTCCAGGTTTCCCCGCTTTATATCAAAACTGTGGAGCAACCTTTCTTTGCGCAGTGTTCCGGTGCGCGAGTGAATAGCGTTGTTTCGTTCAAGGCGAGCGTCTACTTTTTAGCTAATCACTCGCATTAATCAATGTAAGGAATCAATGTTTTTAGTTTACTAGCGCTGTGCTTCCCCACGCGTCAAGAAATTTAGAAAAATGCGAGCGAGAAAATGAAAGCAGCAGGAGTAGACAATGTATGAACAGGAAGTGGCAACAAATAATTTATTTCTTTTATTTCTGCATAAAGCGAAAGTGGCAGCCGATGCAAAAGGCTGAAAAACCTGACAATGCCCAAGCACGATTTGATAGTACAGTGAAATAATACATTATCAATCTAAGCATGCATAACCTAACACAGATACTAGACATATATGCCACAAAATATTTCGTATCGCATTTGTTTCGCGCAACCATTATTTATCGAAGTGCAGCGTCCACGGTGATGTCATATTATTTCATTTTTATTTAGCATCCATCCGGTAGTCAAGATGGAAAGTAGTTTACAATAGTGATTAAAAGCCGATGATGTGTGTAGTATACGTCCAAATTGTATGCCTTAATTGTAAATTTAAACGTTCACCAAGAAGCGAGACAGGTACTGAGTCTTTCTTTCTGCCAAACCAACTAAAGACGTTTTGACACATTTCAAAACTCTGCATCCGTCTCGCAAGCCATGGCCGGACTCGAGCGGCGGCGGAGACATGCGCGCGCTACCGCCTCTCAAGCCATCCAGCAAAACAATGCCAAACAGTGCTTTCGCACGTCTCAGTCGGTTCAGGCGGAGTTAAACCCTGGCTAATTTATTTTTTCGACAAAAATATACCACGCGACAGTGCGTTCAGGGTGCCCGAATGCGCGGACAGCTGTCATAGCTGTAAAAGAATGCTAGCGCTCTCATCCGCGATATTGTGAAACGGTGCCTGATTCGTTCCTTCGATGCTACTCACGACAGAGCTTCGCTTCGTCGTCGGTGCGACCTCTGCTGCAAGTGCAAGTTCTTGAAGGTATCTCTCTATAGTAGTATGTATTTGCAGGCGCATGGCTCGATTTAAGGTTGGGGGATGTGGGGAACGATCTCCTACCGTCCCCTGTAAGGTCATCATCATCATCATCATCATCAAAATCTTTATTCGTAAGGATGACCTGAGGCCTAAGGAGAAGCGGGTGGTTGAGGGCGCCAGATTCCGGCATGAAGTCTAGCAGCGCACTAAGCTTGCACTTGGCATCGGTACTGGGGGCTGCCCGTCTTCGCATGTATGTGGTGAGCAGATGTGTAGCGAACTCGGAGGCTCGCCAAGCCAGGACAGGTCCAGATCAAGTGCTGCAGGTCAAAGGAGTCAGCAGGGCAGTTGGGGACACCGATCCTGCTTCGGAGACTCGAGTCAGTGCGTACACTGTCCAGTGTGTACACTGCACCGGCTTGCGCCTTGTGATTGAGAACTTGGGCAGGTTGAGAAAGACCGGAAGGAATCGGAGAAGTAATGTCGGGGACAAGGTCACCCACCTAACCTGCAAAATCTCAAGACAGACGCGAGACCCGAGGCTTTGCAGGTTAGGTGTGTGGCGGGTTCGCTTTGTGTTGCCTCGCCTCACCTTATAACCTAAATAGCTTGGTCGACAAGAACACTGGACATCTCGGCTCATTCGTGCCGCAGGCATAAAGACATCTAATTCCACCAAAGCTATCGTGCTGCAGAGCATTCTGCTTATCATATATAGTACGTAAATGTACTTGAGAAAAATCATTTTCAAGAACACGAAAAGGGAAACTGCACCTGCTTTAGATTTCGATGAGTTCCGAGAGGTCGAACTATCAAAGTTCGCACTTTGAAGCGTGATAAATATCTTGGCGCTAGGATTTCAAACAGTAGCGCATTTAGGGATTAAAATCGCGACGGCTATTTACCGCGACGTGTGGGGACGCATGATGATGCCATTGACATTTCCCACATGTAAACTATTGGTTTGCAGAAGTAACAATTATGCTATCGAAACCAAAGCTCTAGAAACGTTGTTTGATGACATCAGAAAATGCACCGCAGGAAGTTGGCGAAGGCAACGAAAATAAGAAATATTACCGTCCATGAGGTCATCACTGAGCTTCTCCGAAAGCCTTGAGTGCTGTGAGGAGGAGCTCGAGATTTAATCGTCGATTACGCAATCAATTTGAACGCTAGCGCAAAACCACTTTGAATACATTGCCTACAGCCTGAATAGATTTGAATCCCTGAGTATCGTGCAATTCTCGAAAAATGATGCAGCTGTCCTTTAATGTTAATTTTTATCATGACCGATATATGAAATAATAAGATTAAGAGCTGGATTGAATACCACTGCACCACACAATAAAAAAAGATTACAGGACGGAGTAAAGGCTATTTACTAATTAAGTTATTGCCGATTGCACAGCTAGATATATATATATATATATATATATATATATATATATATATATATATATATATATATATATATATATATATATATATATATATATATATTCTACATTGTTTCCTCTGCATTTCTTTTCGACCACTTCCCTATGAAATGCCTGTACGGCCCTGAGGATTAAGATAAATAAATAAATAAACCATCCCTTGCGTTTTCCCATGAAATGCCAAGAAAGTTCGTACCACCCATATACCGGGTGTCCAAGGTAAGTTTAGCCAAGGATTAAAAAAATAAAACATTTGAGATAGGGCAGAGAAACCGCTTGTATACAGCTGCTAGCCATCTGGCGCACCACAGGCATTTTTTTTTTATTTTGCAATTAACTGATTGGTAATTAAGATAAAATTTCTAATTTACTAACTACAGCAGTTAGAAAAAAATTGCGATTTGCAAACTTGGAGAGCACCTTCTGAAATCCTCTTTCCATTTATTTCTGAAAATGACAGCCTCGTGTATATCGTTTTTTCTAAGCTTTAAAGAAAGCCCGTGAAATACAACGGCCGCACTCGAGGAAGAGCGCGCTAGCGTGCGCTCTCCCTCGAGACTGGCCGTGGAAAAAAAGAAAAAAAAAATCACGTGACTGGCGCATTCGTGCGCCACCATTGTGATGCTATCAACCGTGATTTGAGTGAACGAAATCAGCTGTGCCGTGGCTTTACGGAAGCCGTAGCAGCGGCAGGCCGACATGTCTGCTATGGTTTGTTCGTCCGCTTTAGGCAGTCGGCGCATGTGTCGGTGCAAGTTGAAGCGAGCTGCTCTAGGTGGTGTTGGCTCACCGCGCTGCAACCATCGCCAACATATCAGTCTACCGCTGGGATTGAGCTGTCCAGTAACAGCCACAGCTGATTTCGTTCATTCAAACCACTGTTAAGAGCACCACCATCGTGGCGCGCTAATGCGCCAGTCACGTGATATCCTTTTCTTTATTATTATTTCGCGGGCTTTCTTTAGAGCTTGGAAAAAAGATACACGCGAGGCTTTCTTCATCAAAAATAAATGGAATGGGGGTTTCAGAAGGTGATCTCCAACTTTGCAAATCATCTTTACTGTCTAAAGGTAATAGTTAAAAAATTTGAAAAAATTATATCCTTATTACTAATTAGATAATTGCAAAATGAAAATACTGTTCGTGGTAAGCCAGATGGCTGACAGCCGTATACAAGTGGTTCATCTGGCCCACCTGAAATGTTTTATTTTTTTAGCCCTTGGCTAAAAATACCTTGGACAACCGTTATATGGGTGGCACGAACTCCGCCTCACAAAGCACAACACAATGCAAGGGCGATCTGGACCTGAAATGTTTTATTTTTTTAGCCCTTGGCTAAAAATACCTTGGACACCCGTTATATGGGTGGCACGAACTCCGCCTCACAAAGCACAACACAATGCAAGGGCGATCTGGACCAAGCATGGTGGCATGCACAAGTCGATTGTCATTAATCATATTTAATAAACAAAATACAGTATAGCGTCTCGTGTAAGTCAGCGTATAGTTACAGCAGTCAGGGTCGGAAAGCTCGGACGCACCATCGGCGATGTACTGCGTAAAAATTTGCACAAGCTGACACTGAAGCAAGAATGTGCATGTTGACAAGCACAACCCCTCAGAAAACGCGCGATACACACCTGCCGCTTCGGCACTGTCGGTCCGCTATCAGCAGGGAGGAGATGCTGCGCAGCCACGGGGTACAACGTTTGCACGGCGCCAGCCCTCAGGAACCGCTTCGCTCGAATGACGAAGCCCGCGAGGTACGCCGGGTTGCACTCGTCGCTGCTCAGCTCGAAGTGCGGCGAGCTCTTCATGCTGTACTTTCTGGGTGCCCGAGGCCGAAATGAGCCGACGCACAAGGTTGCGTTGGTTATCTCAACTCAAAACTTCGCACACTACGTCAGAAAACTGCGCGATGACGTCACGAATACAAACTATGGTTCTTTCAGTGACAATCAATGCACTAGCGATAGGTCTAGAGTGTGGGAGCGAGCATTTACACAAACTTTAAAATAGGATTAAAATATTTTCTAGACCTCCCTTGGGTTTACTACTTGGCTGCAATGGTCTTCGCACAAAAAGGAATCATAGGACAAGTTTTGCACGACCTTATTTTTGTGTCTCTACCGCTTTAAGAGGTACAGGGTCGTCCACTTCTAGCTAGAACACGGTCACTGCTTTTAAAGCAACATTGTATCTGATGCAGGCAGATATCGATGCAAAGCGATGCAAGCACACAGAGACACGGATGTGCTGCTTCACATGGCCAGCCACTTTAGAGAACTGCGTGGCCGGGTCGGATGCAATGACACCTTGAAAGCAGTGACCGTGTTCTAGCTAGAAGTGGACGAGGCTGTACATAAAATCTGTATGCAGGTGAGGACCCCAAAGTCAAACGACCGTCACGGAAGCCTCGGTTGATTAATACTAAACTATCAAGCAAGCGGCAAGATAATAAAGTAATTAGGTAGTAAAAAACGGTCCCATTGATACCAGAAAATTGTATAAAGTTACAATGAAACAATAAGTTATCAGGGCAAAACATGCAAATGATCTGAATAAGTAAACACTTTGTTATATATGATCCTACCATCATTGCAAAAACACGCAGCTCGTTTTATTTACGCTGATTACTCACGTCATACCATCATGACAGCCTTAAAAGAAACGCGCAAATCTTCACGAGTTATGTCTCCGCCTCCTTCATAAACTGTATTATCGCTCACCACTTCATAGCTTTTCGGTTTGCCTTCTTCGATGTTTGAACAACGCGACCAAGCTTTCAACGTTAGGTGCTTGTAGTATCGTTCACTTAACAACGCACATTCATTACTTCCACGTAGCATAACCGGAAAGCTTTACATACTTTTACGTGTTGTCACTACCACCTAATAGGATTTACAAACTGATGTCTACCGTTACCACTGATTAGCCTCCTTGCTTTCGTTGTTAGTCTATCGATGCATGTGCAGTGGGTCTTTTTGCCTTGTATTTTGATTAATTTTGATTCACATTATTTCATTTTAATGCTGTTGATTGCGCGAAGTTGGTATAGAAGGTAAAATTTTTTTATTGTCTGCTGCTGTGTTCATGCTTTTGTTTTTCATTTACGCTTGAATTATGAATAAATTAGTTACTTTCTTCCAATGCCATATGCATTTCTACTGTGTTTCACGTTAATTTCTAGTTTATTTCCTATTTCAGATATATTGGCAGTATCCGCACCCTCTATGTAATACAGTCAGTCGTTAGGGCCCGTATGTACTTTCTTTACAAATGAAATAAAATGACTGCTCCTATTCCATCCTGACACCATGACCTATAGGCGCGTAAGAACACAATCATGCAGTGCGCCCCAAGATGATTGATGTCAGAATTACCCCTCGAATTTTTCAGAGCGCTGCCTCCTTCTCCTTTCAGCCTTTTTCTTCGCCCATTCTTTTTTTTTTTTTTTTAGACCGGCGGCGTATAACACCCCCAGAAATATATTTCTGGCTACCCCCCCCCCCCCCCCCCCCCCCCACACACACACACAGAGAGATGGCAAGCAGAAAGAACTTGAATACACGTCAAAAACTTCAGTCCAAAGCTTTTCATATGAGGGACTGTATAATGCTTTCGCATTAATACATGTAGGTAGTCTTAAGTGCATTCATTTTGGAAACCTAAACGAATATGCTCGCAGTTCATTATTCGGTGCACGGTCAAACGTCTGCCTACTCACGATTCGAGCAGTCGCACAACAGCGTGTTTACTTTGCGACTCTAAACGAACAGAAGAAAAAATAAATGTTCTCTGGCTAGCGTAACCGATGCTTCCGCTCCTTCCCGTTGTTTCACCAGGAAGTTTGGTTATAGCTCCAGCAGTGTTTCGGTTCTTCCGGGCCGAATGCAAGCTCTGAGGCTGGTCGTTCGGGGAAATAACAGGAAATCAGGCACTGCACGGCGTCCTCAACGTCTCGGACGGTGGACAGCTCTGAGAATACACGTCGCCACTTGAGTTTACGACACGTGCTTGCAGTTTTCTCCCGGTTCTCAGCTTACAGGGAACCAGGAAAAAAGGAGTGTGCGCGAGTTGGCGCCTAGCAGACGAAAAACATCCGCGGCAGCGAGCGAGGTATGCGGTGATGATCGCGCGCAAACTTGCTTCTATACGCGCTGGTGAAGCGACCGCGGAAGGTTTGCATTTTCCTTTTCACTATGTTTCGGCCATTACGCAGCTATACCAGGTGCCTTATTGTGCCCCTGGACCCCTGCGGCTTTTTATGGCGCTCATCAGCGCAGCGTCTAGCGTGGTCTCGGAGGAGGAGCCAATCGTGACTCCGCGGTTAGCTAACACGCCTCGCTCGTATGTCCCCGCTCTGTGTTGACCCTTTGCTCCTTGCGCATTATCAACACATAAGTTAACTACGTAACGTGTCTTCCCGATCACCGCAGTCGTTACTAGCGGCAGTCTAAAAGCAGCGATCTTCACTACCTGGTAGTCGGAGGCACGCGAAAGAAATTTGCCAGTATTTGTTTTTTTTTTTTTTTTTTTTTGTTACTCGAAAACAGCAAGCGTAGGCCGTAGGTCGGACTAAGGTTGCCCCACTACGCACGACGAGAGAGCGAATTAGAGGTGTAAGCCTCATAAACATAAGCCTCGAGCTTCAATTTAGTTCTTGTTGAGCATTACCGACTAAAGAGCCATTAAAGTCAATTCTCCTTAAATTAACTAAAGAATACATGCACAATATTGCAATTGAGTATGTATCTTATTGCGAATAATTGTTGAGCCATTTTTGTTTATGTCCCCCGGCACATCCGATTGTAGTGGGCGACTTCCCCGGACTTGCATAGAAGTGCCGGAGTTCCCGATAGGGCTGTGTGGTGGTCGGTTGAGCTGCTGGCATTGGCTGCGTTGAACATCTGCTTGCGCCATCTCCGTCAGTAGAGGGGGTAGCCCAGCTATTATGCTTCGACGGGGTAGGAGAGGTTCCGTGTAGTGTTCGGGTGTTTGATGCTGTGGTCGTTAGCACACCCAGAGCGAACCAAACCAGCTTCCTCTTCCTCTTCAGCTTCTCCTGCAACCCCTCATCTTCCTCCAATATAGGATCGCGGGACGTGCGTGACAATATTATTTCGGTTCTGAGGAAGCTGAGTTATGGTTGTCTGGTAGACATGCGTACGTATGAATACAATGCGTGCTTTTTTATTTATCCAAATCAAAGCATATATATATATATATATATATATATATATATATATATATATATATATATATATATATATATAGAGAGAGAGAGAGAGAGAGAGAGAGAGAGAGAGAAATCAGATCTAAAACTACCAATTTACCTAATAATTAACTAAGAATAGCTAATTAACTTTTTATTTAAACCAGCTAGGAAGTACTTTCAAATTGCAACAGTGAACTGCCGGTGTGAGAATGCCAAATAGTATTTCAAACTATAAGAAAAGCACATTGCTTAAGCACTGCAGCACTGGCAATTCTGGCCACCTTCGACGCGCGAAAACGAAACCTAGCAAACGAAGCGCGCAATTATGCGCGCCCATGAATGACGCAATCGTGACGTCGCCTCACGAATCGAGCCGTCCGGAGGCGGCTGCTGCCGCTCCCGAAATGCCCGTCTGTCGCTGCGTCATCGTTTAACGGCCACGACTCATCGGCTGTCCGACTGTGCTTAATCGAAGGCTCCCGTCGGGGTATTTACTTTGGCGGCATCCAATTTTTACTTCATTTTGGTTTGCACTGCATGAACGGCTGTTTGTAGCTCGCTGACAAGTTTTTCCGAGCACTAGTGCCCAAAATTTCGGACAGGATCTCAATTCTTTTTGGAAATAGATTCGAGAGCAAGACAACATCTCCTCCAAGTTCTAGGATGCTGTGGTTGTTTTCTGTACGCGATAAATTTAGTTGCTGCTTCTGTTTTACAAGAGTTAGTGTGGAACCTTTTGATCACTGCACACAAATTTGCTCTTAATATGCCACCCATTTTCGATGACAAGTGAGAATCAGTATCAGAACGATAAACGTAGAGAGGTTTTGAAAAAATAGTTTATCGATAAGTTGTGTATCTCAAGGCCGACTACACAGGAACAGTAATTGCACAAATGACCTCCTTGCATTGCAAGGCATGCCATCAAGCGATCTTTTACTGATTTTACTGCTCGCATGATCATTTCTTGAGGAACATTCTCAAGTGACATATGGATTCTTTGTTTAAGGTCGTCAAGGCTCGCCGGTTCTAATTCGTACCCCCCCCCCCCCCCCCCACACACACACACACAAAAAAAAATCGAGTGGGGTCAAGTCTGGCGAACGAGGTGCACGGCCAGGCAATTGGTCCGCCGCGCCCAATCCACTGTTCAGGGAAGGAACTGTTCAGGAACTGCACAGCTTGGGTCGCGGAATGTGGAGGTGTTTATCATGCTGAAACCACATTTACCTCAAAGCATTTAGTGGCAACTCGGCAACAAAATTGGACACACAGTTTTTTTTTTAATATCTCACTAACGTAACTCTTGCCAATGAGATTACCATCAATAAAATAAGAGCCAACAGGGCGAGCCCGGAAAATACCGCACCATCGGTCTGCCGACCACCGAAACTGATGGTGGTGTGGGCGCAGTCAATGTGGGTTCGTCTGGGACCAATAGTGTGCGTTATGAACATTGATCGCCCCGTTCCTGCCGAATTGGGCCTCGTCAGTCCACAAGATATTTTGCAAGATGTCAGGTTCTGTTCACATTAGGCACCAGTTACAAAAGTCCAACCTTTTTTTGGCGGTCACTCGCCATTAATTCCTGATACAGACACATGTGTTAAGGATGGTATCTGCGCGCTGACAGCAGCCGCCAAACAGTGCAGGTACTGACACCGGTCGCTTGGGAGATTTCTCTCCACAACACCCTCGAAGAGCTCATTGAGGCACAATTGACATCGCAAGAGCAGCGGCTCAGGCAAACTGAGGCGGGGCTGTGTATCTTGAGAGGCTTAGGTATAAGGGGTGAGGACCCTTCAAGCCAGGTGGTCTTGCCGGTAGAGATGCGTGAACGCATTCGGGTCAAACCACTCCCCAAGAACATGCAAGCGGATCGCTACGAACGTCGGAGGAGGGCCAGGGCGAAGACGTTTGGCAAAAAGTATCAAGGGGATGATAGTGCCGTGTATATTGATGCCGCAAAATACAACGGGTGGTGCAGTGGTAAAACGCCCGACTACTGTGCCGGAGTTCCCGGGATCGAATCCCGGCCTCGGCGGCTGCGTTTCGATGGAGGCGAAACGGTGGCGTCCGTGTGCTGTGCGATGTCAGCGCACGTTAAAGATCCCCAGGTGGTCGAAATTACTCCGTAGCCCTCTACTACGGCCCCCCTTTCTCTCTATCCACCTTCAATCCCACCTTCATCTCTTCCCTTACGGCGCGGTTCAGGTGTCCACAGAGCAAGTGTGACAGATACTGCGCCTTTCCCTTCTTATGAACCAACCAACCAACCAACCAGGAAAGGAGGCTTTCGCTGTGAGCGCAGTGAGCATCTCCCGCAGGATAGCAGCTGCGGGGGTCACGGGCCGAGTAGAAGAGGCAGAAGAGGCCGCAATAGCCCTAGGAATTGTTCAAAACGGAACCAGCACCAGTCTCAGTGATTCCAAAACAGCCCTTCGCAACTTCGCCAGGGGTCGTATCTCAGCCACTGCATTCAAAATTCTTAGTGCGTTGCCAAAAGATAGGGCCCCGCCGGGGTGGTGCAGTGGTAAGACGCCCGACTACTGTGCCGGAGTTCCCGGGATCGAATCCCGGCCTCGGCGGCTGCGTTTCGATGGAGGCGAAACGAAGTGGCGTCCGTGTGCTGTGCGATGTCAGCGCACGTTAAAGATCCCCAGGTGGTCGAAATTACTGCGTAGCCCTCCACTACGGTCCCCCTTTCTCTCTATCCACTTTCACTCCCACCTTCATCCCTTCCCTTACGGCGCGGTTCAGGTGTCCACAGAGCAAGTGTGACAGATACTGCGCCTTTCCCTTCCTATGAACCAACCAACCAACCAACCAAAAGATAGGAACGTAATGGATCTCGTATGGGTCCCGGCTCACTCGGGCGTCCCGGGAAACGAGGCCGCTCACCATTATGCTCGAGGTTTTGTCAGCCGAGCTGGTGAGGGGACCTCGGACGCGGATGCCCGACGGGGTGAGTCACTGGATACGTACCAGGCCATTACCACTTATTACAAAGAGCTCAGGACGAGCCTGCCTCCTCCGCACGCTTCGCTCAGCCGAGAACAGGCTACCACGTGGCGGCGGCTGCAAACACGGTCGCAGCCAAACCCCTGGACGTATGCCAAAATCTTTCCGAACATAATAAATCCGTAATGCTAACTGAGCGGCGAGCCTGCCACCTTAGACCATATAATCTGGGACTGCGCGGAGGATCAGCCTCCGGCAGATCTAGTACCATCTCCCTCGCTGGAACACTGGGAAGCTGTTCTCGCCAGCCGGGACCCAGACGTCCAGTCCCGGGCCATGGCAAGAGCGCAAGAGGTCGCTGACAGACTTGGACTGCCGGCCACCTGGAGCAGCTGAATGCAGCCCAAGGCAAAAACCATCTAAGTCGCTGACAAAGTTCTCTCTCTCACGCTAGCTTATGGCATCGCGGCGACGTACACCCGTGGACAAATGTGGTATACTCCACGCGCTGCGAGAAAACTGCCCGACAGATTATTCCGAAAGAGAAGCAGTTACTTCTGGGATATGCAAAACGTACCCTCCTTGATATAGTTGCCATCTTGTCCAAGGAATTTTGTGTGGCACATTTTTTTATACTGAAAAAAAAAAATGCAATCGTTACGGTTCGCGTGGATTATACCACTTTTGTCCACGGGTGTACTACGTACGCCACCACAGCGGTCCCATGCGATTCGGCTGCTGGTGCTTTCCGATTCCTTCTTTGCGGCTGCACAGATCCAGTCGTACGGAATCTTTTGAAGATGCTCTTGAAAGTTGGTTGTGCAAGCACACGAGAAACCGGATGCTAGGCCTTGTATAACTGTGCTCCTAACCTGCTGTTTTCATTTGTACTGATGCAGGCATGCAATATTTACCTTTTCAGCAATCCAAAAGTTGCACTGCACTGTCGAAGCCATTACTCAATTGCTGCTGTGGCGTAACAGAAGACGCGTCCAAAAATATGAGCGAAAGAGCAGAAGTGAAAGGTGAAAAGCGCAGCTCATTAACGAGTAATAAAAAGAAAACTTGAAAAATCCAGTTGCGCGATACCTGTGCATGCAGCTGCTTTTCTTTTTGTTTGCCGCTCTGGGAGCCACAGCTTGGAAGTTAAGTGGGAGAGCTGATGGTGCCCATACCATCAGCGCTACGCCCAGATCATGACAAGCTTCGCCCGCAATGCGTTGGTGATATCTCAAGATCGTACCAGACCATGACGCAGCGCCGGGCGCGAACTTCGCGAGCGGCAGCGGCCGCCAATCTGGCTATGATGCACCTGCCGGCCCAGCTGGGCGCTGTCGCCGGTGTGCAGCATGCGCTGTAGACTGATGACATAACCCTGTGGGCCACGCAGGGCTCCCTCGGAGACATTGAGGTCAACCTGCAGCAGGCGGCGACCATAGTGGACCGTTATGCTCGTAGCTGTGGCCTCCAATGCTCCCCCCCAAAAGTCTGAATTTGTGCACATGCGCCCATCACCAAAGTGCACAACTAAAATTGCGTTGTCTCTTGAGGCAGGTCTGATCCCTGAACATGTCGAAGACCGGATACTGGGGCTCTTCATACATCAACACAAACGGTCAGAAGCGACATTGGCGAAACTGCGTAAGGTGGGGGACCAGGTGGGCCGCATGGTCCGCCGGGTTTCTAATAAGCGCGGGGGGTTACGGTGCAAGGACGCCTTGCGGCTGGCGCATGCATTTGTAACCAGTCGAATTCTATATTCGACTCCTTACCTCCACCTGTGGAAGCAAGACGATGATGCACTTGAAGTCATCCTCCGCAAAATTATTAAACGGTCCCTGGACCTCCCCGTGAATACCTCCAACCAGCGTCTCCTGGGGCTGGGCATGGTGAACACGTTTCGGGAGCTCCGGGAAGCCCACTTGACAAACCAATATACACGTTTCTCGAAGACATCGTCGGGTCGCCGCCTTCTTGCACGACTACATATCCAACACACCACTGTCGTGAGAGAGCGTGTACGCATTCTATATCAGTGGAGATGCGCCCTCCACGTGCGCCCTCTTCCCGTAAACATGGCCCGTGAGGACCATAATGGCAGGCGCCCGGCGCGAGCGGAAGCCCTGGCTCGTCACTATATGGATCGAAACCCGGCGTATTCTACGTGGACGCCTGCTGTCCCCACCATGGGGGATGGTATACGGCTGCAGTCGTCCACCAATCCTAACTAGTTACTTTTCGAGCCCGTAACATAACATATGCGGAGGAGGTCGCCATTGCATTAGCTGCAGCTCATCCCACTTCCAAAACAATTATTCCTGACTCGCGGGGTGCCTATCGGAACGTCGAGCAGGGCTGGGTACCGTACCTAGCCTATCAGCTTCTCCAAAACAGCGTCTACACCGGGGTCCCCGCTCACCGGAATATCATTTGGGCTCCTGCTCACATGGGCCTTGAGGGAAATGAGGCAGCTGACGCCTCCGCCCGCGCGCTCTCTCACCGGGCATTCCCCTCCGACCCCGATGATCAGGAACTCGAATTCACTCCAGCTTATAATTCTTTCAAAGATATTGTTTTACTATATCAATCTAGCCACGGCGTTTATCCCCGCCCGTGTAGAGGCCCCTCAAAGGCGGAGGAGCGGCTTCTGCTCCGCCTTTATACAAATACTTTGCTGTGCTCCGCAGCTCTCAAACACTTTGACCACTCTTTCTCGGGCAGCTGTTCGCACTGTGCGGAGAAATCTTCGGACATTTACCACATGGTGTGGGCCTGCCCCTCCAATCCTGCTATTCTGCTTAAAAGAAAGAAGCACTGTTCAAAAGGCATGGACGACCATAGCAGATAGTTTTTATGTTGCGCTTCTATGTGGCGCTACAGTCCATAAGTGCAAAAAGTAGTCTTTGTTAAAAGTTCACAGCTAGCCCAGGGGGAAGTTGCCAATACCATGGACAAGCTGATTGAGGCCCACCTCCTAAGTCAATATGCCAGACTATCAAGAACAAAAGCTGGGCGCTAGGTGCTGGAAGACTTGAAAAAATTAGAGCACTGCAGAATCTACATTGGAGTAATGCGAAAGCACGGATGCTGCTGTTGGTTGCTTCTAGTAGCTTAATTCACATCTTGTTTGCCCATTTAAATGGGCCTTATATGCCTTATACGCATCATCCGACATACCGTAAGGCTGCGCCCCGACTACTGCAAGGAGCCGAGCCACAGCCCCATTTATCCCCCTAGCGTGACGTCACAAACAGCGAGCGCCCTCTCTCGGCTGCGACACAGCGCCGTGTATGGACTCGCCGCCACCATCCGATGGCGCGAGCTGGGGCCCCGTCTCTCGGCCTGGCGTGACATCACACGGTCACGTGAAAATGGCGTGACGTCACCGCTGTGGCTCCTATAAGGACTCACCGCCACCATCCAATGGCGCGTGCTGGGGCCCCGTCTCTCGGTCTGGCGTGACATCACACGGTCAGGTGAAAGGTCATGCATGGAGGTGCCACAACACGCCAAAGGCTAGAAGTGCTAGCAGTATTGCTTTCGAAATAAAATCAGCTGCCCTTGCTACGCAGAAGCAAGACATATCCCGAAAGAGTGGAGGGGCAAGTTTGGGACAATGCCCCTCCCTAAAAACATGCACCGGAGCACCATCAAGCACGGAGGAATGCGAAGGCCAAGATGATGGACAAGATCAAGCTACACTAAATCAGAGGGAGCCTTCTTCGTGGATACTGCTGGTCCTGTAAGAGGGCTCTCGACCATATCGGTGGTGCATCATAGGGGCAGACGGTCAATGGACTTTCTGTTCGGCACGGAGAAATTGCAGTTGGAAGAGATGGCGATCGCCATGGCTGGTTCGCATCCTAATTCTGAATGCATAAATGACGGACTCGCAGACTGCGTGCAGAAATTATATGCAGGGCAGAATTGTGCCGCTAGCCTGCAAGATCCTGAAACAATCTGAGGTATGCACTTCGCGCAAACAGCTTATTGGATACCAGGTCATCAGGGTGTAGAGAGAAATGAGCGTGCACATGCCGCCGCCCGAGCTTTTCTCCCCCCTCCCCCGAGATCTTTCCCCCTGCTTCCATGAAGTCTCAGTCTCGCTACAGCCATTGTTAATCTATGCAGGCATACTAAAGCACTTGCGCTCATCAAGACAAAAGTTACCATGCCCAAATAAAGCAGAACAGTGGAATTTTCGCCGATTACAAACCTTGTCTTTTAATAATCCAGTAAAGCTTCACGCTATGATCCAGAATCCTTTTCAGCAGAATGTAAATTTTGCAGGCAGAAAGTATATTTGTACCATATGGTATGGGCCTGCCAGGACAATAGTGCCTTATGCAGACATTATACAGCAGTCAACGCGGGAAGGACGGAAGGCAGCAGTGTCCAGCTCGGACCTCGAGGACCAGCGAGCCCTCGTGGAAAGAGCCAGGGCTGCGGCCTTAGCCAACGGAATCCCGAACTAGAGATCCGAACAACCTCCCCATAAATCCCCTTCCCTTTTTCCTTTCAATAAATAAAAAGTTATCATCTAAGCAGTACGTGTTGTGGCGCTCCTTTAGAACCACAATCACAGCAGGACAAAAATCACCTTGATATTTAGAACTCCGGGCATACATTACGAGCCACATGGTGCGACTTTGAAGCAACCCGCTAGGCTGTAATATTTTGACAGACCGACATATCAAAACTAGATCATATTTAAAGTGGCTATCTTCGGAGCAGTGGCTGATCCGTTTTCAACGCAACCTCTAGCGATTTTTTGCAAGCTACCTCGATGACAAAAGTATAGTGACGCACGATGTCGAGAAGCGAGGAAATAGCAAAGCTTATCCAAGACTGTCCATCCGGATCGCTCCATTAACACTGGAACTTATGAAACTTAATTTTAATTGTGTAAGCATTCTTAGGAGACGTCCACAGTAAATAGATCTGTCCACATTGTAATGCATTACGCAAGATTTAGGTAGGAGATACAGTACAAATGAGTAATTAGTGCCCCATATTTATAGCAATTATAGTTAATACTTCATCAGGTAAGAGTCAATGCTTGCTTAGTTAGCTTCAGCAGCCAATACATATTTCATTGAGAGTTTAGTAAATATTCAGTCATGAAAATATGAGAAAAAAACAAGCCATAGCAAGAATACTTAAAATTGCAAATTCCCTCATAATTTTAGTGCATTTCTTTTATTTTCCTTTGCAAATCAAACCACCTTTGAGCTTTAGTGGTAGAAAACTTCACGATTTAAAATTTTGCCATCAACCTATTATAAACCTGGGATTAAAATGAGCATATTTTGGTCTCCTTCATTGCTACACGTTGGTTGCCATTCCACAGAAGCAAACCTGTATGCAGTAACTAAGCCAAAGCTTATATATCTGCAGAGTTCACAAATACATAGACAAAAAAGGGGGGGTTTGCAGGGATTCGACATTTTCCTTGCCCGCACAATGCAGAAAACACCCTGCCTCTCTCTTTCGAGGGAAGCTCTCATCCTTCCCTCCTGGCCTCCTTGTCCCGGAGCTGCTGCAGAGAGTGCGCGGATGAGGGGAACAGGAGCAGCGTGGCGGGCGGTTCATTTCACTTCATCCGTAATCCAAGCAAAAGTGCTTTCCTCTCTATCATTTTTACCTTTATTTTCCTTCCACAATTAGCTCAAAATTTCACGTCCAAATTTGATATATGTGACTATATTCTGAGAACCAATCACAGAAACAATATGGTACTGAATGGTGGCCATGCGTGTCGAGAATAGGGTCCCCGGTGAACAGGGCGCAGCAAATTGCCGAGTTTACTCATTTTATGAACAAAGCCCCAAGTGTCCTGCCACGAATGGGCACCTTCACAGGGAGCACACTACCTGCCGCTCGTTCAAAGCTACCTTACGCCCCACAAATAGATCGGCTAAACTTTTTTAATGCCTCATGCGGTGTCCGGCGTCTGTCATGTCCCAGTACAGCTGTCAATAATCCTGACTTAGCCAAGCTGGGCAGATGAGGAACGTATCTTGGTTCTCCTTGTCTAGTGTCATAGCAGCGCACCTTTCATTTGGCGCTTCCTCGAACACTGCACCCCACAGCATACAGAAGCAGATGCAGTACAGCAGGCATCAGTGGCGTTTCAAATTGGTTTACAGAAAAGAAAAGGCGCAGTATCTGTCACAATTTCTGCACAGACATCTTAACTGAGCCATAAGAAAAAAAGGAAGGTGGAAGTGAAAAAAAAGAAAAAAGAAAGAAAGAAAGAGGTGCCGTAGTGGAGGTTTTCTGACCACCATGCAATAGTGGCTTTCGCTTCATCGCAGCTTAGTGGTCCAAAATACCCCACTAGAATTTTTAGATGGGCACTTTCCTGAAGAAAGGTTGCCTTCGGGCAACAGTGCTTGAAATACTCGAGGTGCCAGTAACCTCACCTTCTAGGCACAGCACACCATTAAATGAAATGGCATACGGCAGGTGTTGTGCACAGTCAGCTTAACGCAGGCGCGAAGCAAGAATGGTCGCATCACGGGACACACTGCACAACAAAGAGCAGAGACATTGCTGCCTACAATCCAGGCGTGCCTTGACAAAGCTCCAAGTGCACATTTGCAGGCGCGTGTTCTGGAAATCTGCACGTTGTGCCACAGTGATTTTTCATGCTGAGAGTTTCAATTGGCGTGCTACGACATATCCTCACCCCCACTTTGAAGCACCGCTTCCAAGGCTCCGAAGTGCTTTCACTTGATCTGTTCGCAATGAAAGTGGCACTGAAATTCTTGCACAGCGCCCCTAATCTTTGCATAAACAGGGCTGGTGCTGGCTGCCACTATGAATTATAAGGCCAAACTTACATCAAAAAGTATGGGACTGCAGAAATCCTTGAAATTATCCAAGATTTCGAATTAAAGGTTAAATTATAGAAGTTTCACTGTAGCTTTTAACTGGTCTTTTAACATGTCAGGGACACTGGTGCGGAGGGGCCCAAATTAAGTTCCTTCACCAAGAGAGTCACCTGGAGGTGATGCACAACACACAGTCATATTTTTCCTTTCACTTTTATCAAAACTGTGCTGCTATATATTTGACCCTGCTTATCTGAGTCGGCATCCAAATTTTAGTCACCGAGAGGTGCTGCTTTTCTTTTCAGAAACATGCATGTTGATAATTGCAAAATATCTCTGGGCTTAATTTTCTTAAATGATGCAAAATATCAAGGAGTGTTATTAGATCATTTTACAATCACCATTTACTTTTATATTTTATTCTCACAGGCTCCAGGCTGATGTAGCTGTCAAAGTGTTACAGCTACAGCACATTTTCTTCTCATTAAACGCAAGCTTTTTATTTTACAAAGGCATTAACTCGAATCAATCAACAGACTCAATTAGACTTCACTGTAATGAGGCATCATTTCAATGATTGAAACAAAAAAAAGAAGCAATTTTGGCAATTTACCAACTGAACTGCGATAAAATACAGCAACTGTGTGCGGTGCTTACGCCTGAACACCTTGGCAGAAACTAGAAGATACGAATTTCATTCATTGCTGCAGCATCACGGGCATACGATTACGGCTGTCAATTAACAAAAGCATTTGTGTTTATTCCACTTTCACATAAATTACAAAGGTGACATAAGACAAATATTCGTGTGAACTCACCTCCTGTAAATGCGCTCTGTACAACAGAAAGCCTTACGAATGAGCAGTGAGAGACATGCAAGTACCCGAGTTTTGAAATGAAGCTTTATGTACAGGATGAGGGGCAGCTATACAATACAACAAACCTCTGCAAGTCTCGCACAGAGCAAAAACATGGCCAAGTGTGCCCAAACACTTGCAGTTACGAGAGAAGGTGATTAAAAAACAAGGAAGACATAAAAAAATCAACAACATACAAGTGTGGAGGCCAGCATACTTCATCAATCACAATCTAGTTACAGCCTTGCACTCAATGTGCCCGGATCAAAATTGCATTGAAAGTTGATGTGTGTTGTCACAGTTCCAGTGTGTTGTTTTTGTGGAATGAAGCTCCTAAACATGCATCCTAAATTGTTTCCAGCCACCAGGGTCAGAAAAAGACACATGGAAACAGTACCAACGTGGGAAGCAAAAAAGGTTGTCTTCAGAT
The DNA here is from genome assembly GCF_055883805.1 of Amblyomma maculatum. Taxonomy (NCBI): domain Eukaryota; kingdom Metazoa; phylum Arthropoda; class Arachnida; order Ixodida; family Ixodidae; genus Amblyomma; species Amblyomma maculatum. The sequence goes on from NC_139346.1 coordinate 202,705,797, forward strand.
GATGAACAACTTTTCAAAAAAAAGAAAAGAAGAAGAGAAAGGAAGGGGGCGGGGAGGGCGGAAGTATCCACACTCAGAGCAGCGACTTGGCTGATGAAAAAACAAACGCTCACCTTCAGTCACTTGTAACCAAACGACGCTCCTAAGTTCTGCACTTGCTTATCCGCTATCACAACGAGCACATACACACACCAAAGAAGTGAAGAAATTTACATGTTGTGTACTGGCCGGAACAAAGGTCCTCCACACAATCTAGGCAGGCTTTGGGGGGTTGTTGCGCAGTCGCATGGTGTATGGCAGCGACCCCTGCTGGCGAGCCGCTTCAATGGCTGCCTGCACCGCCTGCACAGTGGCTGCACTCACATCAACACTAACAGCACGGGTAATGGTTTCAGACGATGAAGGTGCAGTCACATTCGGTGGCACAATGGCGCTGTCTCCTGTGGCTGTGGTCACGGCCACGGCTATGGCTTTCGGCAGTGCACCTTCCACTGGTTTGAGTGTCGCTGCATCAGCAACAATGCTGGCCACTAGAGGAGCTGCCGCAGAGCCTTCCACAGTGTATGAGGATGAATGCGCCGTGCCCGCCGAAGCTGTTATCACCTGGTGAAAGTAGGGAGGAGCAGGGCGCAAGGCTTAGAGCCGCCCCGAGTCGGGGGCAGCACCAGATGGGGGTGGCGCTCCGCCCCTTTTTCCTGGCTGCTGTTCAGACTGAGAAGGCTGCGCGTGTTGGATGCGGGAGGAGGATGAAGAGCAGGCAGCCATGCAGTGGGGATGGAGAAGGGCAGGTGGAGGAAAAGAAAAGACAAAAAACAATGCTCAAAATCATAATAAGGAAAACAAACATAGGGCAGACATCAAAGCACAATGATGCCAGCTGTATACACCTGTCATTAAAGTGAATGAACAGAAAAGAGGGAGAAATGATATGAAAAACACCTTTAAAAATTTGGGGTCACACTCAAGCTCAGCCTCTAAGGGCTTGACACAATAGCGTTAATGGGTCCGTCCCATTTGTGGCTCCCTTTGCGGACCCTCGTTCGTGTACTTGCACTCTGCTGCTCAATCCTCAGTTCTATCATCTCACACATATTCATTAGTATATAGTCATAAGCCACCCAATTATGTGAAAAACCATGCAACGTAGCTACCTATAAAGCCCCATTTCAACCAAGCCTTACGGACGTGCCAGCGTAACTAGCATGTCCTACTTATCACCCAACGCTACTGGAAGGTTTGACTACAATCACACCTCCCACCTGAGCCATGTCATGTTGGCTGTGACAGCATGAAGCCTGCCGACCAATCAGGCCCGATTATGATATGTGCCAGAGCCATAACCATTATGTTTCACTCACAAAGCCGACACTGCTAAATTTTCTGTGGAAAGGGCCTTTAACGCTATAGTGTTACACAAGCACATGCACACTGCATACTCCAGCGCTGCCAATCGAATCAAGCATACACACTACAGAAGCGTCTTGAGGAAAAACGCTATCAAACACACACAAAAAAAAAAGGGAAGTAAAAAAAAAAATCAAGTTTCTTTGCATGCTTTTAGATATGGTAAGATCTGGCAAAACAGCAACATGGTGGGGCAACACACACACACACACAAAATACAGGCATAAACGTTATTACAATATCAAGAAAGCAAATATCAAAGCTAATGGTCGTAACTAACTACTTGGCCTGAAGGCAATGCTGAGCCTACTACAGTCGAACCTCGCTATAACGAAGATGGATATAGTGGATTATCGGATTATCGGATAAAACAAACTAAAATAAAAGTTCGGTAGGTCTATGGTTTATTTCTATGGGAGTTCTTTCTGTATAACGAAACAAAGATTTCAAATTTTGACGCTAGATCGATTATAACGAAGCAGTTCTTTTGCATTAAAACGGCAAAAAATGCGTAAAGGAGCCAGAAAGAAAATCAAGAAACGCAATTTTTCAATCCATTGAATCAGCCGCAGCAGAAGTGTGTTTAAATCACCCGCGCATTCGTGTACCACGTCATTTACCGGCGACAACAAAAACTACCACTAATGGCCTCCGAGATCACAGAGCGCGGGGATGTGATCTTGGAGGTCATGAACGGTCACGGCCAGACTCGAGCAGCGCCGCTGAAGTGTGTTTAAATTGCCCACACGTTTGCATGCTGCGTCATCTAGCGGCGATGACAAAAACTATAGCACCAATGGCCCATGGCCTCCAAGATCTCGTTCATGACCTCATGACTTCATGATCCCGTTCATGAGGCCGTTCATGACCTCCAAGATCACGGCCATGGCCAGACTCCCCGCTGCTGCTAGAGTGCGGCCATGTAACGGCTAATAGGCATGTGAATGGCATGTCACTACCTTTGTTTTGTCATGGCATGAACCCCTGCCGTGCCTCTGCCACTGCCATTGCGACCAACCCGTGCGCGCAGGCTACACTGGCAGAGTCCGTGGACTCCGTCACGCTGATTGTGTGTGGAGGCAACATCCCTTCTTAGTATTCATTTTTGCTCTCCAACACGGAACGAAAAGCGAGATTTCATGTTTATACAAAGCTTTTAATTAATAAATTGTGTTTTCGCACCTTTGTGTTGCCCATATCAGTACGCATTTTGTTTCGTTTTATTTACGGGATTCAGGGTGCACACTTTTATAACGAATATCGAATATAACGAACAAATTTTCACACCCCGTACTACTTCGTTATAACGAGGTTCGACTGTATATAGAAATTACAAGTTTTGTTAAAAATATTTAGGAAAAATTAGATATAACCAATAATTCATTATATCCATGCTTTTTGCACTAAGGCTTGGCTGTTATTTAAAGGTGCCAATCACTCCCACCTGCAGGCCTTGCTTGAGGGCCACGGCAGGCTGTCCGGGTGGCTGCTGCAGCGTCATGATGCGGGTGGGCACCAGGGTGGCCGCGGTGGCCGCTGCCCCGGAGGAGGCTGTGGGCGCAGCCAAAGCTACTGTGCTCACGGCTGGCTTGTGCAGCATGGCATGCAGCTGCACTTGCGTCGCGGGGCTCACTGTCGTCGCACCGGCCGAGCTGCCTGCCACTGCGGCGGCCGCCGACTGCACCGCACCAGACACCTGTCGTGGGGATGAGGCTCGCTTGCAAGACCAAAGAGCACACCGACTGGTTCAAAATGACCACACACACTGCTGCTGTGAGTGTCCTTCATTCAAACCAGTAGAAACTCTCAAACCGCCCCAACGAAGTGCTCAGTCTCTCTCCTTGCCAATATTACCGCAGGCCAGAGAGGGAAATCGCCCCTGCTTTGGAGATTCTTATCTATCTGCACAGGCACACACAAAGCACCCAGAATGGCACACAGACTCTTGATTAAATAAGGATTTAGCTCTGCTTCTGCGATGAGATGTACCAGACATGTCGAGGTGTATAAATAGGATGCCTTGACCTTTTTCTTATCCAAATGAGTGAGAAAGGTCAAGTTACTTGCTTGTTCAAGCTACATTCTAAACGGTACATGAGATTATTATTATAATGTTGAATGCACAACCACTCATAACAAACAACCTAGCAACTGGCATACGTGTATCTACAGAAGCCATTTCTGCCACAGGGAGAAAATACAATCAAACATAGTTAATCTAAAACCCGTTTTCGGAAAGTTCGGACAGTTAGAATAGGAGCACTGTCCCGGCCGACGGCCATGTAAGTCTATGGCGTTGGATACCCATTAATTAAATGATGGGCCTTTACGAGTTGGGAGCCCTTCAACGTTTCTAAGGGTGTGCGCAAAGGAAAGCACTAAATAAAAACTGGAAAAAACCATTGCTCTCAGTTAGGTTTCATCGCAACTGCAGAAAGCCATCATACAGGATCATTAGTTTTCGGAATTTTTTTTCAGGCCCATTCAATAATTCAAATTTTTGGTTAATTCCAACATTTCTCCTGGTTTCCCAACCAGAAGGCCAAATTAATGAGTTTACTGCACATATCATCCTTGCAAATCAAGAAGACATCTGAAGGTGCCAAACGAATGTCAGTAATCCAGTTATCGACCGACTAGGTATGGCTTATGGAATTTTAACATTCCAAAGCAGACCATCAACCACATCAAAAAAGAGCACCATGCTGGCTACAAGACTAATAATGCGAGGATACCATAAATTAAAGACCCGACCATGTTAGCTGAAGGACTAGTGCCATCTATGGGTAAGCTAGAAAAGTTGAAGCAAAGTTCTGCACTGTCGTAACGAAACGAGAACGGGGGACTGCATGAAGGGCGTTCACGTTGTAAGGATGGGCTCAAAGACAATCCATCATGTAATCCAGTTTAATACCTGTTAAACTTTATTTCTTCGCACCGTAAATCGAGTCATCTCATAGATATGTGCAGTTACAAAGGACCAAGATACTGCAGCACATTCTGGAATTAGATCTTATATCTGCCATTAAGCTTTCCCTTATCAGACCGACCCCTTTCTTCTTAGCACTGCAGAAGGTGGCGCTGAAAGTGCTGCTAGGGTGAGGTACTCACCAGAAAGTTCTGGTTGACGGGCAGCACCTGCTTGATGATCTGCTGCACGGTGATGGCGGTGGCCGAAGGCAAGGTGGTGCCCTTGGACCCTTGGCCAGACCCCTGCTGCACTATCTGCACCGTGCCGAGCTGGGTGGCCACCGTTGGAGCCTTGCCTGGGAGCTGGCCCTGTCAATAATCCTCCACTGCTTACACAACTCTACGGTCAGTCCTCCCAACCACCGAGAACATTTTCCCTTTAGGCATGAAATAAACACCGAGTCAAGGAAAAATCTTCCCAATTCTGAACTTCTTAAGGAACATGTCAAGTCTTCAGACAGAACTAACTATCCCTGCTGATTAATTACACTAATTCTATCAGATTCCCCCATTACACAAACAGATCAATATTTGCAAAAACAAGCAAAAATTTACACTTGCCAAAGCCATAGGAAAACAAAAATAAAACACACAACTACCCACTAAACAAAACTGATTTCTGCTTTCAACTTGCATGCCTGACTTGATATTGTCATATGGTGATGACAACACTGTAGGCAACATAATGTGAAAACTCAATAATTCGGAACTTGTTAAACCTGTTATTATTTATAAATAAATAAACTTGACAATTCAAACTGCACTACTTGGTCCGGCCACGCTCCATAGAAGTTCCTGTGCAATAAGCCCGTTAATTTGAGCGCAAGTTAGTTCTGCCAAGGATAATTCGAACTATGCCCTGCCGCGTCTGGGTGGCCTGGCAGCACATGTCCAAATTAAGAAATGCAACCACGATAGGGCTGCATAGTTATGAGGCTGCGTGCCTCCAGAACGGGGAGAAATGGCAAAACCAGCTAAAACTATGGAAAAACGGGCAAAATAAACCAGCGCTATGACCGCCGTGATGGCCAGCGTTGCTGGAGGGTAGGGATTGGTGGCCGTGGATCCTGCTCTCGGCTGTGCTTCAGCCAACTAGCCAATCGCAGTTGCACAGCATTTTGAACGATTACTGGCAATATACTGAGTGTTTTCTGCACTTATACCTGCGGGGTTCTTCCACTTCACCCATAATTTGCTCTCGTCTAGTGCCATTAATGCGCGTCGTGCGGTGAAGGCTTACACACGAAGCAGGTTGCTTGCACGGGGGCCCTGATGCTGGGGCAGACGCTACTGTTTTCGGGCGGCTACGCTTTGACACTCCTGGCAGCGCACGTGCAATAAAGATTCCCCCACATTACCTGGGGGAATGGAAATACGTAGAACAGTCACAGTTGCGGTGTTCGCATCTGTAAAGCAGGCGGGCATTGCCAGCCTTTGGCAGAATAAATACCATACCGAAAGTAGTTCTTGTCAGCTTTTTTGGGGGGAGCCATTGGATAATTTGAAATTCGGACAATTAGAACTTTTTTCTGGTCCCATGAAGTTCGAATTAAAGAGCATTTACTATACAAGCAAACTGGCGTGACACTAAAATAAACTCTTTAATGGGCTGACCCGCGTCTACAAAAATGTTAACATCTCAGTGGTGCGGTCAGCGACAAGCGTGCTCGGTGAACATAAAGTACAGAATGCCTGCAGCTCTTGCCACCTTCAACACTTCCCTCCCTGCACCCATGTCTATCAAAAGCCTGCCATCAATGGCTTCAACGTCGTATATTTTCCTGCTTTACAAGTGCTCCTGAACAGCTACAGCCGTCCAGCCAGTAACAGAGAAACAATTTTTTCAGTTTAATCTTGCACTGCGCAGTGAGGCATAAAACTCCTTCGAAACCAAATGAGGTGACACGTGCTGACGTCATGAATTCATATTTTCTTTTGAAGTAAAAAAAGAATCACACCTGGGAAAGACCAGCAACTTTTTGTTGCGTCTGAAGTGTGACCTTCCTTTGCTGCTGCTGTTGCAAAAGTTGCTGCTGAATGTGAAGCTGCCTCAGCTGCATCTGCTGCGGGGTCACTGAGGCCGCTGTCGTTTGTTTGGATGCCGTATTCACTTTGCTTTGCTGGAATGAAGACAGACAAAACAACTGAGTGAAATTGAGGGAGTGATAACGCAAAACCATGGATGAGAGCGAGCAAGAGCTATCTGGGCTGCACAACAAATGCGACAGAAGGCAGTTTACCTGTGCTAGGCTGACATTGATGTTCACGCCTGCCATGGTGACAGCCGACACAGGGATGGTGACAGCAGTCTGGCTGGTGCCCAAAGCTGAGGGAGCGGACACTGTCTTGACCAGGGTAGCGACCGGTGTCTGCACTGTGCAAGCAAGGGCCTGCTGTTGCTGTTGCTGCTGCTGCTGTGAGACAGCCACCACTTGCTGCGTTTGCTGCCCTGCCTGCTGCTGTTGCTGTACTTGCTGCTGCTGCTGCTGCTGCTGCTGCTGTTGCGCCTGCTGCTGCTGCAGCTGGGCTTGCGCCAAAAGATGTGCGGCCGCCATCTGAAGAGAGCGCAAGGAATAAATGGCACAATGAAAGTTCGCACTGATGCCACACTGCAAAATTTGTATGCAATTTGCACTGTACGGCACTTTCCCGGTTCACTATGTTGCTCTTCGCATAGCATGCAGGCATGGACAAAAACCATAAAGAACAAGCAGTAGTGCCAATTAAGTTTACCGATAAGAAATGGTAGCAAATATACAAACACAGCAGTGATGAAAAAAAAGTTCAGAAACTTGGGCTTCAAAGAAATTGATTTCCTGTGAAATGCTGCCACAAAAGTGGCACGTACACATAAATGCTGTTTCTTCTTGGCTAAGCACGCACCTATTTTCAGGCTACTACCGTATAAACCGGAATATAGATCGCGATTTTTTATCAAAGAAAGCAAGCTAATGTCGCCCCTCGTCTTGTACAGCAGTCTTTAGCAGAATGAGGCAGTCTGGCAACAAGTGGCGTGTCTGCTCATGAAAGGACAGCCAAAACCGTATCGACATCCTGCATTTGTTGGCATTTTTTTTTCCCGTCCCACGTGCGTTTATTTTCGCACGCGCTCTTTCATTCGACCTATGAGAGTATAAAATACCTCTTCAGCAATGAATAACAACATGTGGAGGCAGTTTACAGTGGCTTTCCAGAAAAAGTGATGTTCACTAAAGCGAAAGGCAACATGGCTGCTCTCTTAGTGACAGTTCGGTGGTTCGACGTGCAGTGCCGCGGACAAGATCAGCTGTTCGCATGCAGCCTTTCAAGAAATCCTGCGTAAGCAGCACACTTGATAGAACTAGATACACACTCTGGGAGGTGGTGAGCAGCAAAGAGTCGTTTTCTGAGAACGCTGCTGGAAGTTCAGAGTGAGATCGTAGCGCCGGTGATGCAGGGACACTGCCGATGAAAATATATGACTATGCTCCTCCGCTTTTTTTTTTTTTCTTTTCCCTTCAAGGTAAAAGGGTAGACACTATATTCCCACTCGACCTGTAATATGGTTTATACAGCATATCACTGCTTCTTCCAAGTATATCAAGTTTCTTTTCAGCAAGCTAGACAGCAGGCAACTGTCAACTTCAGCTCGAGGAGAAAGCCACACCCACCTGCTTCTGTTGGAGCTCGCGACGTTTGAGCAGCTGTGCCATTTCTGCTTCCGTGATTGAGCGGGTGATGGCTGTCTGCTGCTTGGTGGTAGCCACCGGTGCAGCTTTGACTGCTGCCACAGTTGCTGCTACTGCCTGCTGCTGCTGCTGAGCAGATGGGGTCTGCTGCTGCACCTGCTGCTGCTGCTGCTGCTGCTGCTGTTGCTGTGACTGCTGCTGAGGTAGGGGCCGTGCTGGTTGAACTGCAGTCGACACGGCCACCTTAGCCGTGCCTGCTGCCAAGCTGACGGGCACCGCCACAGTGGCCTGCGTGGCACCGGCTGCCGCTAGCTGCTGCTGCTGCTGCAGGCGCTTGAGCTGCTGCTGTTTCAACTGCTGCTCCTGTGGCGCACGTGGGCGACACTCATGCAGTACACACCACCCTCAAATGCCTGACAGGCATCTAAACAACACTGGAAAGCAGTTCCCACTCCTAACCACCGGGCATTCAGCTTGCAGGAGAACAACACCAGCCAGCAAGATGTACAACTGGTACCCCGTGAAGAAATAACAACTGTTCCTGCCCACAGTGGTCAGACAATTTGAGGCGACAGCCTTAAGGAATTCTGAGGGCTTTACAGCTAAAAAAATCATGCCAAAATAGATTTTCCAACTCTGTCATATCTGTATTTGCAAGTTACCTTACTATTTATAATAGGATAAGTCTAGTAGATTAGAATTCCGTTTTCTTCACAAAAATGACCAGAAAGTGTCCAGTAACTTCACACGGTATTTTAAAAAAATGCATAAAACATATTGCGAGCAAGCACATTTGAAAACCCAGGCACTGAAACGTGGTCGTTGTAGTAACGTTTCAAAGTGTAGCTCACCAGCTTTCTTTCCCAGGGCAGGAAAAGGAGAGAAGCTTGTGTCCTGTTCTTGCCTCTACTTTCTGCGCTGTTAGCTTCTAAACAAAAGTGTACTATGGCAGGGTTCTACTGTATTTGGAAACAAACATTTTTGGACAAGGACTCCCCTTCCTGCTCAATTTCGACTTTCATCTCAAAGAAAGAAGCCAGAGGTGCTAGCATGTGCTCAAATGCAATTTAAATTTGCAAAACAATTTCGGCGTACAGCAAATGAGCACGCATCAAGTGCAAACACGTGGCTGGACAAGATGCACAAAGCATTACCTGCATTCGCTGCTGCTGCTGCTGTTGTTGGCGGAGGAAGTTGCCTTGACGCATGGCCTGCAGCTGGGATGCCGTGAGGCTCCTTCCCCCTTGCACATTGGCCATCCCCTGAGCCGTAGTCCCCACTGTGGGAAAAGGTTGAGATGATAACTCATTGTATGTGACGGCACACAGGTCCCACACGAACTGGCATCGCCAGTGTCGCACTCTTGTCCCACCTATCACATGGAAGAGAGCAGCAGAGACAAGCTGCTACAAGAAGATGAAAGATGCCAAGTAATACAAAAAGATTTAGCCCCCCGTTCTCCAGAAAATTCGGTGTCGGTGTTGTGAACAAAAAATCATGGGGCACACTTAAACTCCGTCTTTAAATGCTATAGCATAGCCTAGCAGCCCACATATAAAGCCACGCTTTAACCAAACGGCATGATCAAGGGGTAATGTGAATGCAAAGGTCCCGACAGGCTGATTGCGATATCACCCTCCCATGCTAAAGGAGAGACCCGAGTTGGCAGCTCCTGCCAAACTAAACGTCAGGCAACCCTACGCCCAGTCGGAGCGCACCAAGGTCAGCTGCCAGCTACTGCCTGCCAGCACCACGCTCATGATTTTTAGCTCACAATACCAATGCCGGCACATGATTTTCGATGAAAGGGAGCCTTTAACATTATCGCGTTAAAAATAATGAGCATGCTTCTGGCAGGTGGTAGCTGGAAGGAGACATGGCTAGTTGTGTGACTTCAGGACACCGTATAACATTGCTGAGTTGGCAAGAGCTGCCACCTCGGGTAGCTTCTTTGGGATGGGACCGTTGGTTTGCGAATCAAGACAAGCGTAATGAGGCCACACGGGCACACTCATCCGCTTGGTTAAAGAGGGACATTATATCTACATTATATTAACATGGCAACTTACGACTGCATGCTAATGAGTACAGATAAACTTACAAACTGTGGGATTAGTGATAAAGCAAGTAGCAAAGTGCATGTACGGAAATAAAGATCCACAAGTGTGGGCAGTCACGCATTGTATGTATGGTAATGCGCGGTATAGGTGGTATGTGAATATGTGTACTCTTGTATGGCAGCTCACAACCAGGTTCTCATGCTACTGCATCGTTGCAGCTAATGGTAATCAGGTGCCCTCCCCAGTTTCTGCTTATGCCCTTTCGTATTCTTCACTGCACACAATGCTAAAGATGCAGGGGAGTGTTCAGTTTGAACAAGCCACCCATAGTTGGGAGAGTTGAATTTGATTTATAGTCTAGTCCCACCCAAAGGAAAGGTGCAATCTTTGCACCTAACACTCACTGCAAAAAAAGAAGAAAACCTGAATACAGCCCTATTCATTGCCAGGGCTTGAACCTGGTCTATTCAAGGAGCACATTTTTGCAAATAAACTACAATTTGCAATAAACACTCATCGACTTCTCCCTATTTCCCTGTTGAACTATCATCCATGGCGTCGTGAAAAAAAGATACCTTTGAGAGTGGTAATGTACCCTTGTGCACTATGAATGAAACGATTGATGCCCCCCCCCCCCCCCACACCCCACCTTCTATTACTATTAAAGGAGTATATACACCAATTTTCGGAATGAATGCGTTTGTCTTCCTGATTATATACAGATGTTCCCCAAGCAATCCTAACCTCTTACGTTGCCGCGAAGATATCTTAATAACAAGTTGGGCAAAGACACCATTTTTTGAAACCTACCGGCAGTCTGATGAAAACGTGTACGTATGTAAACAACATGACGTCATCAAACAACTATGACGTAGAGTCATTAGAGCAAAAAGAAGTGACAACATAAGGTAGCTCGCCGTGTCTGTGTAGACTGGCACCCTTGGAAAGTTCTGCGCTTCTGCTCGATTGACTCGATTGCCTTTCACGCTGTCTGCATTGGTGCATGTTACAATTAGTTCACCTGGCGTCGTTCTGCAGTCGACATGTTTTACGATTGCAAAGCTTAGGTATACTTTGTGCACACGCACGTACACACACATATGTCGGGCTTCGCAAAGGGGAAGCAAAATTTGGAGCTTTCTAGTTTCATTTTACGCCGGACTCGTATAACTGGAACCTGGTGCACATGGTGACTGACAGATAATCAGACACCGATGGCGTGCCTGCACAAGTGTGGAGCTTTCGGCAACGGTCTCTGCCGCGGACGCACCGGAAATCGAACTGCGCTGCGCCCCGCTTGCCCAAGACATCGCTAGGCCGAGCCGGTTTCGCATCGAAGCGGCCGCGGACAGCACTTCAGAACAGGCTGCGTATCAAGGGACTTTATGATAACGCCGTAAAAAGCGCTGGACTTTCACACCGCTTTACTGGGCAGCACATCTCACACTAAAATATATTCTTAATTTGTGCGACACATTCAGTAGCGGAGCTAGCAGACGTCAGGCGTATCGCACCGGCAAGGAGCAGCAATTAAAGTGGCTGAGGGAAAAAAAGCTCACTTGTATCGCTGTAATCATTTCTGCCAGCACACCAGTATTGGCTCAACAATCCTCCCCAATTTTTTCGTCATGAAAGCCTTCTAGAAGGGGTTGTTATGTACGCGAATAACAGCTATCCGCAATAAACGACAGCAGAGATCGCATTGACGGCGCCAGATGGCGCCAGTTTCTTGGACGACGGCATGCTGGCCTACCGTCTCGGGACCAATCAGCGCGTGACCACAGGAGCTGCACAGTGTAGCAGGTAACAATGGCTGATAGCAGGCAGACCGCGCTATGCTGTAACTATCTACTAAAGCACTTTTTCAGATGGCGGCTTGGCTGACAGTGCTGGCAAACAGGGCTGAGAAAGCAGTATCTTCCTTTGTTCAACAAGCTGACATTCCCACATGCCAACCGACCAAGCTTTCGTCGCTGCTGCTCCGTGCTTCATCGCTTGAATCACTGCTGAGCGGGTCGAAATCAAGGCGCCTGGCAATGTTGACAACGTCCGCGTCATCGGGCGAAATAACGTTGATGTCTGAAGCTATGCTGAGGCACCGCTCGATCACAATATCTTCTTGCACGTGTGATTGCAAGCAGATGACATACGCTACCCGTATGCATCATTATATTCCGTGTCCGCGTCATCATCAGTCTTGCCAGTAGGGGGCGCCCGTGTGGCACTCTTGTATCTTTGACGTCGTGTGCTCATGCTCGAAGAGATCAAAACCGAAAATGGTCCTGATAAATGCCCCTATAATTAACAGAGCTGTGCTGGGGCTTTTCGGTTTGCAGTCCTTCTGTTTTGAACCATGCAGGATCGAAATGTACATGGCAAGAAGTGTTGGCAATACAAAAAGAAAAAGAAAACAGAACAGCTGCCAACAATCAGAGAGTAGAAGCTCTCAGAGGACAAAATGGTAAGCGTAAAAGATCTCCCTCACCAGTCGCAACAGCAGAGATCCTTTGTGGAGCAGGCTGCAGTTGGGCGGAGGTAAGGTTGGTGACGGAGACAACGGCGGGGGTGCTACCACCAGCAGTAGTGATGGTGCTGCTCACTGGCAAGCCACGAACCTGACCTGCTGCCACAGCAACCATCTCCTGGACTGTCATAGTGGTGGCGGCTGTGGCCACAGGTGGCTGTGGACGCTGTTGGGGCCGCAGGGCAGCAGTGCTCAGCGTCGCCACTGCCGTCACCTGGCAAGTAATCAGGAAAGATTACAAGTGATAAGGGCCTGATAAAAAGAAAGTGAACCGTGCGGCCGTTCTACATGCTGATTAGCTAGATCAGCTCTGTGCACTTCATTGCTCTACAAAACGAACTGTGAGCCAACTTTGGGGTTATGATGCAATGAGCAGCTTTTCGGGTACGTTTTGGAATACTAGATGATCTGTTTTGATCATATAGAAAACCAGCAGAAAACTGAGTTCACTCTTTTTCCGGCCATACACCAAACCTTACTTCTTTTTATAGCGAAAGCTACATTGGCCACAGTTTCGCCGTTTCGCGTATCTCCAACAGGTGCAGTTCTGCGCATGCGCGAGGAGCCGAGTGACGTCCCTACGCGCTCCACCGCCTCACCAGCTGTGCGCATGCGCAAGGAGGCTGCGTCACCGTATAAATGAAGAGTGGTACAGCCACGGGTTATAGCCGCTTGCAATGGAGGAGTATCATCGGACCGTCTTTGTAGCAATTGAGAAACAAGATGAGCAACAACAAGAAGAACTATAAATAATAAATGCTTCACACTTCGCTGCATAACAAAATGTCTAGCCTTTAAAGGGCCACTGTCCACCCTCCGGTCGAAAATATTTTCTTCCCCGGTAACTGTGAGGCTTCGCCCCCAGAATGCAAAGCCGCAAAATGTTTTTGAAAAGGGTAATTAATAATGCAGTTACAGCCACCGCAATCAATCTATTTTGCGTTTCCCTCTCCTTCCGTTCCTTCTCAGAGGTTTTTTGCTCTCCTGCCCGGTCGTCAAGACTCCGCAAGCCAAATTCCCCTTCCTCCTCCTCATTTGGCAGTAGGTGGGGCGTGGTACTCTGCATGCGCAAAAACGAAATGGGCGAGGGAGCACGAGCCACTGCATTCAGTCTGGCCGTGGCGAGGGACAAGCGAGCTGTCGTGTATGCCCATCCTTCACCCGTCAGTCATTGAGACGGACCAATGAATGTCGTTGCTATTCTAATGTCAGCCTCGCGGCTCAACGGGCCAGCGTAGAGAACAGGGAAGCTGGTTTTTCGAAGGAGTGGATGAGAGAGCTTTGATTTGTATTTTTGCTGCTTTGCGGCGCGCGCATCGCTGTAGCATTTTGCATAGACTATCTCCGGTACCTGATCGAACATTGGGCTCCTTTGATTAAAAAGACATACCCTGGACAGTGGCCCTTTAATGTAGCCACAATTAGACGTAATAGGAGGGGAGAAACCGAACCTAAACGACAAGGTGTAACCAAGTTAAACCTGTACCTTTCACTGGATATATCCTGGCATAGCTGAGCTAAGCCACTGCCAATTTGTTTTTGTTTTTTTCTAGGTTAATTTGAAGCCTTAGAACCATGATGTGATAGCACTGCTGCGCCACCCCGGCGGGAGGGTAATAAAATTACTATTATTTTACAGTCTATGCCAAGCACACTAAGCAAGGCATAATAAGCAAAAAAGAGGCGGTCTTTGGTAGCAGCAAGCAGAAAGTGGAACAGCAAGCCAAGAATGCTCATGAATAAGACATTATGCCAGCATACGCAATATGATTCAGAACATTAAAATGCAGTGTTAGGCTTATATTCCAAATTTTGCATATAAAAGAAATATGTTTTTTATTTTCATCATACAGTAAAACCTCGTTAATTCGAACTCGTGGGGGACTGAAAAATTGTTCGAATTAAGCGGAGTTTGAATTAACGAGCGGGCGGCAAAAAAAGATGGCCACTGCATTTGGCTGCTAGGGCCGAAGCCAAAATAGCCATATCTGGGATCGTTATCGAGGAATACGCACTACTACTCTTTGAGGTCGGCGATTGCGGGTATTAAAATCATGCGAGTCCAAACACCAAAGGAAATAAAGATATCCAATCAATTTATGCGCCTGGAACTAATGATAAATGTACCCACGTGAGCGTCAGGCTTAATGATGAAATATGACACTATTTATGCTTCAAAAACATGTTTATTAACAAAAGAATAATGATCGAAGCATATCAACATGAAAAATAATCGGTGATTTGCATTTGTTTGCGCTTTCTTCGCCGCGACTCGAGAAGCATTGTCTGCAACTTGCCCAACATCTCCAGCGCTAAAAGTAGCCTCAACATCGGTGAGGAACCACTTCGCGTCCCTGAAAAAGGAGCGGGCCGAAAAAATAAAAAACGCGATCGCGAAAAGGCGCAATCGACTCGAGACAGCCGGAAAGGATGATGCAGAAGCCAAGTAAGAAGCACAAGAAGACCGGGGGGGAAACCACCGTGATTTACCAATGGAACTGCCGTGGGATTCGCAACAAAGAAGCGGAACTAATGTTATACATTGACGGGCAAGACAACAAGCCTGATGTAATTGCTCTACAGGAGACGAACGGGAAACCAAGACTTCCGGGGTACGTCACTTACACGGACCCCACGGAGAACGGAACGGCGGTGCTCGTTCGCAGCAACGTGGCGGCAACTCAACATGTTACGGCGCAGGGCGGGTGCGAGCACACGCTGGTCGAAATTCATGCAAGAGAAATTGGCAGCGCGGGCAATTTATTTGTAATGAGCGCGTACTGTCGGCCGTCACAACGGCAGTACGAATTTGACCGCATCGTGAGTCAGGCGAAAGGGTTGGCGGGGACCAGGCCGCTCCTGATCCTCGGCGACTTTAACGCCCCTCACACAACATGGGGCTATAAGTTCCAGTCAAAAAGAGGAAAAGCATTGGCCAAAGCAATGGAGGATCACGAGATTGCCCTCCTGAACGAGCCTGACGTAACTACCAGAAGAGGCAACAGTGCCGCGAGGGACACTACGCCAGACCTTTCGTGGTTATCGGGAACGCTAGACGTCTCCTGGAGAAGCGAAGAAGTGGACCTGGGTTCTGACCACAGCGTGATCGGCATCACGATCCGAGGTTCCCGATATCGGGCTGTGTTGGGGACAGCGCGGATCACGGATTGGGACAAGATGAGAAAGTTCACCCAGGAACAAGAAGAGGCGTCTGAGGAAGAATCGGGACGAGCTGAAACACAACAGACCTACACCGAATGGTCGAGGGACCAGAAGAAGACCCTCCAAAAATTTACCCAAGAAATCGCAACGACTTCGCAGACACCGTACGTGGACGCCAGACTGACCCACATGTGGGCGGCCCGGCACTCGTTAACGCGGCGATGGAAACGTCAGCGGCACAACAGAAAACTGGCCAAGCGCATAGCAGCCTTGAACAAGCAGATCGTCGAGCACGCGGCCAAACTATGCAGGGAGAATTGGCTGAAGACCTGCGACGGCCTGCAGGGCAAGCTCTCGACGTGGAAGACGTGGTGCCTCTTGAGGCATCTGATCGACCCGCTGAGTAGCAAAACTGCGACCAATCGCAACCTTACCAAAGTATTGAACATGTACAAGGGAGACGGCCGCAGGCTCCTGGAAGACCTGAAGGCGAAGTACCTAAAGACAGAGAAGGGACAGTACCCGGAGCCAGAGAGATACGAAGGACCCGACAACGAAGACCTGGACCGGCCGTTTTCCATGACGGAATTGTGGACAGCGATAGATCAAAGTAACAAGAAAAGTGCACCCGGCAGGGATGCCATAACATACAAACTACTCAGTAACATGAGCAGTAAAGCGGCCCGCGGCCTCCTAGGGCACATCAACGAAGCCTGGGAGAGCTCGCGGTTGCCGAAGGAATGGAAGGACGCCGAGGTCTGCTTCATTCCAAAGCCCGGCAAAGCCCTCACGATAGACAACATGCGGCCCATCTCCCTCACGTCCTGCGCGGGGAAGGTGATGGAGCGTATGGTCCTTCGCCGGCTGCAGAAGCACCTCGAAGAAACAGATCAGATGCCGGAGACGATGTACGGCTTCAGGCAACATCTCAGCACCCAAGACGTGATGATCCAACTTCACGAACTGGTCGTCAAGCCGGCAACGAGGCACACGCCGCGCGGGATACTCGCCCTCGACCTGAAGGGAGCGTTTGATAACGTGTCCCACGCGAGCGTGTTGCGGAATCTGAATATGACCAGGTGTGGCCGAAAGACATTCGACTACATCAAAGAATTTCTGACAAACCGAACAGCGACCATCAGAATAGGGGAGGAGAAGTCAGACCCTGTCGAGCTGGGTGATAGGGGCACCCCACAGGGATCGGTCTTGTCGCCCCTGCTCTTCAATCTGGCCCTCCTGCCCCTGCCCGGTCTACTCAAGCAAATCGAAGGCGTGGACCATGCGTTCTACGCCGACGATATTACGGTGTGGACAGCTCGAGCCGGTTCTGATGCCTGGATGGAGGAAGCCTTGCAGAAGGCGGCAACAACCGTGCACGAGTACGCAAAGTCATGCGGACTGAGCTGCGCTCCCCAGAAATCAGAGTTGCTTATTATCCAACCGGGAAAATCCAAGAAAGAGCTGCCGCCGAACGTGATCGTCACCATCGACGGAACGGCTATCAAGCCAACACAGCAGATTAGGATCCTCGGCCTACTACTTCAGGCCGACGGGAAGGCACACGCCGCCGTCACAAAGATCAAAACTACAACCGAACAGATACTCAGTATGATCAGAAGGGTATCTAATAGAAACCAAGGCCTCAAAGAGGACGATGTTATGCGCCTGATACGCGCATTCGTCGTGTCACGGGTTACCTACTCCGCCCCCTATCTCCAGCTCACGAAGGCGAATAGGGACACACTAAACACGATGCTTCGTAAGGCAACGAAGCAAGCACTGGGCATTCCCATATACTCGTCCACACAAAGACTGCTGGACATGGGCGCCCACAACACGGTGGAGGAGCTCATTGAAGCCCACCTCTCTAATCAGAGAATCCGGTTCAGTCATACGAAACACGGACGAGCCGTCTTACGCAAGATAGGATGGCAGATTGAGCCAGTACCCCTCAAGGAAGCCCTTCCGGAAGACTGGAAGACGGCCATTCAGACCAAACCCCTTCCCCGGAACATGACGCCGGGCAAGGACGACGAGAGGCGCACCGCGCGGGCCAAAGCCATAGCCCGAAAGCTGGAAGAGAACCCCAGGGTCCTCTACGCGGACGCCTCGCTCCGAAAACACAGTGACCGTGCAGCAGTGGTGGTTACGTCAAAAGACAGGCTGATCGTCAGCGCGTCCATAAAGACAACAGACGCCGCAGTTGCAGAAGAAGCGGCCATGGCTCTCGCACTCGCACAGCCGAGCGTGGACACCGTGGTCACTGACTCAAAGACAGCCTACAGAAGCTTCCGCAGAGGGGTAATATCCTCCGCGGCCCGAGCCATTCTATCCAAGTGCAAGCCTCCGGGAAGAGCTATAGAGCTCGTGTGGGTCCCGGCTCACTCGCAGGTAGCAGGCAACATCATCGCAGACTACCATGCCCGAGAAATGTCAATCCGGGGCGAGAACGAGCCGGAAGAGCTACCGCATCCGGTTACCAGCTTTCGGGAAATTACAAGCATGTACCGAGAGGAAAGGTGCAGACTGCCAGAACCGCACCCCAAGCTCACCAGGCAACAACAGACGATCCTGCGCCGAGCGCAGGCGGGATCGCTTGCGCATCCCGTATTGATGAGCCGCATGTACCCTGCGGAACACGACATGCTCTGTCCTTTTTGTAAAAAAGAAAAGGGCACCCTGCCGCACGTTTTGGCAGAATGCAAACAACTCAAAACCCCCCCTCCTCCCCTTCCCGCCAACACCCCCAATCCCCAACCCCTTGAGCGATGGGAGACCTTGTTGTCCAGCCCCGCCCTATCGATCCAGCTCGCACTGACAGACAGGGGCCAGGAGCTGCTGGAAACATATGGGTCCCGCAACTAGGGAACCACCCCGTCTGGTGCAAGCATGCACCACCGAATTATTTCGGGCTTAATAAATGTTGATTCCTCCTCCTCCAGCGCAGCATCCGAATTCTCATCGGTGGAGCAATAGCGCGCAGCCAGATCGAGTCCCGATGCTGCTTCACATGCGCTCGGAGGAGGCAACGGATCGTCCTCTTTGTCGGACTCGTCGTCGCTGTCAGGCGTGCTCGCCGCGCGTGAGCCGTGCTGCTGACTGGACGCAGCCTCGATAATCTCGGCGTCAGTTAAAGGCCCCGTTGTCTCCACGCCGTTGTCTACGTCGACAAAGCTCTCGAAGTCCACACCCTCCGATAAAACAGCGTAGGCAGGATCCAGCACGATGGAGCCATCATCTTGATCCACTTGAACATCTAAGTCGGCTGTGCAGCAGGCTTCTGTGGTTTCACTGAAGCTACTGAAGCCACACTTGCGGAAACAGTTGGCGATAGTGTCTGCCTTGACGGCGTTCCACGATGTTGCCAGCATGTGGCAAGCTCCGAGCAGGTTGACATCATACGGCTTCCCGCTTTCCATGCATACAAGAATTCGTTCTAGGAGGTGGCGCCAATCCCGAGGTCCATAGGCTGCAGCACAGCAGTAGTGTTTTTTGGCAAAAATGCCAGACGGATCGCTTTCAGTCCATTGATGTCACAATGCGCCGAACAGTTGCCGACGAACAAAAGAATATTTCTATTCTGTGCCGCGAACTTTCTGTCTAGTGTGCGCAACCAGTCCGTGAAGATTGCTCGCGTCATCCACGACTTCTTGTTAGAAGTGTACTCAACAGGGAGAGTCTTCACTCCTTTAAAGCAACGAGGCTTCGCTGCTTTGCCTATCACGAGCAAGCGGCACCGTTCCGTGCCCGTCACATTCGCGCACACTAGCACGGTAACTCTTTCCTTGCTGCGCTTTCCGCCCGAGCACGTATCACCTTTATAGCTCACAGTCTTGTTTGGGAGCAACTTAAAATAAAGTGCGGTTTCATCAGCATTGAAAACATTGCTGAGCGGGTAATCGGCAAGATATTCCTTCAATTCACCTGAGACCCAATTTTCGCAGGTTTCTTTGTCGACTGCGGCTGCCTCTCCGCAGACGTTCTTAAACGTCAGCCCGTGGCGGGCCTTAAAACGTGATAACCAGCCTTCCGATGCATTGAAGTCGCTGATGTCCATTTGGTTGGCGAAGTCCGCTGCCTTCGCAGCAATTATGGGTCCACTTAATGGAATATTCCTGCTGCGAACATCCTTTATCCACGTAATGACAGCAGTCTCCATCTCGGGGTGAGCCGACGTCCGTAGTCTTTTCCGCGAGGGCTCAATCTCCTTTTGGTAAGCATCGATGATAGAGTCCTTGTTCTTGATGTAGGTAGACAACGTGCTTTTTTTGATGCCATACTTTTCGGCAATCGCTGTCTTCGTTAAGAGACCACGTTCAACCGCCTGCAATATTTCAACTTTAGTCTTTAAATCCTTTGCCGAGTACTTTCCACGGCTCGCCATGATCAGCACAGTCGATGAGACGTCAGCGGCGAGATACCACACAAACGAGCAAGCTCATGCAAAATGCGACAAGAAAAGACTACTCGTGCACTCCACCGATCGCAGCCGCCGCAGCGCAACGAAAACCTGAAACGGCTTGCTCCGGAGCATCGGCGGCGGCGGCGCCCGCGCCTACCGCGCGTCAGAGAAACGCGCTTCTTTTCTTTTCTTTCTTTCCTCTTATCTTTGAACTCTCCTCTATCTGCACGCGGCAGCGGCAGGCCCGTGCACTTTCCTTTTCATCCTTCCCTCAGTCGCAACAACAACAACGCCGGAGGCTCCAGCAAGGAAATAGGCGGCTCGCCTCGTACGTGCAAAAATGCGCGCTGCTTATTTATTCTCGTCGCTGTGCATATTAAAGAAAAAAAAATTTCAATGCATTGTACTCGTTACGAGGCGACTTCTATTTACGAGAAACAATGTCGGCTGCCGGCTCCTAGTTCGAATTAACCGACGTGAGTACCGGTACGTTCGAATTATCGGGCGTTCTGGCCCATTGATATACATAGGGCTTTGCAGGGACCTGGGCATCAGTTCGAATTAACCGGCGGTTCGAATTAAGCGATTTCGAATTAACGAGCTTTTACTGTATTTGATTCATGAAATCAACACACGGATGTCTTCGTCCACAAGCTCCCCTGTAGTTCTTTCTATGTCACTGTCCAAGGAGAAAAAGTCACCTACTGCTGCTTCATCACAAACACCACCAGGAAAAACTGGCCCCAGGAATCATCAAGACCCACAATGCCTTTGTTGAGCACACCTGACAAACAACATGCAGTGTTTTCCAGAAACCAGAATGTTGGAAACAACTCTGTATAGTTTCGTTTTTCACATTATTCCACGACCAATTTAACATACCGTATTTACTCGAATCTAACGCGCCCTCGATTGTAACGCGCACCCGTTCTCCGCGAAAAAGAGTACCGCGCACCTAACGCTTTCATACAGCAATACAACTTTGTCTCGTTTGGAAAAGCAAAGATTTAATCTCGGTGCACTAAAAAACACACACACAAAAGGAAACGGCTTATCTTGCCAAGATTGTCACTATGCCGGCACAAGGTTCACTCGTCGTCGCTGTCAGACAACTCCTTGTCACTGCTGACGGACCAAAGCATCTCATCCTCGGTGCCGTCCATGGCATTCGATATGCCACATTTTTTAAAGGCCTTGATGACCATGGCAGACGGTATCGTGCACCACGCATCTTTCGCCCATCCAGTGAACTCTTGCAGCGAGGCACGCTTCATTCTGTTGCTGGGAGTGAATTCATGGCAGCCACTCACAAGCCATTCGGTGTAGAGCGCCCGAATCCTATCTTTCACTGGCTTGTTCAAGCAAACATCGAGCGGCTGGAGCTGCGATGTCATGCCACCTGGTATCACGACAAGGTCGGCGTTGCACGCAGCGAGCTTGTCCTTGATGCGTTGGTCGAGATGGCACTTGAAAGCATCGAGCACAAGCATCGCACGCAGGCCCAAACTGCCGCCGGGTCTCTTGCGCCAGACGTTATCGATCCAGTCGGCGACCAAGTCCGTTGTCATCTAACCTTTTTCATTGGCGCGCACAATCACGCCACTCGGAAACACGATTCCTTTTGGGAGCGTCTTGCGCCTGAATATGAGATACGGGGGCAGCTTGTGTCCATCCGCGGTGCAACAAAGCATTGCGGTGACGCGTGTTTTTTCGTGGCCGGAAGACAACACGCGCACTTGCTTCGCCCCCTTCTTTTCAACGGTTGTGGTGGCAGGCATGTCAAAGTACAGCGGTGTCTGATCGGCATTTCCAATCTGGCCGAGGTGGTAGCCGTACTTGCGGCGCAAACTTAGAACGAACCGCTGAAAACTGTGCAGCTTTTCTTCGTACTCTTCAGGCAACTTCTGACATATCCCTGTCCGCCTTCGAAGAGAAAAGCCTTTTCTCTTCATAAAATTAGACAGCCAGCACCTGCTCGCTTTAAAGTCGCTCCGCGTTAGCCCTGTTTGTAGGGCTAGCTGCATCGCCCGGACTTTGAGCAGGTCCGTCGTCACTGGCCGCTGCGCCGCTCGCTGCTCTAGAACATATTCTGCGAGCCGCTCTTCTATTTCGGTGAACCGGCCCTGCTTCGGTCCACTGAAACCTTTTCGTGTAGCCTTGCTGGCGAAAATCTTTTCCTTCTGCTTGCGCCAGTCCCGCACGCATGTTTCCGGAACTCCGAATGCGCGTGATGCGGCCCGATTTCCGTCCGTCTCTGCACACACGATGACTTTCCTTTTAAATGCGGCATCATGATGAACTCGACGAACCTTCGGCACGTCCATACTGGTCGGTCAATCGCAGAAAACGGGTAGGCTAACCAAAGCACATGTACCAAAGCACACGAAGGACGCTACTGCAGCTAGGCGTAGACAGCTAGACCAGCTAGTAGGCTCGAAGTGCATACCAGGCGGCCATTTTGAGATGCCGATGGCGATATGATATCGGAGATTTAGGGTCGTACTCGATTCTAACGCGCACCCAATTTTTGGACACGATATATCGGAAAAAAGGTGCGCGTTAGATTCGAGTAAATACGGTAAGCACAGGGCCTAACGAGCAGTGTGCAGGGTGATGTCAGTATGCCAGTAAGCAGCATTCGTTGCAGGAAGCATGACGCTAGCATGGGCGCATCACACATAGACAAAATAATGGAAGGGCGATAAAATGATGAAGCCAATAGGCAAAAACGAATAACAAATAACATTATGCGATGACACGAAAACAAAATGCAGAAAAAGCCTGTTAAAAGGAGAATGAGTTAGATGTGAGTTAGACTATTTGAGCCATGCACAGAATTGTTTTAATGCTTAGGATTCCGGATTATACATATTTTAGCTCTTAGTGACCTTTTGGCATTGGTTGTTTTAGGTATTCTGCTTTTAATGCCCCTATTGGCTTTTATCACTTCTAATTTTCATTCTCCTTTTAACAGCCTTTTTGGCTTTTTCTGCATTTTGTTTTCGTGTCATCGCATAATGAGTGCTTTGTATTCCGCATCCACTGCAGTTGGGATCAAACCGGCATCCTTGGAATCTGCAGTTGAGAGCCCCAACGCACAGCAGGGCTGACAGGCAATGTTCACAGTGACATGTAGACAGCCTAGCCCTCACGGTTTTCTGCTCTAGAAGACAACACTGACTGTCTGCATAAAATAAAGCATTGAAGAGAATATGAAGAATAGCCACTGTCACACTACACTCATCTTTAAAGCAAGACAGCATCACGCAGTTTTTCCCGAAATAAACTTACTGCCATAAATACACTTCATGTTGTTTTGTTTGTTTTTGTTTTGTATTCCAAGAGGTCATTCTACAATTCAAACATCCTTGCCAGTCCTTTGAAGTTCAAATTAACAAGCTTTTACTGTGCTGCAAAGTTAAGATGCATACACAGCCCCAGCTACAGTGGCATCACTGGTTCCATGCGCTGGTAGTGTGAGCATAAAAGGGTTTACTGGCTGCTATGTTCTATAGCCGACCACTGGTGGTCACGAAAGCCAGCTATAGAATATTTTGATACGCTGCCAGCTAAAAATTTGCACCCCCCCCCCCCCTTTAAAAAAACATTTTAACAAACAGCGGCTCTTTTTTTTTTTTTTTTTTCTTGCACGCAACTCAAGGGCAGTTTGATTGAGTTGCCATTTTTGAAGGAACAGAGAAATGCAGATTTATCGAAACAGTGTAAATGACACAGCTAAGGCACCTCTTGCACTTTTCATAGGTGCTTCTTTTTCCTCCCCCCCCCCCCCCCCCCCCCCCCCCATTCTCCACCCATTCCATGGCACAAGAAATGTGAGGGGCAACTTACAGGAACCTTGGTGAGGGCAAACGTAGGGGCGGCGCTAACAACGCCACCTGCAGCAGCTGTTGTGGCTGTCACTGCAGTGCTGACCAAAATCCCGCCCGATTTTGCCAGGGCCACCGTGGTAACACCCTGAAACATGGAAGGAGTGTTAGTGTGACAACGCATTACAAAAATCCGGAGGAATAGAAAGGAAAGAAAAAAAAGAAAAAAAGGTATATATAGTACAAGAAAAAAAAAATGATCAGGCTTAGGGCTTATCCCAAATTATTGAGCATTAGCACCATTAGCTCTAGTTCTGAATGGTTTGTCTTGAGTTCTCATGGTTTTGCTTGATTTAAGGAGCACCCAGGCATACATCGTGGTCCTGTCTGGCAGCAAAATTGCTTAAAATATGCTTAAGCAAAATACCAAGGAATGTAGTCCTTCTGAAGAGATTTTTTTTTTTTTTTTTATGACGAGATAATGCTATTAAAATAAAAGTTCTACCACCCCCATTGATAAAAAATCTGTCGGCATCTGGTGAAGCTACTCGCACGGTACCAAAGCTCAGCTGTAACTGGCAGCGATAAGAAACACACACGTGGAGAAGGAGATGTGCGGCCCATTGAATCACGTGTGCGAGCAGAGTAGCAACGAGACTTCAACGTCATCGGTCGGCGCTAGCGTCAAGGAAACCCTTCTAAGAGTATGTCTGTGTGTTCTTCCTCACATTCACACGTCCTTACGCGTATAAAAAGCGAAGAGGTTCACTATCTGGAAAGAACTTTGCTTGGTGCCGAGAAAGAATTTCTGATTATCAGGAGCCACAGCAATGAGACAAAAAAAAAAAAGTGCCAGCAAGACGCAGAGATGTGACAACAAGAAGCCACGGCGAATGCCCACCTGATACGTACAAATAAAGAAACGAGCACTCTCAAACAACTCTCAAATACTGCTTGTAAAAATGTGCACCTGTGAATGTACTCCTTATACAGTACAGCTGTAATTCTCCAATACTGCTTGCTCAAAGGAGAACAAATTTAAAAATAAAACTGGGCTGTAGCGCAGGAATGCTTTCACGTTGCAGCACCTAAGCGATTTATTCTTTGGATCTTATATGTGCATGGATCTACATAAAATGCATTCAATGCACGGCAATCTTTATGCACGCAATGCTTTCTGTTGCCCCAATTGGAGGCCAAGTTTACATAAGCATTGAGATACTTGCTTAGGTACATCGTTAATTCAGAGTGGTGAGCCTAGCAACAACCGTGGGCTTTCATGTCTCATGTGAAGGCACGTAGTATTTGGTGCCAGGACACCACGGTGCCACCTCTCAGCTGCTCCCACATGACACACTAAAGGTCTATCCCACTTGTTACTCGTGAAGGACGCACGACAGGCAGTCGCATGCGACCAGAAAGCAACCGATGTTCACGCTTGCAAATGCGACTTGCGGGTTGCTTTCCACATCGTGTCTACCTTGACTGTTCACCACATAGAGTAAAGCTAACTTATGTTCACGTCAGCTGAGCCGCTGATTGGTTTAACGGTTTGCGACCAGCAGTTGCGGGGCTGGAAATCGAGCAGTGCCAGAACGGCCCACGGCAGTCGCTTTTCGACCGATGCGACCATTTGCGACTGTCGCTTTTCGAACAAAACGGTCGCACGACCGCTGCGAGTTGCAAGTGTGAATGGGCCTTAAGCTCGCTCATTCTGCAAGAATGCACTTCAAGCGGGTGAGTTGTGAAAGCGCAGCCTGGCGAGCTTTAACTTCTGCGAAGGCGACGCACACCAGCTTTAGCATTGTTGTTGTTGTTGACTTGCTGTTATGAAAAGAACTGAAGCTTCCACACAACCAGTCAGAGGTAAGCGATCACTGAATCTCAGCAATAAGAGCGCAGTTGTCACGTGCCTGACAGATGAGGATTATTATTATTTTAAACTTTATTGCCGCCGATATAGGCGGTTTCCCTACTCCCCCACCCAGGTACGCAGACACGAATAGGGTGCTGGGACTCCGCGACTAGAAGCGCGTAAGGATACATTGATCCTTCGCGACCGCAGCCGCCAGGCGGACGACTTCTGTTTGGGTCTCAAGGGTTTCGCTTTGGAGAAGGGATTCCCAAGCTTCCGTGTCATGAATGTTGGCCACTGCCCCAGGCGAAAAGGGGCACTGCCAGATTATGTGATCTAGTGTACCTCTCTGTACCTCTGACAGATGAGGAGCTTCATCGGGCAGTATTGGCGGAAGTGGTGCCCTTCAAAAGCTCCCTTGAATGTCATAAAGCAGGAAAGTTGGACAGCGGAGATGACTTGGAGAAAAACTTCATTGCAAAGTGGAAACAGGTGCATTCCATGCAGCGAATTCTTGCGCTCTTACTGCGAACATTGCCACTAGGACCTAAGGCGGATGTTTGTTGTCCACACATAGAGTAGTTTTGTTGACCCATGACCTGTAATGTTGCTCCCGATTATATGCTTCCTTCCTCATTTGTAATGACTACTTTCAGTACTGCTGAAGCTGAAGTCGACTCATCGTACATACCGCTGCATGTAGCGGCAAAATCTGTTACTTTGCTTCAGTGAAACTCACGTTGCCGGTGTCAACGCCTTCATGGAGAACAATTTTGAGGTCCCTCTCTGCGTCTCCAGGCAGTCTTTGTTAGCTTCCCAAAGTGATAAGCGTTAAAATGTAAACGCACATTGATCCTTTGGCCGCTACTCAACAAACTGGTTAGCCTTCGCTCTACATAAACGAAAACTTGCGTGTTGAATTGTTAACAACCATTTGCTTCATTTGCCCATTTACAGCCTTGATTAGCAAGCTTCTCCAAGCTTTTGTTTTGGGTAGAAGTGAGAGCTAACACGAGATTCTGTCACTTGGTCCGGCATTCAGGTACAACAGCAAGGGACCATGGAAACTGCTTAAATAAACTACAGCAACAACAGCTATGACAAAAGATCAAAATCTGCAACCCTGACTCTCATTATCAATCAAAATTACAAAAAAAAAAGTGCCTTTTAGCTCTTGAAATGCCGAAATCCTATAGGGCACCCGTTCCATCATCGGTAAGAGAAGTCACGGGATCTCACTTGCTCCTCTAGGTCAACACTAGTTCCAGTCGCTCCAGTGGTGGAGCGTGCGCTCAGTAGCAAATATTGGCCACAAACGCAGCTGGTACAGATCAGATTTGGTTGATTTTGGGTGCTACATAGTGGCCGAACATTAGAAGAACTAGCCACATCTTTAATTCAAGGACTTTTAGAGTACTTTTGTAAGCTTAAGAGAAGCATTCAATGCCTTGAATCTCAGACTTAAGAAACCAAGATTTTTAGGGTTTCCAAGGGCTACTACAAACCCTGAAGCATGTCCAAAAAATGAGGACTCCTTTTAATATGTGGTTGGAACCCATGTTACAAATATGAGTGCTTGCTCCTCGGAAATAATGTGCCCCCGGCAAGTAAGCACCAATATAAGGCATTGCTCAAGCACTCCATGGGCACCAAAATTAAAGCTGCACCCCATCCTTCTCTAACCAGGAAAGCAGTTCGAAATTAAGTTTCACGGGGGTGGGTACCTTGGACAGCTGGGCGGCAACCGGCTGGAGCTGTTGCGCCTGGCCAAGGGTGGCAAGCACGGCCTGAGTGGCAGCCACTTGCTGCTGCTGTTGGGCTAGTAGCGCGGCCGCAGTAGCCGAGCTTGTGGTGACGGCCACCACCCCTGCAGCTGCGGGACTTCCAGCAGCCACCACTGCTTGACCGGCCACTGCCTGCTGCGGTGACTGGGCGACAGGAGGCACTGGCTGCTGCAACACCTGCTGCTGCTGCTGGCCCTGTTGCTGTTGCTGCTGTTGCTGCATCTGCTGCTGACGCTGGGCATCGGCAGCCACCTGCCGACAAGGTTGTAACCAATCAACTTTGCCTGCAATAGTTAACGACTGCACAAAATTCCTAATTCTGAGTCATTCAGGCCACTTCTTGACAAGTAACGCAATTCTGTAGGTTGCAAAAGGACTACACTTAAGTTTCGAAACCAATTCTTTCATCACTGTTTATGGTGAAATCCCATTGATACAATCCTGCCTGATTTATCTTTTGGTATAATAAGATTTCTTTAGTAAGAAATTTTTGCAACGCTTTAGTAACATGATCTTATACCCCGGTCAGACGAGCAAGTTTAGTGTCACTTTCAACGAGTGCACTCGCGTTTAGTGTCATTCGCATCGTGTCACACGATGAACTTTAATGACACTCGCTGCCGAACACACTCAGCGCAAAGTGAGTTTGGGGAACTCACTACACTTTGTCCGGCAGGCGAGTGTGTAGTCTCGACAACAGGGCACTTCATATTACTCATACATTTTTTTAGAATTACAATGTTTTGAAATGTTTATCGTAATTTTATGAGCGTTTCTATTAATAGGCAAGGGATTTAAGCTGTCACCAACTAAAAACAATGCGTACACTTGAATAGCTATTCTCGCTCTAAGTGCTTGCTCTAAGGCGAAGGCGTTCGTCTGCTGCTGCACCTCGATGGTATGCGGTATCTCAAGCTGCATCAAACAAGTTGGAGTTATTTGTAACCCAATCTCTAGAACGTCGTCACTTGACACGGCAGCATTTCGCTCAAACGCCGGTCGAAGACAGCACCGCTTTTGCTCCCACAAGCCGCCAGCTCCAAGCCAGCACCTTTACGGCGCATCCGGCCCCGCTGTCACCGGCGTCAGAAAAGTGTGCGAGAATTCGTTTTTTTCCGTAAATAATAATCCCTGGAGTAAATCAATGTCAGAAATTATTCCTTCTTGGGGATCGTTGACCCATACCGGGTCGCTAGCAGGAGTAATCGCTGCGATACAAGCAAATTTCTGCTCACTACTTCATAGCCATCGTCCCCGGCGGAGCGGCGCAGCTCACCCTTGTAGTACACGTACACGCTAGCTACGCTCCTAAGGAGTCGTCGATTTCAATTGCACATTTCTCTCATTATTCTCATTTCTCTCAAGGCAGTGCCACAAGTGAGCCATATATCCTATTAAGCTGGCTATACGAAAGCGCCGCCCACTGATACTGCGATGCCAAACTATAGGCCTAGCGACGACCACGGAGGAGCGCACGGCCAAGCGCTACTTGCCCCGCGCGCTCTGCCGTTCACGGGCGCTCACGGGCGCTCACGGGCGGCATTACAGCGGAAAGCTCGTAGCATCCGGTGCTGTTGCGAACTTCTCGCCTACTTTCGTGATGCTGCGGAAACTGGACATTTTTCAACGCTGTGTACAATTACACGCCAAGCAAACGCTGTGAAGACGTGACGATGCTGTCATGCGTGGTGCTGCGCCGCTGGACATATTAAGCTGCATAGGAGCGCCGTCGGACATGATTTCGTGTGAAAAATGCACGCTACTCTGAATCATACAACTCGTGCACTTTTCGCGCTCGAACACCGGTGTCCGTTCCATACGTAGGCGCTACCGGTTAACGATGCAAATCAAAGTCGCAAAACTACGTTCACGATAACCGCAGTTAGTAGCGCAACTATATATAATAAACGAGGTCGGTTTTGCTTATAAACAGCAGTAACCATGCATGTTGGCGAAAAGCGCGTGCGACATCGCGATGCTTTTTTTTTTTTTTTTTTTTGTGAAAACCATGTACTGAAATGCACAAATAAACTGAATATTAGCTTAAGGTAATTGTGCTTGCAATAAAATTGACTTTTAAGGTATTTTTGTGAAAACTAATTAATTTCCACATAGGGCTGCAGCATCCGCATCGGCACTGCCGTCATTTAAAAATGACACTTGATTTTGCCGTGTGACAGCGAGCTGTCACTCTTCCTATGTAAGTGCACTTCGTGAAAGTGTCACTAAACTTGCCCGTGTGACTGGGGTATAAGATCTTATTTTCATGTGGGTTTGTATAATATGAACATAAAAATATTTGAAAA
The DNA here is from genome assembly GCF_055883805.1 of Amblyomma maculatum. Classification (NCBI taxonomy): domain Eukaryota; kingdom Metazoa; phylum Arthropoda; class Arachnida; order Ixodida; family Ixodidae; genus Amblyomma; species Amblyomma maculatum. The sequence goes on from NC_139346.1 coordinate 202,735,759, forward strand.
ATTTGCATGGTTTTTAATTTCCCTCAAAGAGGCAGCAAAAAAGTACCAGTGCGAAGCGATAGCAACAGTAATGCTCGCAACCATACTATTTGTTTGTTTGCTTAATGAACTTTCTCCTACTTCTCTCCTTGGGAACTTAATTTTCTTTTTTTTTTCCGTAGAGGGTCCCCAAGTTTTGCGCCTTCACTTTTGCAATCCACAGCATTGACCTTGACCACCTGTAAAAGTGCTGCGCACTGATAATATCTCCATGTGTTCATCTTTTGACCAAACCTCCAGCGTGGGAACGATTCCGCAGCTTTTACATTTGACTTTGTAGCTGTAAAGTCCCTATCTCGCTTGCAAGTCGCGAAAGACGTGCGATCGGGTATTGCATGAGACCAAGAAGTCGCTCAGTTCAAACTATGTTCACACTTCCAAAGGCAACCTGCGGGTCGCTTTACTGAATTGGTATCATTTGGAACGAGACTTGTTTATCTTGACTGTTGGCCAGCAACGAGAAGCTGGATGTAAAACTAACTTCTGTTCACTTCAGCAGTGCCACTGATTGGTTACCAGTTTGTGAGCGGCAGTCGTAGGGCCGGAAAATCAAGCAGTGCTCGGATGGCCTGCTTTTCGACCAATGCGACCAGTTGCAACAGTCGCTTTTAGATCAGAACTGTTGCAAAATCTCTGAGTTGAAAATGTGAACGGGCCTTAAGTGACAGCTCTGAGGGAAAAAATGAGATCCATTCATCTTGTTTTAATTCGGACAGACATACATGCTACGCCCAGCCCAGACTATCGGCAAATGCCTGGCTGCAAATTTCATTTCTGCCATTGCTGAGGAGATCCACTGTTTTCCATGTGTCTCTGCAAGCACCAAGTAAGTTCTGAACGATTCTGTTCCACCAGTGGTGTAGCAGATGAATTTTTTTGCAAGATGGGGGGGCCCTATGTTGGCCATGGCATTGCACTGCCCGGAACGCCTAGCTGTGTGCAACCAACAATTTTTTTTTTTTTTACTACAAAAAAGAAAGTTTAGCTTGAATGATTCTGAAACTTTGAAGTCGTTTCTGACACAGTAACACACAAAACGCATATTCTAGTTTACTTTTCGCTGTTCTCCTATTCTATACTCTCCTCTACTAAAAAGTGGCGCAGCGATCCCTGAACACATTCTGCAAGTACGGACTTCGTGATCCCGGGCTCCATACCATCCAAATGCCAACCGAAGTTCTGCTCCGAACTCCCAATGAACATCCATAATGCGCCAACAGCTGTGACGGTCACTGCGGAGGTCACAAACTTGACAGCACAACCAGCGTCGTCGCAGTCACTCTCAGAGGCGCTGTCCACAATGGTCTCTTCGCTGATGCTCCCCGCAACTTCGTCAACCGTGAAGTCCTCCACGGCAAGGTCATTGTTAGCAAAAACGAAATCCACGCGGCTTAGACCCGGAGGCACAAGGTCCAACTCGCTAGCGGACTCCCAGAGCTGCTCAAAGCAGGCTGTCGTGGTGGCACCACCAGCTGATGCAGCGATGTCAACCGCGGACAACACATCAATAACATCACTCCTACAGCACTACGCAAGCTGTTTTATCTTAGATGTCTTCGTCTAGCCCCTGCACAAACTAAACGTTCATCTTATAAGACTTTTATTAGACCAGTACTCGAATATGCTAACCCCGTTTGATTTACTCAATCTCTTGCCACACAGATTACAAGCTGATATGGTGCGACAGTAAGTGGCTACCGATATAACGAGCGTTGTACAGCACAGCTCTGGACTTGTACTTCCCTTCGAATTGCTTTGTTCGAAGTGCCGCCACGCTACGTCCGCATTGGAGCTTTGGGAGAAGCCAGCTCTCTTAAAGCAGATAGCGATGGTTAAGTGCTTCACGTCCCTCTAGGCACCGCTCGTGAAATATCTATTTCGCAAGCCTTCACCTTCATCTCGGCCACATTGCCAGCAGAGTGAGCATCGATCACAAGGCCCTCGATCCCTTTGCGCCAATAGGGACCTTAAATTTAGCAATAATCCCCTGGTTCATAGGTTGCAGTTTGGCAGTAGTTGTTGGGGGGCAGAAACAAAGCCTCGGCGGCACTTAACTGAGCGCTGAAGTGATGCACAATGCAATTGTCAAGCAACATCAGCATTTTGCACTTCCTCCAGACCAACCCACTGTCAAAGCTGCCAAGCCACTTGCCAAAAATGAGTCATTCATGCTTTCTTGGTTTTGCCAATGATGAACAAGCCTCGCTTGTCCAAACCATCCATATACAAGCAGATCAGCACCGTGATTCGGTTTTTGCTGGATTTTCCTGCCATGCATTTGTCCGTCTTGGCCAAGAGAGTTGTCAATGGCAGCAGTTGGAAGAACAATCCTGTTCCGTCTGTGTTGTAATGTCTTTGTTGGAATATGAAAGAATCGCATTGCTGTGCTTGGCCATCCACTGCTGGAGCGATTCCTCGTCGACAGACATGGCTTCCCCGATGATGCTTTTACACGTAACGCTGCGCCTCTCCTTCAATCACTGGAGCCCCCCATTTCCTGGCTTGAAGTCATCATGACCCAGAGCGAAGATATGCCTTCACCAGTGTGATGGGTCCATTGAGCTGGATGTTCTTTGATTGATGTAAAAAGCGGCTTTTATGCCGCCGCATGTGGTGCACATTGACTCCTCTTTCGGTCCCTGTTGACAATGTCCTCGTTGAGAATGACGTCGATCTTACTGCCGTTCTTGATTATTGTTGAAAGTGAAATTTAATATGTCTGTGCAATATCACTTTTCTTCACATTTTGGTGCACCTCGTCCAGAATGACATGCTTAGTCTACAAAGACAACAACTTTCTCTTGCATGTTACGATGCTGGGGCTCATGAGACCAGACATCGTTGAGAAATCGAATATCAACAGGGGATGGTCAGGGTCAGTTCCGAGAAAAGGGATAACCAAGTAGAACTGAGTAGGTTCGTTGTCTAAAAATTGTCCAGACGAAGCCACAAGTCACGAGATAGCAAAGAAGCAGACAAGGTGGAATGTGTAACGGCATGAATGAGAGAAGTGCAAGCAAAGATCAACGAAAGCGGAAAAGAGGGGTAATGCTTCCTTCCAGGTACCACAACGCTGCCACGATTTCTCCCTCGACGCAGAACCAAGAGAACAGAAATTAAAAAACCATGATTCTCCAAGTCGGCCACTGCTCTGTGATCATCAAAAATTGCCTTTTATTTTCTTACTTTTTTTCCTCCCTTACGGTCGGCTCGACAGCAGCACAGGATGGCTCATCCCGAGGATGGTGAGCCAAGCAACCTTTCACTTTGCAGGAGTGCAAATGATGCTGCGGATGCCGCCATCAGGTGAATGTTGCCCTTATTTTCCTCAAAAGTTTGTCAAAAAGGTGTAAAAATGTCCAGATAGATTCAATTCTTAATTTGATACAAAATCCCTTCGCTGTATCTGCTGAGGCTCTTTTATTTACTTTGTTAAAACCGGACCCAAATTGTATTGAAACTGCAAAAACAACAACAAAAAAAGAAAAAAAAAGAACGGAAAATTTAAATCCTTTCATCATAACCGCTATTTTGCTATAACAGGGCTAGACTGTATTCGAAATTTTCCAAATATTCGATGATTACTGAATACACTGGAAATTATCGAAGTCATCGATATTTCAGTGTACAGCTGTGCATGGGCTCGGGCCGCTAGGGAAACCTCTCGCACGGGCTCGGGCCAAGGAATACTTGTCTCGGGCAGGCCGGGCCGGGCATCCCGATCATGAACACGTACAACTTTCACAAAAGTGTGAATACAGCCATAGTGCGATAAGCGTCTAGAATGCAAACCATTCTCCCGCGCCCTCCCCACACAAGAGCTTCCAATGTCCTTTCCCGGTGTCGACAAGTCTTTCCTTCTTGCTTCCTCGCCGCGAACGAATCTTAGGCAGCTGTCCCCGTCGGTGACTGAGCAGAGGGGCTGCTTGTAGACTATCCAGTTTCGTGTTTCGCACCTCCACTTGGGTAACACTGGCACTGATGTTTAGGTACCCGTTTCGAGTTTCGCGCCACGCCACGCTGTCGCCTATCAAACATCTCTGTTTTGGCTTACTCCTGCCTCGACATGGCCTCTTTTGGAGGGACATAGCTCAAAGCACCTGCGATGCTTGAGTTCTCTCTTATTTCTCTTTTTGCGAAAGCTTCGTGTCAAAGGCACACGGTGCACCAGGCCAGCTGAGTACTTGGACAGAAAATCAACCCCTTGTTTAGGTTTAGAGCTAGCACACTTTTGGAGAAGCAAACAAGCTACTCCACAAAAACTTACTTTCCTATCAAAGAACGTTTTATTCCAGCCGCAGGTTTATAGAACCGAAAGAAACTTCAGCGCTACTGGGTTCATTATTCAGGAGCGCCACAAATGACTCAAATCAATGCATAAATTGTTTTTGCACAATAAGTTAGTTCTACTTATATTCTGTGCCTGTATATGCACTCAGCAAGTGTGTCATTTCAAATGCAAGAACTCAACATTTCAAGATCTTGGATATAGTAATCATCCAGAAATTATTTTCTTCTGTATCATCGCTTTAACTGCAATTATAGCATGACAGGCTGGGCCAGGCTCAGGCCCTTTCAGAATCGAACTGGGCCGGGCTCGGGTCTTTAGCGACGGACCCAGGCCAGATTCGGATTCAAAATTTCGACCCGCGCACACCTCTATTTCACTCACTACATGGTAAAGCATCCTCAAAATGAGACAAGGCCATTTTGTTAAGAGGAACCACAGCTACTGCGTCGCACTGCAGAAAGGGTAGCAGAGACCCTTTTACTCCTTAGCATTCCAAACATTGTTTTCAGTGGGTTTGACTGTACTTACAACAGACTGTTTTGCTACGGAGCATGCCGCAAAGAGTCCTTCACCAAGTTCGAACATTTTTGGGGAGCTGTGTGCTCTCATGTGCACGTCACGCAAAAATTGAAAGGGATGGAAGCTATGGCTTCTTCCTTAGCACCTCTCAGAGGGTTCTAAAGGTAAATAATCGAGATTCCAGGCTCAGATTAAAAGGCAGGAATACTCACAGCAGCAGCGATCTGGTTCTTCTGCTTCTCCCGGGCAATGCGTTCAGCTCGCAGAGCAGCCAGCTTGATTGGATTCAAGGGTTGGTCATAGCAGATGCCATTCTCAGCCAGCACAGCAGCATGCTTGGGGTTCTTGGCTGTCGGGTTGGTGAAGTGAGGCTTCAGGGTAGGTGTTCGCTTGCTGGCCACTGCCCGGATGGTGTCGAAGCGTGTGTTGTAGAGCAAGGTGAACGCCTGGTTGCAGTCCTGGGAGAACAGCTGCCCTGTCCTCATGGGCTTGTTGTTCTTGGTCTGAAACAGAGCGCGACCAATGACACGTGTTACTGCCTCGACAGTTGGTCCCAGACATATCTAATTATTGCTTACATAAAACCCCATGCTAAAGTATACCACTACTGAACATGTTTATCAAACTCCCACAAATAAAACATCCAATTTATCGAAAGGCACCTCGCACCCCTACAATTAACACTCCTACTAATGGTGCTCCTTTGATCACCTTTCGCACGCGGAACAGTGCTGGTCGCAGCTTCGGGCATCTATGGCAGCAAAAGCTAGATACAGCCACTGTAAAACTACATACCGTGAGAAACATAATATTTGATTGGTGGCAGCTTTCAGACTGGCGATGTCATTTTTCACAGGACACCGCTGCCATGCTGAGATGCCAGCTTTTGATACAATGCTGGCCAAGCGGTGAAGCTAACTTAGCAGATCAAAGGCTACTGATGGCTCTCACCAGGCTTCCTTCACCCATCTTGCTGCAGAAGGCATGGCAAAGACGAACCGTACCTAAGCTTTTATGGAAGATTATTGTGCTTATGGAGCACTCGTAATATAATTAAGCCCCTTATGCTTTAAATTGACGCAAAGCGAGTTGCCTCTGCGGTCAGGGCGCGTGCGCGTAATCAGCTTTCAACAAACACGAGCGCGCGCAACGTGAGCTGGCTCCACGTGCAGATGGCGCAAAGACACAAATGTCTACAGGCGAGCTATTCGCTTTGTGCGGCTAGTATGCGGCGTTGCCCGGAGAGGGCGCTGTTCACTCGCGCCTGCGGCGCAACTCTGCGATGCTTGGGTTCCCTATACTGCAAGAGCTCAGCCAAACTCCCAGCCCCCAGTAAAACAAGCGAATGCAAGAGAGGGAAAACTGCATCGATACAGCAGAATAACTCGGCAGAAAATCTGCAGCACACACCGAAAAAGCGCCATTTCAATGACTCTAGTCAGATTGACTACATCCCAGGGGGTTATTAAGCAGCTGGTAATGCCAGTATGTGAATGAATTTGATGTATTTTGCCATAAACAGCACTTTGCTTGTTCTTGTTTTTCTCAAAATGAAAATTTTAAACAGTCAGCACATCATAAACTAGCACATCTCGAAATGTATGTCAGATAGAACCACAATTATTTTTTCAGCACATAGCTACATGTGTAGGAGGTGCAATGTTGGAAGCAGAATTTTTAATTAAGTTTCAGAAATTTTAATTTTTTTCATGCTCTAGTTCTTGACTGCATGTTAGGCAGAACTTGTGCCTTGAATTTCAATGTCTTTTAGAATCCCTTGTAGTGATAAAATGACTAAACTGTTTCCAACATTGCATCCTTTTTCTTTCTAGAATCGAACCATGTGACAATTGTAACCCTTAATAGTGTCCTTTTTTTTGCATTCTTCCTAGTAATTATAGGGTACTAATTAAGCCTATCCTGAGAACTAAGCAACCTGTCTTAAAAGCAATCACATTTTTGAAATCAGCACAAAGAACTAGGCAAGGGTGTGCATTTTCATTAAATTTGGCAATGAAAAAAACAATTTTCTAAGAGTAGCCTCCCCCCGTGCGGGATAGTCGCTTTTTCTGTGCTCTTGTGCCTTAGGGCAGATAAAACTTGCCAGAAGGTCAAAATTAAAGGGGTAGAGACATCAAATTACAAGGTTGTGCAAAGCTTGTCACGCGCTTCCTTTGTGTTTGAAGACCATTACGGTCTTATACCAAGAAAGGAGTAGAAAATATTTTATTTCTATTGTTAAAGTTTGTGAAAATGCTCACTCTTGCATTCCGGACCCATCGCTAAAGCACTGACTGTGACATAGATTCACAGAAAAAACCATATTCAAGTATTTGTGACATCACTGCTCAGTTTTCCGACGTAAAAAACGATGCTGCTGGTCAACTCATTTTGGCTGTTTTATTGCACCCATAGCATTCTAACAGTTCTAATGCATGTACAGCACAGCTCACTGTAGCCAAAATTATGCTTGATGGCAGTATTCATTCACTAAAATTTGCGAAGGCTGCTGCCGATGGTGCGGCAATGGTCAGCGGACGGCATTGTTGTCATCGCCGTAGCCGAGACCGGAGCGGCCGGCGGCGCAGCAGTGAGGCAATGTAGCACTCTTTGGCTTTGTACCAGAAAATACAAATGTTATCAAGACTGCTGACATACTTGTGCAACAGTAGCATGCCTGCACATGTGCGGCACCTTAGGCAACGGCACCTCACATGGGCGCACCAGGCGAAGAACTGCGCTGCTCTCTGCCTGCTCTACTCGCCGCTAGGCCTAGTCGGTTTCACCGGACGGCAGTTCGGGACGTCAGCGACTCAATGCTGTAATAAAGGTTCGTTTTCTGTCCCCGCTTTACTATAGAAAGCCTATCTCATAATAAAATAAGATCGATAAAACGTGTGTATGGCGATTGTCCTCAATCGGCCTAAATTTCTCTCCACAAATAGCGCTGACAACTGTTCGGGCCGCTTGCAGCATTGCTCGGCGCACCGGGGTCACACCGGCACTTCGTGGTGATTGTAAACGCGTACTGCGATGTAAGCAATTGTCGATTTCAGTTTACTGTTGCCAAAACTATACTCGATGGCCATTTTCATTTGCTAAAATTTGTTAATTTTCTCTCAACAATCACCAGGTTCGCACATATGAAGCGGTGCTCAAAACAACGTACAAAACCGGCTATTCAAACTATATACTCGCGCTCCTTCATAGTCAAAGCTTCTCCCGCTTTTTAATTTTTCCCAGCAGCTTGCATAGTGTAGGAATGTAGCGAAGCGAGTGGCCGGCATCAGCACTGCTACGAGGAACAAGTTGTTGGAGAGCGATTTGGCGACAACGGCATATTTCAGCATATTTCGTATTGGCGCGGCGAGACAGGATCGCCAAAACAAAGCAAACATCATGTTTACGGATGCAGTCAACCAACTCAATCCTTTCCGCAGTGGGACTACGCCATGAGAGCATATGACGGAGTCACACTGCAAACAGGGCAGACGACGCGCCTACTCGTTGACGCCACAAGTTTTTGGTTCACGTGACATTTCAATGTTATGTGTTCTGTTTTTTGACGTCAAGTAAAAACCTAGCAACTACGAACCAAAGCCGAAACTGCTGCATACCAATACTAAGATAATAAATTGTGTAATGTGATTTCGCACTTCTAACACCGTGCTCTATGTTTACAGAATCACTACGCATTATTTACGACACAAAAGTATGGCACAAAAACTTGGTGTCCCTACCCCTTTAGGCAAGGGCTTGCTAAGCCCTATCTTATACGTGGACTTTTCGCAGGTAAGCTCAAGCTCCTCTGTAACACTAAGAATCCCAGAAAATGCGGCTGTAAGACATGCCAGTTATTGATTTGGGCAGCTGTATTTCTCTGAGAAAGCATTCTGTACTGAACTTAGAAAACATCATTTGGTTAAGTCAAACCGCGTTGACGTCTACTACAAGCCTGCACATACCATGGCTGCCAGTTTCCATTGGGCAACGCGTGAAAAATGCTAGAAGGAGATAGCTTGCTCCGTTTACTTTTGTCCGCACCAGCACCTGATCTGGAATGGTCAGCCTTTGCAGAAGACACTTGAGACTGAGGCTCACCTTGTAAATTCCCTTGGTTTTCTTCTGCTTCTTGGGATTAGTGTCATAGAGTATCTTGCCTTCCTCGCGGGGCACAATGACAGACTCGTAGCGGTCTTTGCACTGCTTTGGGGAACGGTAGATGCGGCTGACCGTGTTCACCACATCCGACACCAGGTCCCAGTTCGGTGTATGGCCTGGTGTGAGCACCGTCAGGTTTAGGGGGATGTCCTGGAGCTGCTGTATCACCTGGAGAGCAAGCAACAACACAAATAAATAGTGAAATGAGAAAGGATGCACACAGGCAGATTGGACATAGATGATTAGCGAATGGTTTGGCTTGGCTTACAGGCTTTAATGTCCCAAACTGACAATGAAAGGCGCCGTAGTTGAGAGCTCCGAACAATTTCTACCACTTGGGGCTTTTTATTAGTAGATGCACAAAAGAAAGCTGATAAAGAGCCATACAGATGTAGTACTAACAATACTTTGCAAATAGAAACAAATATTTTTCAAGAGTCACACTTGCATAATTTTTGCTGTGACCTCCTGCTGGCGCTTTGTGAAAGCCTGCATCCAGAAGCTTAGAAATTTAGTTCTATGTACGAATATAAGTGATGGCAAGAACAGTGGCAGCCCATAACAAGCGTTCTCATTGCCCGAGAAATTCTTCCATGAGCCTCTCTAGCTGCAGAGTGTTGAACTGTTGAAGTGCAGCGACATCCCCTATGAATTCAAGCAACTGTGTCTGATCCAAGGATGAGTTCTGCCCTATTGTTCTCCCTAGGGTGTCATTTGACAACCACGACAACAGCAGTGCATAGAGAAGAGACAACTGAGGTAGCCCGTGCAGTACCATCGTCAGTTCTCACCTGGAGGATGGCCCAGTCTTCGTGGATGAGCCATTCGGGTGTGTCCGGTGAGAGATCCAGAAGCGGGCGCGCAGCCAGGAAGCCACCTTGCTGCGTCAGTGGCCGTGGCGGCAGTGAAGCCAGGGCCTTGGGTGGCAGCCCACCACCACCGCACACCATCAGGTTCTTCACCTTCTGCAGCTTGGCCTCGCGACGCATCTTGAGGATGGCTGCCGTTGGGCGGTCAAACAGGGACTTGGGGATGTGCACGGCATCTTCCTTGCGACTCTTCTGCTTACGTGCTGCTGTCACTGAGAGAAGAGGAGGCTAGTTCTCACCTCAAGCAAAGGGGGTACACAACGGTACCTAGCTTTGGCATCACTGGTGCGTACCAACTACTGGCTTGTGTATGAAACTAAAGCCAGTAATGCACAGTAATGGAGCCTTCTACGAAAATTAAATTTATAGTCCAAGCCATGTGAACATGATGTTATTTAAAGGCACATGGGCACCGTAGCCCAAAAAGCCCCACGTGAAAGGTAACTGGTCAATGCAGATAAACAAAATGTGCTGGGAGGGAAGTTCCTAAAGAGTGCAATATACAAGTTTTATGTTTCAAGCCCTCTAGCATTTGTACATTATAAGAACTTGTGCATATATATATATAACTTTGAATTGTGTATTCAACGGCATTGGCCCATTAGAGGGGGGGAAAAAAAAGATATGTACAACCTCGATAATTCGAACTCGGTTAATTCGAAATCCGGATAATTCGAAGGTTTTCTGCGGTCCCGTATTTTCCAATGTAAATTTGGCCGGATAATTCGAACAGGCGGCCTGCGCCAGCCCGGTTAATTCAAAAATTTGGACTGCTATGCGGCAATGCCTGATCCATGTTTCGCCGCAAACCCGGCGAAACGACGGCCCTACGGAGCAGCGAGGCAAAGCCACATAGTAATGGTGATGACTTATAGGCGAAGCGCCCCAGCCGGAGCACTCTCTGCACAAAAATCGGTCCACAGTGCGCCTCGCGCATCGCCGAAACACGCGCCTGCAGAGAAGACGTGCTTCACTGCAACACGACGGGCATAGCGGTTTTTATCACGTGACCTCGCCCCCACTCCATCCCTTGGTGTGCTTCGCCCACTCTTCCCCCGTGCCTCCGACGCTGCAGGTACGCCACCACCACCGCCGCGCCGGTCTCGCCTGCGCCATTTCTTTGTGTTGTGCGCTGTGGTTAGGGGTCGGCTACTGTGCCGTTTTTTTGGGCGGGACTGTGCAGAAGTGCTAGCTTTGCGACCGTAGCAGTGCAGAAATGCCAAAGTACAAGACTTTAACGCTGCAGCAGAAGTTCTGCTTGATCCAGAAAGCAGGCAAGAGCGCTTGTCCGAAGACCGAGTTGGCCAAAAGGCATGGCATGCCCCTCTCGACGTTGTCCACAATATTGAGCAACAAGTCAAAAATACTAGAGGCTTACGGCAAGACCTATTCTTCGAAGCGGTCACGAGTGCGGGCTCCCACGTATCAAGATGTGGAAGCTGCTCTGCTTCGCTGGCTGCAGAAAGCAAACGCTGCCCACCTTCCCGTCAATGGAACGCTACTGCGGGAGAAGGCCAACGACCTAGCTCTACAACTTGGGCATGAGGAATTTAAGTGCAGCAATGGATGGTTTTGCCGTTTTAAAGAACGCAATAATTTAACCTTTCTCACCGTCTGTGGTGAGAGCGGCAGCACTAACGAGAGCGTTGTCGAGGATTGGAGAAACCACACATTGGCGCCGCTGCTTAGCGAGTACGGTGCAGACGACGTTTACAACCTTGACGAGGCTGCACTTTTTTATAAGATGCTGCCAACAAAAACATTCGCAGTGAAGAACACCGCCATCAAGGGTAGGAAACAGGCCAAGGAAAGGATTACTGTGCTGTTCGGCGCAAACATGTGCGGTAAACACAAGCTGCCGCTACTGGTCGTCGGGAAGACGGGGAAGCCTCGCTGCTTCAAAAATGCGCGGCTGCCGCCAAAGGATGAACTCGTCTACAGGCACAATAAGAAAGCCCGGATGACAGGTGCAATATTTGAAGAGTACGTGCGGCAACTTGACCGCAAGTTCGCGGCCACGGGCAGGAATGTCCTATTTGTCGTCGACAACTGCCCGGCACATGGCGACATCCCACATCTCCAGGCCATCAGGATGGTATTTTTACCTCCGAACACCACTTCGATCTCACAGCCGATGGACCAAGGCGTCATTCACCACACTAGGAAGATTTATCGGTACCACCTGCTCAAGCGCATGCTCCTTTGCTACGACAATGGCAAGGAGTACTCCATCGACCTCCTCGGAGCCATATGCCTCATGGTGTACGCTTGGAAACAAGTGGAGCCCACATTGATCAGGCGGTGTTTTGAACACGCTGGTTTTTCCAGTGAAAGCACTGTTGATGCCGATGCAGACCACCCATGTACTACTACTCTTGACGAAGAAGTAGCAGAGTATTGCGACCGCATCAATGCGCTCTGCGCAGAGGATGAGTCCAACGCAGTCGGCTTTGCCGAGTATATCAACATTGAGAGCGAAGAGCAGACTGGCTACTCTGACTTGGAGAGTGAGATCACTGCTGGTACGAACATGCGCGATGACAGCGACGATAGCGACGACGACACCGACGAGCCTCCCCGAGCACCTGCTCTTGGTGAAGTTATCGGATCGCTGAGCGTTATCCGCAGTTTTGTTGAGTGCCGCGGTGGAAGTTCAGAGATGTTTCGTCTATTTGACCAACTCGAGAGCATGACCTTAGGAGCCGCAAACTACCGGACGCGGCAAACCAGCATCTCTGATTACTTTCAGTAGTAATTCAAAATATGCCGAATAAAGGTAACACGTTCCTGCAACGAATTTTTTTGCCTAAGTCTTATTTCTTGGTGTGTTCGGTTAATTCGAAAACCCGCTTAATTCGAAGATTTCTCGAGGTCCCGATGACTTCGAATTAACGAGGTTGTACTGTATATATCTTTTTTTTCTCCCCTCTAATGGGCCAATGCCATTGAATACACAATTCAAAGTCTTAAATTCAACAACTTTCAGATACACATATAATAGAAAAGCTGAAAACCTAAACTGAAACTTTGTTTTTACCTTTTCACCTCAGTGGCTCGCAAGGAAATGCCCATTTATTTGCTCTCGTGTTCGTGTGATGATGATTTGTTCTCGTGCTCTTGGATAGTTGATGATGCAAAGCATCCTCCAGTTTCGAATTCTGAACAGACATCTCAGTTAAAAGTAAAAGGCTGCAAAACTAATGCTTGCGTCCAGAGCAAGCTCGGAGACATATTCTCACACTAGCCATCACAGACGCCCACTGTGATGTGGTTTACCTGTGGAGAGCGGGTCCACCTTAAGCCTCTTGGCCTCCTTCTTGATGTAAACGGCGGGCAGGCTGGATTCCGACATGACGGATGGCTCATAGAGAAAACCAACACTGTAGTCAATGTACAGGTCATTCTCATCCTGAGGTGGTGTAGGTGGTGCCCAGATCTGGCTCACATGGAAAGCAAGAATAGCAGGAAATATCAACAAAAGCGACTTGGACCTTCCAAGACCAAAGAAAAGAGGAGGACATGCTCCTCGAATTTATGCGTAATACATACTAACTGCATGCCTTCAAGACTTGGCAAATCTATCAGAACTGGGCTAATTGTTACTAGGTGCTTTGCACATACTGAACAGATCACAAAAAAATTGTTTAATACTTTCCCTTTCACTTTTGCCCGCTACCGAGTGTGTCACTGTGATCATTGTCACCAATTTTCTGACACTACGTACTAAATCCACGAATAAGTCACCACAAGCCAAGACATGCCCTGCTCAAGGGGCAGCGACATCATATTCTGAACCTCAGCAAGCATATTTTGCACCTTGCGCAGTAGAGCAAACAGAACACGGAAACGACGACAACAAAGAAACTGGAAAAAGGGCGCTAGATTCTAAATGTTTATTTTGCTGAAGATGCCACACTTGGGTATAAAACGAAGCGCCAGCAGGAAAGGGAAAAATTGGGCATCTTAAGCATGATACCTTCAGCAAACTAAGCAATAAGAAATCAGCACTCTTTTCCCTGTGCCTTTGTCGTTGTCCTTCCCGTACTCTGTACACAAGGTATCATGAACAAACTAGCCCAAAAAGCAACTCTTCTGGAATATTTTACACCGACTTGTTAAGCTGCTCACTTTCAATAAATGCATCAAAATCACTTCAAATTCAGCAGCTACAAGAAATAAAAAATGTGACCAGACTTTGAACCTGCATTTTAGTTAGGAGGGAACTGCCACATGCTACTTTCAGCAAGAAGCAACACAGCCAACTTAGTGCAAAGTATGTTTAAATGTCCTGAAAAAATTGCTTACCGGCATCTGTTCATGTCCATTCATAGAGATGTATATCTGTTGGAAGAAGAAGAAAACATAAGTGGTAAGTCATGGCTAAAACTATGATGATGTGTGCCTAGAAGACTGAGTCTTTTTCCACCTCTGCTTTTCAAGATAATAAGTTAGCATCAGATTCAAGCAAAGAGATGAGTAATATAGTAGTTAACACGTGCCTGTTCCCTGTGTAGCAGTTTACAGAATGGGAACGTTCCCTGGAGTGAAGGGACATCTCAATGGCAACACAGTTCGGGAAAAAGAAAAAACATTCACTTTCTTATCAGTGCTATCAAAAAAATCCCAGTATTAACGAAAAGGCAGACATAGATAAGCAGTTCCAACTTCAACTGACTGTCGAAACGGGACAGCACACTTTCTGGTGCCAAGAGGTCTCCTTGCCGCTCACAGTATGAAATGCCTACTCCAAAAGGGGGCATTTCAGCTATTCAATGTGCCGTGCAGGAGAGCAGCTACAATTACCATGTTCAGCCACACAGGCAAAAATGTGAAATCAGCCTAATCAGAATTTGGTGCTTCGCACTGCTCCATGTTCCAAAAGAAACAGAACAAAAGAAACAGAACAAGTGGATCCAAATTGTTGCTTCTCGTGTTCACAAACATAGCACTAGTACATTACGCCACAGAACCAAAGAGGAGTAGCGCATTTAATTGGGCTCTCATTCAGTTTCATAAAATTTCTCCAATTGGCCGCTAGGTGACACTGCTCAAATGGATGTACCGTGGGACAGTAAAGTTCACACAAATGCTTCTTGTTTATGACGAAGAAGACAGGTTTCTTGCGACATAAAGAGCCCAGTAAAGAGCTGTGCTCTTTATTCTTTAAGTCAAGTATCGTAATATTGCCCAGAAGTTTTTTTCTTATGGTACTTGAGATTAGTGAGCCCAGTTCGCCTCTACATAAAGGAGAGCACATGGAGGAGAGAATAACTGACATCGTGAAAGACTTGGTGTGGAAAGGGTGCTAGATTTCGTTTTGTCGAGTGTACTTGGCAAGGGCAAGCCTGGCTGCTCTGACCAAGAAAAATATACTATACTCGGGCCTGGCCTGAGCTCGAGTCAATGAGCTCCTAAGTGGCCTGAGCCGGTGCACAGCGCTTGTTCAGTGTGCTTTTATGGAATGTAGTGCACACTCAGAAATTTGTGCAGATATTCAGGAATCATTTGACAGTTCCATCAAGTTTCAAAGTCTAAGCTGTACAACCCACCCATGCCGCCATCCATCAAAAAACCTATCTGGTAAATCAGAATGAACGAACTAAGGGATAACGACATCGAAACAGCTAAACGCCGAAAGTCAACAAAACTAAAATGCTTACAGTTAGCACTACAACCGAGATGCTACAAGGTTATGGAATGAAGATCCCGAAAGATAATAGCGCACAGGAAGACACACACAAGTGAAGAAGACACAGGACGCTATTATCTTTCGTCAAGTTGCAATGCACCATCCAGCAAATCTTCAAGCTTTGTTAATGAACATCACAGTGAGAAAAAGTGTTATCGAAATAGGAGAAATACTGTGAAAGTCTTCGTGCGCACTTCCTGCATATTTTTTTTTTCAATCCATACTTTTGCTAAAGTGCTAAAAAGAAAGAACAGCATTAGAATGCAAATAATGACCTCGACAATTTGCTAACCTACTACAATGACTATGTTGCTGTTATGCCCAACATAATCTCAAGCTACGGATCCATCCATCTTTAATTAAAATTTTTTCCCCATGCATGCTTACACAATTTCTGGAATTGCGCAGCAGCAGCACCAGGCCTGCAACCCCAACGGCACTTTAAAATTACTACAGGACCTGCTAGGGCTATGCATGTCGGTTGCAGGGACTGCACAGGGAAATTAAAGTCCAATGACTTGTTACAGCTGCTAGGCCATAGCTAAGCTAGGATTATGCCAATACTGAATGAAATATTTCATAACTTGGGAAAGGCAGATGTAAGTAGTAACATCTGCAGCTTTTATCGACTTCACAAAATCTTAGCAGAAACATTCAATATAGTTCGTAGTAATCTTTCCAAAACCAAGTAGGCTGCTTATATGGTTAACTTTAGTTAAAATCCAGTAGTAAACTTCATCCTGAATGATAGTGCCGATTTCAGGGCAAGCTGATGGCAAGGCTAGGTCTAACCTCCATTCGAAGCAAGTATAGTTGATATCATCATCAGCTGGACTATACCCACTTCAGGGCAAAGACCTCTCCCATATTGCTCCAATTAACCCAGTCCTGTGCTAGCTGCATCCACTTGACCCCTGCGAACTTCTTAACCTCATTCACCCACCTAACTTTCTACCACCCACTGCCCTTGGAATCCAATTTGTTACCCTTAGCAAGTATCGGTTATCCTCTCTCCACACTACATGCCCTGCACATGTCTTTTTTTTCTCGATTTCCACTAGAATGCCATTAACTTCTTTCTCTGGCCCACTCTTCATGCTTCCCATCTCTTAACATTAAACTAGCATTTTCTGTTCCATAGCTCTCTGCGTTGTCCTCAACTGAGTAGAATCCTACTCATTAGCCTCCACATTTCAGCCCCATAGATGAGTACAGGTAAGATGCAACTGTTATACTTTCCTCTTGAACGATAACAGTATGCTGCTAGTCATAATCTGCGAGTACTTGCAAATGCACTCCATCTTAACCTTATTGTCCTAGCTATTTCCCTTTCATGGTCCGGATCTGTGATTACTACCTGTCCTAGGTAGACATATTCACCTACCACTTCCAGTGTTTCGCTACCGACTGTAAACTGCTGTGCACTTTACATCAGTAAACACAATGCCAGAAACATGAAAGACTGGTGCCAAAGATCAAAGATTTGTTCAATGGAAGTTTAAAATACACAGAACCCTTCTAATGGCCTTTATGACGAGAGAAGAGCATCAGCAAGATTTATTTCTTATTTGAACATTAGTAGAAATTAAGCAGCAATTTGAATTAGGAGAGTCAGAGTTGTCTAGATTCCTCTGCAATTCAGATCTCAATTAGCATATTCAGAAATTGCCGCTTTCTGATCAGTTGAAAACACTCTTGGCGATGGCTTTCCAGAACCAAAACGATTGCCATCTTAATACAGCTTCCCCAGATCTACCCCTTTACACAGCAATGTTTTACTAGCAGTGTGGTTAACAGTAGAGTGGTATGGTTTCTTAAGAAATTTACCATAGAATAAGCCAAGCCAAAGGTGACTGCAAAGCTTCAAGGATAGTCTTTTTGTCTAACATGACTTTTAAGGGGCTTAACCCCCTCCGTACAACATAGAGAAATATTCAAAATAAGGGAGCAATTACTCATTAAAACTGACATTTTTTACTTGAGGAAAATCAGCGTGACAAAGATAAAAGATAGCATGTGCTGCCTTTCTGTTGGCCAAGTTCATTGCGTTCCTTTACCTCTAGTTGATCATCAAACCAACTAGTCTAAATTGCCAGTCAATATACCTTCTTGCTTCACTTGGGTGTGTAAGAGCAGTTCCCTTATTTGAAAACTATATGTAGGCATCCTGATGTAAAACTGTTTGAGGAGTGCTACTTTACATGCTACTGCATAACACCATTGTATCCTTGACACAATGCCTACTGTTTACGATCTAGAAGAAGGTGTCATCCAGCAAGATAGTTGTACTGTGGGTGCATTTCGTATGACCTTATTTTGAACCCAACCAAGATTGCAGCTATTTCTTCTACTAGGAAGCGTTCCACCGATTTCCACTGCTCCATTGGCGGCAATAGAAGAATGCGAAGAGCAGTCCAGATGGACTGTTGTTGACATTTCATGTTAAATCTGCTTCTATCAATACTCTCAAGCAGTTTGTAGCACTACAAAAGGCAAGGGTGACCTGGGCCAATAAGGTCAACTTGCACTACATGATGGCGGTAGTGTCGGCTTGTCGACCATGGTGGAAAAATGTGCTAGAGACAATCATATTGTGCTCCCCATCACAATTTGCCCTGGTCACCCTTACCTTTCACAGTGCTACCAACAATTTGTGAACATGGATGCTAGGGTTTAAAGTGTAAGGATTACACATGGATTCAGGAATCCTCATTGTCTGAAAAAAAAAAAAAAATCTGTTTGCTAGTGTGTCCGAATCTTGAATTCACACTGGCTTTGGAAATAAACTAGCTCTGATCACGAGCTAAAATTGAAAAATGTTAAATGCCGTCTCCTTCCTACATATAACAACCCCTAGTTTTCTGAAGTTCTGTGAAAAGTTGCAGATCTCAACATTCCTCATGGAAGAGTGTTGGCCCTACACTGCTTTTTCGAATGTAACGAGATCCGTACGGGACTATCGCTCTTACGGACCTCGCTATGAATTACAGAATAGGTGAATAATTACTATTTACCTCATCTGCATGAATATAAAGCCAACAGTCTCATACCTTAGGAGAATCCTAATGTAGAGAGTAATAAGATTATAAAGCAATCCAGTCTATTCTGTGTAACAAAAGCCAAAGCTGCCCCCTCACCACCACCTACCAAAACGTAGACACCAAAATACGGAAGCAGTGGATACATGGAGGTTATTTATAAGCGCAGACATAAAATGTTTTTCTCTAGAGTAGCGTGTAAGAATATAGTGCACATGAACTATTAAGCAGACTCCATTTACACCAACTAAACTTGGATTAAATTTCTTTTTCTTGTGCAGCTTTTTTCGGTGGAAATGCTTTGTTGTCCCAACTATGTAATATGCACATAGTTGTTATAATTAACCTCAGTGGTGGTAATACTGTCAATAGTTGTGCCCTCCCCTCTGATGCATTCAAGCTTTCCTAACATCTGCAGTTAATGTGAGTATTGCTGTTTATGCCTATTATGCTGTTTATGGTGGATTATGACCTATGGCCACAGTAAATGAAACGGATGAATACTGATCAAACGATAGCTTGAAAACAAATGGCTCCCTATTCTGCCACAATCTGCTCTTTCTAAAACTGAGCTCTGTCATGATTGCAATTTCGTCCATTCGTTGGCTTTTCTTTCAGCAGTCCAGCACGAAGTGACGACAAAGTTTTTTTCACTAGTGCTATCCAATGCATCAACCTCGGTTTCTTTCTAAGCTCTGATGGCAAGACACGCACCACATACATTACTGGAATGTCATTATGAAGCTGACGACAACGGTAAAAGCTTCTTCTTACCACTTTAGCCCATCACCTTATAAAAATTTGAGTCATTATTTATTTATTTATTCATTCATACTGTTAACCCTTACTGAAGGTCATGACAAGGGTGGCCTGGGCCAATATGGCAGATTCCATAGGCAATGCCTATCAAAGGCTTTGATGCAAGTTCAGCCAATAATTTATGTAAGAGTATGAGCATTGTGGCACCTTCATGTACGAACTCTCCAAATAAAAAGAAAGACACAGCTCGCACAAGATTAAATTTCAGTTACTTAACAGCGAAAGTTGAAAATGACTTTGGGATATTACATGTTAGGAGGAAATGTAAAATGTAGTTGAAGAGAAGGAAGTCTGTTTTCATGTGTAATCAACAAGTAATCATTAACTGAATGCCCGAACTTTGCTCCCTTTAATACTGAAGGTACATGCCAGCCTAGCATCAAAGTTCATTTATGAATACCGTATCCTGTATAAGTTAGTAAGGGATAAGGAGATGCAGATGACATGAACACTCGTGTTTTCTCTTCTAATCAACTGTTTCCACCCAATTTTAAGCGTTGTGAACCAGTCCCTCGTTTTAATGTTCTGCTGCATCTTTCCTAAACATTTTTCCCAACATAATACTTTCTTTCAAATCCAATCCCTGTCTAGCACCCTTAGATGCAACCACGCCTTCATTTTATGCCATTTAAATTGCGCAGTTTCCAACCTAATCACTTGCCTACTACTCATGCACAAATGTGCTAATGGCACTTTTGCCAGGCATACAAGGTACAAAACCAGGCCAAACTCGTGTTTTGAACAGAGCTACCCAAAGCGACATCGATGCAAGTCCGAAGTGCGTCCCTGAACGAGGTTGATGCAATAGAAGCACGCGCACATCTTGCTCTTCGCACCCAAATGCATCTCATCTCTTGGTAGAGGTGGGCTAACCAACGGCCCGGCCATCTTTTCAAGTTTTGGTGCCAGACAATAAAAAAAATGGGGGGAGCAGGAGAATGAAAAACTAAAAACTTTAGACTAATTTCAGAAAAAAAAAAGGCATTACTCTGTAAGCAGTGGAAAAGGCCCAATCAAAAACCAAAAAAATTTGGATTCAAATTCAGAGCTGGCCCATGGAAATGAAAAAGAAAAAAAGAAATAGCGAGCATCAAATATGTCACTGGAAAAAGCAAGGCCAAATATCGCTGGCAGTGGACAATATTAATCTGCGTAGCTTTGGTACCAAGGAAGGAAGAAAACGTTATAAAAAGGGCAGTGGGGGAAAAAAAAGAATGAAAGCAGAAGCGTGCTCTATTTTAAAAAGATATAAAGTGGGAAAGAGAAAATAAAAACCTGGTGGCCAACTCTACCAAAAGAAATGTGCTGCATTTAGGAGCAAGAGTGGCACAGCGCGACACCAAAACCTGAGAAGGGTGCTCAACACCTCTCTCTCCCAAGAATTGAGACACACCAGAGGCGAAGAGGAAAGTGTGCTTCACTCATCTTTTATTAGCACAATCTGAGTTTATTTTTGTTTTTTAGTTGCCATTGCGCAGCAACACTTCTCAGCCCCCTGCCACATAACGAAAAAAAAGGGGGGGGGGGGGACGACAAGTGGGGGAAACATAAAGGTGGTGACTTTGTGTGCCCTTTGCTCATAAATACCGAAAGCAAATGAAGGTGTTGATGGTGACGATATAGCTGAGAACAAACACATATACAGGCGGCTACACATAGAAAAAAAGAGAAAAAACAAAGGACACAGGAAACAATGCTCTTCCACTTTCTGATGCAGCAATGGCTGCACAGGAAACAGACCTATAAACAATTACCAGCCAAGTACCGGTCAATTCATTCTGTACTACACGACAAGTACTAGACAAAGGGATGGAAGAGTGAACCTAAAACGGCAATCATCTTCGAGCACAATTAAGCAACATGGCAGGAAGGAGCAGAGCGAGAGCACACAAATCATGCCGCCGCCTTTTTGCTATTAATAATTTCTTGTTTTATCCCTAAAGCTCTGTGTCCCAATGTGCACACCCTCCCAACCCACTAAGGCAAGCCCCACGGTCTCCTGAATTGAAGCTTGCTCTCGCCAAAGGTACCTCCTGCTGCCACTCCTCAACTTGAAATTTTCATAAAAGATCCTAGGTATTACAGTGTTCTTTTGCACTTTGACCACACACCTCAGTCACACGTGCCACAGATTGCTGCACTGTCCTTCACACGTGCAATGCACACACATACAACCACACTATTTACACTTCTCTCACAAAATGAAAAATAATAAAAAAGAATGAGCTAATGAAACTTTACAGAGTCTCTGTGATGCCTATGCCCCATCCCTCCTCCTCTGAACAACCCCTCCCTAGTCCCCAAATTATAAACTACTTACAATAAAAATAACAAATGCGCAGTGAAGAATGGAGTTCAGAGAAAAAAAGAAAAAAGAAACAGCAATCTGCACAAGTCGTTCACTCCCTGCTGCGTCTCGAACTCCGGGTGTGGCGTCGCCGAGCACGGGTGGTCACCCTTGTCTTGGGTCGATGTGGAGGTGGAGGCTTTTCATCCTCTGTTGTTGACACCACCACTGTGGTTTCGGCTGGAGGCGGGACTAGCTCTGGGCCCAGGGAGTTCATGACTACCTCACCCAATACGGGTACGGGCACAGGCTCCAGGTCGAGAAAGGTATCTACAACAAACTCCTCCACTTCCTCCTTAATAGAAACTTCCGCAGCACCTTCTACTGCCTCTAACGGAACTTCAGCACTGCATTCTACATCCTCTAACAAAACTTCTGCAGTGCGTTCAGCTTCCCCTATAAAAACTTCTTCACTGCCTTCCATCTCTTCTACCAGCATAACGCCTTCCACTCCCTCCATTGCCATTTCTTCAGCTCCTTCCACCGCTAATGAAATTTCTGCAGTAGTTTCTGCATCCGCTGTCAAAACTTCCAGGGTGTTTGCATCATCCTCTACCAATTCTGCAGTGCTTTCCTCCTCCTCTGGCTCTGCTTTGGCATCTGATTCAACAAAGTTGAGGCGTGAAAAGAGCTCAGGTGTGAGCTTGGACACAAATTCCGTCAAAAGGTCAGGCCCAATTTCCTCAACAAGCTCTGGATCGAGCACAAACTCGAATACCTGTTCTTCCTCAAGCTCTGCTGCCTCAACAGGCATTTCCTCCTCCTCCTCTCCACTTACTAGCACCAGCTCCTCTACCATCATCTCACCTGCACCTTCTACCACCGCCAGCTCCTCAACTCCCTCTTCCACAACTATCGCCATTTCTTCGCCTCTCCCCCCTGCAAATACCTCTTCAACATCCTCTCCTAGCGTAGTCATCGCAATGGTCTCCTGCACAGTCATTTCCTCAACGCTCTCTGCCACAGTCATTTCCTCAACACTCTCCTCAACAATTTCCTCAATTGTTTCCTCAACTCTCTGATCCTCAAACAGAGCAATTGACTCTGTGACAACTTCTACCCCAGCTGCTAGCTCAGCCAACTCCTCTTTCACAGGTGCTGACTCAGGTATTGACTGTGCTACCCGTTTTGGCAACTGCTTTGGTTCTGGTTTCTCTTCCATCTTCTCTCCCGCATTGGGTGCAGGCTCCATTTCAGCAGCCCGAGCCCTTCTTGTGCGGATGACAAGGTTAGGATTTGAAAAAGGCTTGGGCAATGTGGGAGAGCTCTCAGACTGGTTGGCCATGCGAGGCTTTGTTCTACCTTGACTGTTGACAGTGGGTTTCTCCGTGGCCCGTGGGCTGCCAACATGATTGCCATAAGGTTCGGGGAGAGCGCCTTTCACCGCCAATGCCGAACTCCTGTTACCTGCACGCAATGCTTTCTCTACCACCTGCGGTTTGCCAGAAGGCCGTGACACCTCTGCACTAGGCTTTTCCGTCTGGTCTGCACGGAGAGAAACCTTCACGACAGGCAATGCGCACTCAACAGCCAGGTCCTCTTCCCTCGGAATAACCTTCTCCCCAGAATGAGGTAAAGCATGCCTGACAGCTGGAGAGTTCTTATCTGTGACCTTCATCTTACCCACCATAGGAGGAGGCATTGGTTTGACTGCAACTGTGTCCTTATTATTCATCACCTTTGTCCTATCTGAAGCAGACAGTGATGGTGCAGGGGGCGACCTTACAGCCAGCACATTCTTATCTTCAACCCTTGCCTTATCAGCTGCAGGGGGGGGAAGAGGAAGTGGTTTGACAGCCAAAAGATTTTTATCTGTGACCTTAATCTTGTCGGCAATCTGGTTCTTATGCTCATGCACAAGCTTATGGGTTAGAGATTGGCGCTGCTCTTTTTTCTGTTCTGCCACTTTGCTCGGGCCTACAGCCTGCTTAGGGTGGACTCGTTGGTGCACAACTTCTGGGGCCGCTGCTGGTACCGGCTGGCGGTGGCGGTGATTCTGCACTGGTGACAACGAGCGCTTTTTCTTGGCGGGCGCCCCCACCTCTTCCCGCACAGATGGTTCAGAGACAGCTGCCGCAGCAGCTGCCACTCGCCTCTTGCTCATGCGCGTGGGCACAGCTGGTGCCCCATTCACTTGGCACGCATTGTTGCCCCTTGCCCCCCGTGACGATCTGCGTTCACGACCACTCTTAGGCACCTGCGTGTAGGCATCCTCGCGAGAGTACACCAGGGCAGGGGCCTCCTCGTCGTCCCGGTAGCCAGCGCGCCGCTCTTCCTCCTCTTTGATGGCCTTGAGGCGACCCAGCTCCCAGTCTTTCTTTTGAGCCTCGATCTCCTCCTGCAACATTGCCAAAAGAAATAAAGGACCTCAAGCCTCTGCAAACTATTCACATCGAATTCCAGCAACTGACACAGGGTGGTAGGTCATCTTACGCGTTAAGGTACAGGAGCTGTCAAAAGTAAATGGCAAACAACTTAGTTGAAAGCTAGAGGTGTGCGAATATTGAAAAATTTCATATTCGGAATTATTGAATACATCACAGATTCACCGCACTGCGTACTTCACTGCAATGCTCGATCGTGTTGGTAGTGCAGTGAAGCATTCTCAAAATGCGACGGGGCCATTTTGAAAGTGTGCACACCGCAATGCGCACTTCATCGCTATGCTTGACAACATTGACTATACAGTGAAGCATCCTCAAAACACAATGGGACCTTTCAGAGAAGAGGGCCTCCCTGATAAAGTGCAACAATGCGAAGCACTTGACGATACCGGAAAAAAAACGCCGCTCTCACATTTTTTTCATTTCAGACAAAGAAAACACCATCATGCGTGTTTTCAATATTCGCACATCCCTATTGAAAACGTTTTACTTCTTTGAAACCAAAGCATAATGGTTGAGATCTATTTGTGCAACATGTAATGAGCTAACATTTAAAAAGGTCCTTCCCACAGAGACATGACAAAAGAGAAATGCAACAGGTCGCTCGCAGTGTCTTCAAAGCAATGGGGAGACATATTCGTGAACTACAATACGCGTTAACGTGAAAGCAGGTCGGGTCAGGGGAAAGGCAGCAGAAAGAGGAAGAACGTAACAACAGCCAGTGCAAGGGGATGAAGCATTCAGAAACAATAAGAAAGCTCACCCTTAGACCGGACATGTAGTTAAATGTTTTCTCATCGTGACAACATGGACGCGGAACCAATTTTGCCATAATCAAAAAATTTGTTCATACCTTATACAGCCGAACCTCGATATAACGAACCTCAATGCAATGAAATTTGGGATGCAACAGATTTTTTTTTTATTTCCCGATCTCTACCACATTGAAAACCATACACTTCTTTTCGCGATTTAACGAAGTAATTTTATGCCGCACTTTCAAATTAACGAAGTCCTTGTGCATCACATGCATGTACCAGCAGCCACCTTGACAATCGGATGAGAGTTAAAACTTCAGCCCAGACACACCTCATTTTAACATTTGCCCTTTTACACGCCAATTTTGCAGGCAGTCTGCGAGCGAAACAAAATAATGATAACAGGGGCGCCCCACCGTACAATCTGTCATGTGCATACAAAACCCGCGGTGCGGAAGTTTTACGACGCGTGATGCCATGACGTCAATAACCAGTCGGAACAACAAAGCGGTGAACGAAAATACCTTATTTACTGACATAATGAACCTACTTTTTTTTTTCAAAAAAAATCGGCATGAGTTTGAGGGGAGGGTTTATTATTTAAGAAAAGTTGAATGTTTTTTTTTTTTCGAGAGTTGTCCATTCCACTTATCAATCATTTCAGCACGCGGTCAGCCGCAATCATGATGCCGGCGTTTAGCATCGTTCACTTCAATAAGCGTTTACTGCTATCACACGTTCCCATTATTGTGGTAGCAGACTGCGCCCATCCCAATCGCTGCATGATAAAGCGAATGTACTGAAAATCAGGCTTGCGCAGCCGGACGAACCGGGAAAGCCACCGGGAAAGCGCAGCATCTTGGCGCGCTGCCGGGAAACACACTGTGGTGGTCTCGGACGGCGCAGAACGGTGGGACATGCCAACGACTAGCTTTCTTTTCACGTTTTCAGTGGCAAAAGTGGGAGGTGTGCTCTTATGTAAGTAAATATGATATGCGCACGTGGAGCCCGACTGAGTAAAAGATTGCCGTGCCCAACGTAGCCAAGCCGGTATGGGCAATGCGGATATACGACTAATTTAGTTCATCATAATACTCTGTTAACTCTTGTCTCCATTTTCAAACGGTGGACGATGATGGTGGTACCTGTGGCGACAGCTAGCGGCAGCTTTGAGCACTAAGCGCTGTGCTTGCGCTGGCGCACAAGAGAAAAATGATGTGGTAGCGTCAGTTTGCTATCACTCATTATATGCTCCCGATATGCAAAATAACATTCAGTGCCCTTGTTAGCATCATTATTGCTAGAATGCCTTGCTTATTTCCTAAATTCGTAACTTACAAGTTCCCAGCAGTGTTCCACGAACCTGTTACTTTATTTGGACAGCTAAAACATAGGAACCTCGATGTAACAAAATTCATGATTTAATGAAATTTTCGGCTGCAAGTAGGACTTCGTTATACTGAGGTTCAACTGCTATCTGTACTTTTACGAAGCGAATGAGTCAATAAATGCCTTTACGGACAGATAGCATTGCCTCGTCGACCGCCGCTATCATTTTGAAAGACCGAGACAAGATTTTCAAACTTCAGGGAACACTGAAGATAAGGTCATATTGAGCTCTAATGGTTTTTAATGCTTGGACAAAATCCATAGTTTCATTGCTCAGTGAAATTCTTCAAATAAATCAGCTTTGAAGTTAGTGCAACATTTTCATTTGAGATTTTGATTGTCTACATATGTGCGGTATAGTGCCTAGAATATACTGGCTAGTGTGCCCAGTGCCAGCGCTCCGCTACAGTGCCTAGAATATACTGGCTAGTGTGACGAGCACCCGCGCTTCCCTATGGGCGAGGATGGCGCTGTTTGCAATGAAAGCCAATCGTTAGCGCCAGAGGGCGCTGCTTGTCGGGAGGGTACCACCTGAGCAGACGACGCAGTTTTCCCACTTCAGAATACGGCAATCTGTTGGTGTTGTGCGTGCGTGTTAAACCTGCTTCTGCACGTCTTTTGCTTTCACGAAGGTGCAGCAGTTTATTTACGGTGTAGGTGTTTGCTCATGCGAGTCGTTCCGCACCTCTACCTGCTCGGCGACGATTGCATCGTTGTTTTTTTTTCGCATTTTGTGCGCGCGTTCTGTGCTCGCCTGTATCCCTTCTATTTTTACTGTGTCGCAAGTGGTGAAGGGCGGTTCCTGATTGTTGTTTCCCCAGTGCCTCTCACTAAACTGCAGAGAAAAATGCCAAAAAGAAAGCGGTGGTGCACAGAGAAGACTTGCTTTTTTGGCAAACGGGGCTACCGCTAGAACAAGGAGCGTACGTATTACTGCGCTATCTGATGCTACGTAAGTACGCATTCTGTACAATGGGAACGAAGCATCGATAGAAATGACGGAAAGTAAACGGCAACTGCTTTTGTTGGCGAGAAACATTTTTAGAGCATGCAGTTAT
Organism: Amblyomma maculatum; assembly: GCF_055883805.1. Lineage (NCBI taxonomy): Eukaryota > Metazoa > Arthropoda > Arachnida > Ixodida > Ixodidae > Amblyomma > Amblyomma maculatum. Next base: position 202,763,120 of record NC_139346.1, read on the forward strand.
ATTCACAAGGATGGAAACTTGGGCGAGTCGGTAACGGTGCTCCATGACAGTGTGTAGCACAGAGTGTACACAATCAGGCGCTACAAACAGCACCTGTATTGTGTACCTTTTCTGTGTCCCTCGATTGTCCTTTTGCGCTACACATGTCATATGGATGCAGTTATATATTAGGCGCATGTTTCACCGTAAGCGCGGCATTACCAACGAGCTTCCTCGCGATGAACCGGCCGCGTCTCGTACATATTGTGTATCTGAGAAAAAAAAAAACTTCGTCAGCTAACTTCATTCAAAAGATGGTGACTTCGGCAAAACCTTGTGTGCAATCACAGGCTGCGATGTACCTTAGCCGCTGTAAGTAAAGGTTCCTTGTGCTCTGCTGTTCATGCAATTCTGCCACATGTGCCTGTGTTTGTTATTACATATACATAAGAGGAGTGTCGCGTGACTGTTTCCTGTGTTGTTCGCATATACAATATATAAATAAAACTGCGCGTACGTGTTTACTTGTCAGCAAGTGTACAGTGCGCAGAAAGAACCATATGTCAATAAAAATGAAGCATTTCACTTTGTTCCAGAGATTACAAACATATTTTATATCAATAAATGCCTATGCTTTAATTGTTATTAGAATAGAAATTCTGGGTTTCCCTTTGTGAGCACGGGATGTCCGGGACTAAGATGCTCAAACTTCGCAGAAGCCTTTGCAAGCAAGAAGCGTTAAATATGTGCGCCGCTTCCAGTCGAAGACAAAACACACACCCTGAAACTTTTAGTCAGCGGCTTCAGTTATAGCTGAGGTCTGTTGCGACTTAATGAGAGCTGAAATGCAGTGCAAGCAGCCCTCTTGCCGAAGATGCGAGAGCGCGGTAGACAGCAGACAACGCGGCTGGTACCCACCCAGTTTACAGCGCTCCTGGCGGCGGCCGCCGGCATTCATCGCTCATGGTACCACCCAGGAGACCTCGGTCGGCACACTAGCCAATATATTCTAGTCACTATAGCTCCGCTGTATGAAGTGTGGCACCATTTGCAATAAAATCGCACCTCCAAACATGTACCGTCCTCAATATTTTGATTTTGAGAAATTGATTAAAAACGTGTTGATAAATTTTTGAAGCACCAAAGCTAACAGTAACTCGTTAAAGTGGGTTCTGACTAGCTTCTGATGTCAATGCATCATTTACCATCGATATAATTCGCCCTCAAAGAATGAAATTTGCAGCGAACGGAATGCATGGTCCGGAGGCCGCCACAAAAACGAGTGCGTTTGCATCGTGACCTCCGCAAAAGTTGGTGCCAAGTTCTGGCGTGCGATCGCCATTCTCACGATCATGCTGTAAACGCAGTCTGCCTGCAAATAATGATAAGCGGCCATTGCTCGTCTTGCACCGCATAGCATTCAGAAGAAAGTTTATTTCGACAAGATTTGGGATTCCGCGCAATCTTCTCTATGTTCCGCGTGTCACGGGACGCTGCTTCGCAACTGCCTCTGCGGCTGGTCGCGGCACTGTCTCACAGGGCGATCTATCTCGTCGTTGAAAGCTGCACTTGCTCATCGGCACCATCACGTTTCCGTACGCGGCAGAGCATGCCGCTCCTCGCTGTCGCACTGAGCACGACCGGCTATGCTACGCCGTTATCAGGCCATCGCGGACTCGACGCGGAGCGTCGGCGCTTCGTCATTGATTGTAGATAATCAGATGCGGCGATGCAGTGTCCCCGGCGCGTTTATCTCCTCTGGCTACCTTTTTCTAGGTTAATAACGAAGCGTGAATCTTAATATTGCGCATTTCGCGCTGTAGTTACGATGAGGGAACGGCGCTAGGTCGACTAGACCTAAAGAAGAGACCTTTTTAAAATGGCGCCGGAACGCGAGCAGTCGGCGCCGCCAGGCAACCAAAGCTCGCCATTTTGCTCACATGCGGTGTAAGTCCAATAGCGGGGCGTGTTTCAAGCGATTTTGCTCCTTTGTTTTTCGCTTCGGTGGGCTCGCTCATGGTCACCAACCATGATATATGAATGGCCTGAATTGTGACCTTTTGAACGACACCAAGATTATGCCCGCGAATCGCATATTTCTTGAACTGCGGGAGATCGAAATTTGGCGCAATTTGACCTCAGTTTAAAGGGCCACACGTGCAGATTCTCGTCTTTGGAACGCTGTAACGCGCAAATTAGGCAATATTTTTCAACAAAACTTCGGAGATAGCTGCGGAAAGATCTCAGAATTGCGAAAACGAGAAGATTGAAAATCCGATTTTCTGACCGATTTTCGGCGGCAAAGACCCGGGTCCCCCTTAAAAAGCACCAAATTAAGCAAACAGGGGGCATTGCTAAAAACAAAGCCGTTTTTATTCAGAGGGAAGGCATAACGAGATATGCAAGTACACTATAAACACCGTAGCCTTGGAAAGAAGGTTGCCAGCTGTCTTAATATAAAAACTCTCTAAAAATTCAGAACTGCCGCTTATTAAAACTGCAACTTTAAGACACTATTTCTTCTGATCTGCCTGATCTCTTCCTGCACCTTTTCCTGATTCTGACCTCTTTTCAGGGTGTCCTTATCCTGTGAATTAGGGTAACGTCGAGGCGCCTTTTTCCTTCAAGACCTGTGCTGATTGAAGGGAAAGGGGGAACAATATTTTTGCCGGTCCTGGGTGGAGATCTGTTTTGTTTTTTTTTCCCTCGAGAGAGGCGCGCTGCTGGTGCTGCTCAGTCAAATGGTGCGATGCGCGGGGAGCGCCGATTCCGTGCATGCGCAATCTTTGCTTTTGTTTTTTTTCATCAGGTGATTTGGCGGGGTGGCTGGTTAATCAAAGCGACACAGTGACTCGGAGTCGTGAGTCTGCTTCTTCGCAGCGCACCACAGGGATAGTGTGTATGCTTTCCTCATTGTAATGAAGAAGGCTACTTATTGACCGCATGCGGGGCTGCAAACATATTGAGTACCTGCGCATGAGTTATTTTCACATGGGCACCCTCACACTTGCAGTTTTGCAGTGAAAGAAAAGAAATAACTCAAGGCTGAGATAATCTTCTAAATGGCGCGTAAACGCTGACGTTTGGAATTAAGCTGTGAAATTATACAAGATGTTCCACATAAGGTGTTGAATGTACAAAAGCAGCTAACAGAGTCCAGTGTGCGTGCACAGGAACAGTCAAATCCTCAGTGCGCCTGCTGCTGCTGCTCAGGCCATCGAAGCCCATACCTCACTCGTACGAAAAAAGAAGAAAGTAAGCATGAATACTGCCCCAGCTGTGCTTTGCCGAGGGCAGTTCCGAACCATCACTCATTTGAAGCTGTGTTGTCACCGTTGGCCAGCCTGTTCGCACACTTTTGAGCGCGCGTGCACACACACATGCACACAAATTAAGCTAGCACCCAGGGCAGCTCGAAGCCATCAAGCGTTTTAATGTGCTTCGACCCTTCGACAGCCAGCCTGCCAGTCCATCATTTCACCCTTCCCGCGCATTGTACTTGATCCTCCTCTCACTCCCTCCCAGTAGATAGGAAAAAAAAAGAAAAAAAAAAAAGAAACGCAGGCAGGAGACGCAGAAATGACATGAACAAACGTCAATTTTGTGTCACATGATCGTCCGCCCTATTCTTCCGCCTTGCACAGTGTTGCCAGCAGATGTCAGTTTTAGTTTCGAGACAGTTCGGTTTTGCTGTTGGCAGAGTTATTGATGACTTTTGGCGCAGGCGTGGCGCAGAAGTAGGCAAAACATCGATTTTATAGCAGCATGTAGCAGGAGGTCTGATTTGACGCAGTTTGGCACATTTGGCGCAGCAGTTACACCACTGCATTTTGAGGAAAGTTGCACTAAACATTCGTTCCAGATCACCACAGGCAAGTGCATTTCAGATGCACTGGACCACCTTCGCAACAATGGAAACATTGACAAAGCAGAAAGGATTCTTCAGTCCATTAATATTGAAGGTGATCATAAGGAATATTCTCAAAAAAAAAAACAAAAGGGATAAATTCAGCGTTAGTGTACTATGTTTCGGGCTATGTAGCTAGAAAAGCCATTGCTAAAGATGCACGCTCAAGCTGTGCAGCTTAGTTGTGTGTACCTTAAAAAGAAGCGTAGAAAGATGTTAGCTCCTGGTTCACGATTCACTTTGATAAGAGCGGGCTTATTTATCCCACTGGTGACCTAGTAACAAGTGTAACGCCCGTATTCACAAACGCGCCTTGACTCGATGCATTTACTAATTTCTTTAGCAAAAACGAGCTGCACGAGGAAAGAATGCAGGAGTTTCTACAGAGTCTGCAGTCTTTGACATTTCTGCAATTAGGGTGTTCTGAGCATGCAAAAAAAAGTTAAGCAAGTGTCCTGAAGTTATATGTTCTTTTAAGATTTCGATTTTTTGTGAAGCGGTTGAACAGGTAGCGTGAAGGAAAAAGGCAGCGGCGAAAATATTTGAAGTTGCATTGCCCTGAAGTTATATGTTCTTTTAAGATTTCTATTTTTTGTGAAGGGGTTGAACAAGTAATGCCGAAAGTTGGGCGAGTTGGTTAACATTCATGATGGAAAATAGCGCGAAAGTACACGAAGGAAGGAAGGAAGTAAGACACGGGTAGCGTGAAGGAAAAAGGCAGCGGCGAAAATATTTGAAGTTGCAAAGCTGCAAATAATTTGCATTGATGTCACGTTTGGATGCACATACGAGACACTCAACTTGTATTGAACTTCCTGTGCCCAGTGTCAAGATGTAAAAAACTCTGAAACGGGGAACTATTTATCAAGTTCCATTTTTTATATGTCCATGGATGTTCTTGTTTGATATGCAAACACAAAAAAGTGGAATGACCATGCTGATGGCTGCCATCGGTAAGTGTTATCACCTGCTTTTCCAATTAAATGTGAAAGAAAAGGCAGGACCTGACGCACGTACAACGCCACGCCAGCTGGTATCCTCTCAGTATATAAAAGCATCTACAATGCCATCAATGATGCAGAGGTGCCGCCACAAACTGTTACCATATTTACTCGAATGTAACGCAAGGGGCGACTTTCCACATTGCCCAGTGAGAAAAAAATAAAACCACGAATGTAACAGGGATAATCGCTTGAGAAAGTACCTTTAATAGACATTATGGCCATTAAAGTCTAATCAGAAACGCTCATTCATTGTCGCCAAGTTGTCGCCGGAGACCGAGTTCTCGGAAACAGTCTTCCTTCACACTCCCGTCCTCCCAGACAATTCGGAAGCCTTTGTAGTCAGGCCCACATTTAAAAATCACTTCCCGCTGCACCCGCCACCCATGTAAGGTAGATAAATAGTGTCTAGCTGTCGAGCTGAAGCAGAATTTCCGATTTCTTCTGCTATCACAATAGCTTTTTAGGCGAGCGTCGTACCGTGTATGGCATGTTGCCATCGTGCAAAAGGTGATAACAGAAGTAAGCGCGCTAATCCACTGCGAAAGATGCGACAAGCGCGTGATCAAGGGGACAACGTGATTCTGAGCCCACAAACAAAAGGTGCAACGTTTTTGAATGGATTGAGATTTGGCTGATTTTGGCTTCCCTGGTACCCATGTTGCCAACATAACATTGTAAAACCACAGAAACCGAAACAGAATGGTGGCGGATTCAATATGGCTGCACTCCGGCGCTGATTTAGGCCAATCGAATCGCAGGATTAAATTATGATGCAAGGGTAGACTTTGAGAGCCAAAAATCATGAAGAAAAAAAAAAACTCCTGTTACATTCGAGTAAATACGGTATTTATGCCTGAGAAAAACATCGTTTGCAACCAGGCACCCACAGCAAATGACACGATCCTGCGACACGCATACCACACGGGCGGGAACGGAGGGCGCACCGGCACCGCCACCACGCCGCAGGCAGCACACTCCCTCCGGCTTTACCCCACTCCTGCATAGTGGCGCCCCCACACGGCTTCCGGTGGCATTTATTACTCTCCGGGCCACTCCTCCATGCTCGCTCGGCACACTAGCCAGTATATCCTAGGCACCATAACCAAGGTACATCTATTTCAAACCTAGGTCTGACCACTGGCTTACAACCACACATTTTTCATTACAACAATATTTCAAAATAATTTTTTGCGGTCCCACATAATTCGTTATATTGAAATTAGACTGTAGTTGTATTTTACAAATCAGGCAGTTTGAACCAACTTTTTTCCAGATAAAACACTTCCCCCCCTCGCACTTTTAGTTTAAATAGCAAAAAGGTTTTAGTCTATTTGACTTGCACCAAATTTTTATTATTGGTACAGCTTTGCAACCAAAATTTCCCATTCGTACAGCTCTAACCTCTACCCACCACAATGCTCAAAACAAAATTTCAAGCAGGTATCGTCCAGCCAATACGGCCCACGCCAAAGAGGCAACCATGCGTGCGCACTGACCTCTGCTTGTTTGAGCTGTTCAAGTGTCAGTGGTTCCTGCAGGGACTCCAGAAACTGCATTGCGTACTTCTCCACAGGAGTCAGCTGTTTAAGGAAATGGAGCAAAAATAGTCTAGGTTATTCCAGTGACATCAAAACAAAAAACATAAGTGCGCTTATAGGTACCGATAACACTTACAGGGCTACAAGCACAAACGCAGTGTGGTCATAGTACAGTTGACAGAAGTGTGGTCGTAGTACAGTCGAACCCGGATATATCGAACTCGAAGGGGATCGCGAAATAGTTCAATATATCGATAATTCGATATACAAAGATCGGCTTGAGAAGCCACTTGGGATTGTGAAAAATGATATGGTATTTGTCGCGTAATCAACCCAGTCGCATAATGAACACATCCCCACTTTTGCTCCCGAGAATTTGAAAAAAAAAAAAAAAAAAAAGCGTTCGGAGGCAGGACCGTCGCATACACAGCTCATTTATTGGCAGCGCGCCAAGATGCTAGGCAGCGATAACGTCATGGCGTGTTTATCTTTTGACTATACTTTTGATAGATCCAGAGATGACAGGGAGCGAACTTGGCAGAGTGCCCGTGATGGCTTGATTGCACAAGCCTGGTTCGATTTATCAGGCCCGCTTGGGGCGGGAGTAGTCCACTGCCACAAAATCATTGGAAGCGTGATAGCTGCAAATGCCGTTTGAAGAAAACAATGCTAAAAGTCCGTGTCAAGATCGCAGCTGACCGCATGCTTTCATTGATTCATAGATGTAAGAATAAACGACTTTCGCAAAAAAAAAAAAAAAAAAAAAAAAAAAAAAAAAAAAAAAAAAAACTGCCGCTTCTTAAAGTCTGCAGCCGCCATGGTCGCAGACTTAAGTGGCAGGATTCTGTTTTCATTTTTTTAACGTTGCGCAGCACATTCAGCACGACAAGGACGACTCTCACAAAAGAAAAAAAAAAAAAGAATTGCAGCTCCTTAACGTCCGCAGCCGTCATAGCATACGCTACGCCGCACGTCGAATTATCCGCCTTCGACTGTGCATCTGAACCAACAAATAAGCCACACATGTGGCTTCGATCAGCTACTCAGCCCGTTATGCTGATGGCATTACCACAACTGTCTATGGCAATGCTGGCGACTGCAATACAGCTGCAGATTCCGCAGAAGTTTTTTCGCAAAACTATTTTCCCACAGGCAGAGACAACTCTTCTGAAGATATAGGGTCATGCTCATACAATCTTGCAAGTTCAATCAAAATGTGGGAGTCTCCCGAGCAACACATCGCATGGGAACCAATACTGCAGAATATGGTGAAGACAATGAGCTGATCATTTAGCAGACCACATTCCTCTGGCCAGCACTTTATGCAGCATCACGAAGCACTGCTTGTCCACACTCTTGACTGAGAGTAGAGAGCATGACGCAGAGAAGCCAGGAGGACACAGAGACCAAATTAGACTGCTCAGTGTTCACTTTGGTTTGCCAAGAGTCAGTCTCAAATCTCAACAATGCTGCCTTGAGCATCTTCATACTGAACAGATCGCGAAAGGGTCGATCACTTGCCTGGTCCATGAGCTTGTCAAGCTCCTCCTCAGCCTGGGATTTGTCCTCATCCCTGCTGTCCGTGTCCAAGGGGATGGATTCATCAAACTCTGCCAGTTCAGCAGCTGCTTCAGCACGGGCTGTGTGCGCCGCCTGGACATCCAGCTCCTCTTCTGCCATGCCCAGTGCCTGCCATCACAACATACAAACGTATCGGGCAGAACCGCATGCACTGGACGAAATTTAGATAACTCCTCAGTTAACATCGACGGCCTTTTTTTTTTTTTTTTGCTGCGACGACCACTGTTTTGCGACGGTGCCACAGAAAGCGCATGTCAGCATCATTTGCGCTGCTCTGTTCCCAGCTGAACTGAAAGTCCAGCTTGCTAGCACTGCTGGCACTTGGCATTCTCCAGAAGCCCGTTTAGGGCCCTGAATTACACAACAATGACCTGGTCCGCTGGCTCTGCACTGGTGAGCGCGTTTGCAGCACTGTTTGTGCCCGTGTGCTTTCTCAGACCCGTCTTTCGTGCAGTTTTGCTAGCTCACTTCAAATGAACCAACTAGTTACGGCAGCGTTTTGCTATAGCACTGTTGTAAGCAGCTTATTTTATCCTGGAAAGCTCTGAAAGGCCGACAGTGCCACGGAAGCCCTCTATTACATCCAATGCATTGTTCTAACCAGATAAATGGATTTTACGGCATTTCCATGTATCTGGTTTTTGTGACAAAGTCTTGAAGGAGCGTGTGGCCAACACTTAAAAGCTCCAGACTGTTTCGCTATGACTTTAGTTTCTCAAAGACCTTTTGGTGCCCATGTGGTGCAAAGATAAGAAGAACCTGATTTTGTGTTAAAAAATGCTGCGTTTTTTTCTTCTTATTGACCTGAAAGTGTATTTTGTCTTCAATTTGTTTTGTTGCCTACAATTATTTTTGTTCTTTTCCACCCTACTAAAATTAAAATCCCTTGTGGATTGCAGTATCTGTAACTAAATAAGAATAATAAATTGTAGCAGCATGCAGTAGAATTTTTCATTCTGATAATCTGTGCAGCTGTCACACTTGCGTCACAGCTGCGTACTTGGCATGGCTACTGTTGGCCATAAAACATGGACTCAGTTGTAACAATAAAACTGTAAAAGACCGCTTTTAGGGTGAATCATGAAGAAATGCTGTGAAAGTCTATTCAACAGCTCCAATTTTATTCAAGTGAGAAGCAGTTGATTGAAATAACCTGCACACTAGAAGCTTTTTTGCACCAACACTAGCCAAGCCAAACGCAAAACCTTGCCTTCCCAGCATTCCTCGCATGTATGAAGTGCTCTTTAACAGGGCAACCAGCAACTCTCAAAGAAATGCAGGAAAAACTCTATGGGGAGCGCTCCTAGTTTTCTGGCTTGCAGTGGTATGCCCTGGCCACCACAGCTGTCGCTTCAATGAGGCTGCTGCAAATGAGACAACACTGAAAGCGCCCAAAGCAAGTGCTGTGCCAATGCTATTCGAAATGCTAAATACTGAAAATTCAGATAGAATTGATTTCAAATAATTCATTCTTTGATCAAATATTCAGACATTTTGAATATATGTACACCCCTATCCATACCAGCATAGCAATGCTATGATAAGCATTTCACCTTTTCAAACTCCACAGAGGAAAACTTCTCAGGTTTCTCCACTTCGGCCGGTCTGTCTTCTTTCTGTGACTCTTCCCTTCTGTCCAGTGCTGCTAGGTCGAAGTCAGTTCCAAAGAGATCCTTCAGTGTGTTCTGAAATGTGACGAAAGAGCCAGTCGAGCAACTTCAGTGCCTAAAGCGAGCAGCACAAAATTCAAGCACCACATTCAAAACGCATTCGGATGGCACTCACGGAAAAAAAAAAAAAGCTGGAGAACTATAGTAGCTTAAATTTCGAATCACGCAATTCCATAATCGTTCTCAAAATTTTTTTTCAGGATGCTGCTTCAGTTTCATCAACTGAACGACGAAGTTGACATGTAATCGGTGTTTAGAAGACATGAGGCACGAGAAAATGGAATCATAGGTGCGTTTGTTATCATTCCAACGATTGCAAAGAGCCTGATTCAAATGCGTAGCGAATTAAAATATGTATCGGCAATAATAAAGTTTTTTCGTAGCTCATGTAACCAACATATCGACTATTCATCACAGCCATCATTCTGCTGATGAAACCAAAACTGAAAAACCATCAAGGAAGATTAAAGATGATTCAGTGGTCATAGGCGAATACCACGCGATGATCCACGTACAGCTGACCTCAATATAACGAACCTATATAAATCTTTGGTACGTCATGAATGCTTTCATTATTACAGCGCAAGGACGGCACAGAACAAGAGGAGGAAACAACAGCGCTGTTGTGTCCTCCTTTTGTTCTGTGCCGTCCTTGCGCTGTAATAAAGTAATGTATGTAACCAACTCGCCCAAAATGTTGTATCATGAATGCCATTAGTTTGAGGTTTCCGTTTTAGCAGTCCACATCTAATTACAGGTTCTCAAGACTCCTGCCAGATGACACCATGTAAATACAGTAGAAACTCGGTATGATTACAGCTGACATGAGTTTCAATTGGTATGGATCCTGGAGATGTGCCAGCCCGACTGTATTATATGCAATATGGTTTGCGATAATGTGAACAATACCACAAGCTCTAGCAAACCACCAGGCGCCGCCTGCCTGCAGGTGCCTAGCAATAATATGTCAGTCAGGAGAAATATCGACAAAGGGCATGCAATTCAGTCTGTACCAGGTGCACGCGTGCAATGCGCAAGGATTTCTACGAGTTAAAAGTGCAGTATATTAGAACCTAATTGCGGCAAACAATATACAATGCTTTCAATGACGCAGGGATTGGTAACTACAGTTGAATCCCGCCACAACGAATACCGCCACAACGAAATTTCCGCGACAACGAATAATTTTTTATTCCCCGCGAGTATCCTATAAGAATTAATGGCCTAAATTTCTCTGCACAACGAACCATTTTTGCAGAGCGTTTCCGCTTCAACGAAATTTTCGCGTTCAAAATCGAAACCGAAACTAGTTTTATTGGCGAGAAGTCCAAGTCAAATCCAAAGCCACATTAAGCATGAAATCACGTGATTGCAGTTCCGCCATTTTGGCTTTGTGTCGTGGTCGCGTTGTTCACTCGCTGCCTTTCTCTTCGACAACGACGAGTTTTCATCCGCAGGACACGATGGCAACGCAAGTGAAAAAACGCAAAACTCTTTCCCTTGAGCAAAAAGCTCAAATAATCGCCCAAGCAGAAAGCGGAAGGAAGAAAGCGGCAATTGCTGAAGACTTCGGAATTCCTGCAAGTTCGCTGTCAACGATTCTAGGCAATAAGGACAGCGTGAGAATGGCACTTGCTTCAGGCACATCCTCGAAGCACAAAAAGGTGACGCGGTCCCTCCATGAAGAGTTGGACAAAGCAGTGCATGCGTGGTTTGTGGAAGCACGAGCCAGCAACGTCCCCCTGTCCGGAAGCATCGTCCAGCAGAAAGCCTTGAACTATGCATGCTAAAGCCAGCATTGGCTGGCTAAACCGTTTCAAGGCCCGCCATAACATCGTTGGAAAAGTGTTGTGCGGCGAGTCAATGTCAGCAGACGTGGACGGAGCAGCTGCTTGGAAGGCGAGTAACATGGCCGGAATTTTAAGCAACTTCGCGCCTGCAGACATTTACAACGCCGACGAGACCGGGCTATTCTACGAGATGTTGCCGGCTAGGACGCTCGACTTCAAGGGGCAGCGCTGTCACGGCGGCAAACACAGCAAAAAACGCATCACAGTGCTGCTTTGCACAAACATGGATGGCTCGGACAAGCGTCCGCCGTTAGTCATAGGCAAAAGTGCCAAGCCGCGCTGTTTTAAGGGAACTCGTAGCCTACCTGTGCAGTACAAGGCGAACAACAAGTCATGGATGACCCGCGCTATTTTCACCGAGTGGATGATGGCATTCGACCGCGACATGAAGCGGCAGGGCCGTAAAGTTTGCTTGCTTTTGGACAATTGTTCAGCGCATCACTCCGACGAAGTCAAGCTCACTAACACGGAGCTGAGGTTTTTCCCTCCCAATTGCACGTCTGTCTTACAGCCTCTCGATCAGGGCGTGATTCTTAGCCTGAAGCGCGCTTACCGCGGGAGGTTAATTCAGCGGAATTAACTTAATTCTGCCTGGAGCACACTGGGGCGCTCAGTAATTGTGAACTGTTTCAGGCACGCCGGATTTGCCGAAGGTCGACCCGTACACTCTGCTGGCCTAACACCAGGCGTTACAGACGACGACGAAGAGGCGTCACCGGCTCCGGGGATCGCGGCCGCCTGGAAAACGCTGGGAGAAATAGGAACCGTGCCGCCTAATCTCGAGCTCGACGAATACATCGGCGCTGACGCTTGTGTTGTTGTTCACGAAGATGTGAGTGATGAGCAGATCATAAAAGCTGCCCGGAATGATAAGGACTCTTCCGATGAAGAAGACGACGACGTACAGGAAGCGCCGGCTGCGGCAACCGCCGTACAGGTGATGGACGCTTTTGATGTCATCAGGAATTTCGTTGCTGTCCGAGACGACGATGTTGCAATGGGTTTGCTGACCGAGTGCGAAAATCGCGTGACGGCGTTGCTCGCTGTGAAGCGTAAGCAAACCAAGCTTACAGATTTTTGGCATTAAACGCCTTTGCTGCTGCTTGGGCAATTCTTTCTGCGTTTCACGTCAAATTTTTGCGATAACGAAGTTCCGCGAGAACGAATTTTTTTTCGTGCACCGTGAATTTCGTTATAGCGGGATTCAACTGTAATAAGTTTGTTATTTCACGAATTTCTTGATTAAACTGCTCCGTCTTGCCTGGATGGCAACTACTATCAATAAGGCCGACCAAGATGTGTACGTACCTGCTTGAAGAAAGCTGTAGTAAAGTTGCCTCCTTCGATGGCGAGGTCCCCAAGCATCCTCTTCTGGTTTGCCTTTTTCAAGATATTTTCTTCAACCGTTTTCTCGCTTATTAGCCTGAACAAATATGACAAGAAAAAAAAAAACACAGACCATTTGGCACTACTCCCAGCTGAGCATAAACACTTTTGTGACTATCTAACCCTCGATCAGCTTGGTTCAGTTTATGGGGTTTAACGTCCCAACCTTACAGAAATTTAGATAATGTCTGCAGGAACAGATTTCAGTGACCTTAGTAGCATCGTTTTCAGTAATACCTCAGCTGCATCCTAAAGGTTTTTTTTTTTTTAATGCGACAGCATTAAAGCCTTTGTTAACCAGAAAATCCGGTGTTGGTGGTGTGAGCAAAAAATTATGATCATGGTGGAGGCAGGTAGAAGCTAGCAGCGACATGGCATCCAAGAAGTTCGAAAGTTTATGTAGCTGCTGTTGATGATGATGATTACATTATTCATTGCAAAAGGGAAGCAAGCCCAGAAAGCATCGTGACTAATATGCATTATCCCTGTACTATCCCCCTCAATATGAGCTGCAATGCACGAGATGTGGCAGAAGCTCAAGTTCTAGACTCACAACAACCATAATGGCACTCAGAATTTATTCCTTTTAGCTGTCATCCATCTATATTACCTAGTTCGATGAACTATCTGCCCAGTGATCTATTACAAAGTGAAAAAAAGAAAAAAGAAAGAAAAAAACTGCTTCACTACAGATGTGTTGTGACTCGTACTGAGCGCAACAGTACGTCCAAGCACAGGGTGGGGTCGGAGGCCCATTTCACCAAACCATTCGAGAAACCATTGCTGCACAGCCTACCGAGCTAACATCGAACACTCACCTGTAAATGTGGACGTCCCTAGTCTGGCCAATGCGGTGACATCGGTCCTGAGCCTGGGCATCCATGGTAGGGTTCCAGTCCGAGTCGTAGAAGACCACCGTGTCGGCTCCGGTTAGGTTGACTCCAATGCCGCCTGAGCGGGTGGACAGGATGAAGCAAAAGATACGCCTGTCAGCATTGAAGCGCTCCATGAGGGCCTGACGCTGGTCCACACGAGTGCTGCCATCTAGCCGGAGGTATGTGTGCCCATGATAGTTGAGGAACTGCTCCAGGACGTCCAGCATACGGGTCATCTGAGTGAAGATCAGCACCCGATGCTGGCCGCCACGCAGCTGCCACAGCAGCTTGTCCAAGACTTGAAGCTTGCCTGCAAAAGAGTGCATGGTGCAGATTAGCAGGGTGTCTAGCAAACCATTATTTTCAAAATCCCCGACTTTCCCAGGTTTTCCCTATTATTTCAGCTCACATTCCCTGACGGTGAAGAGGCTCAAAAATGTAGCTGCTGATAACGAGCATAGACGAATAATTCCCAACAAAAAGCTATTTATTAATCATATTCTGCAGTTTACAATAGTGAAAGGCTGTTATTAGCATTAAAAACGGGTAAAAAACGTCGCAAGTTTACTGACAAATAAAGGCGCACTGATGCCAGCCTAAGCAGAGCTCTTTGATACTACCAGTTGCAAAATTTCCTATAGGCGCCCGTATAAAAAAAAACTGCCGTCTTGATTCGTCAAAATTCGGGTGTATATAGAATGCCTCGATGCGAAGCACCCTAGGTCACGACCGGTCTCGAGGCAAAGCACGCTTCTCTTAGCAAAAATTCTTAAAGATAACATCAGTAAAGTTAAGGGGAGACGTGAGTCTTAGAACAGTCGAAAATGGTCAAAAATCGATTTTGAGAAAAACTCATTTTCGAATGTTTATCGTTTCGAGCTACTGCACTGAAATTATTAATTTCGCGCAAAATTTGATCAGGAAATGCGACAAAATCGGCTTTCAAAATGTCATGGCAGCCACGAAATGCCCCCCGAAAAGAGGAATTGGGCTCGAAATTCCCGCACGCGCCGCGGGCGTTGCAGAAAAACAATCACCGCTATCTTGGGCTTAGTTTAAAGCTGCTTTCTTAGTGCGCAATTTGCTCCATCTTAAAATGGCTTCACTCAAGCGGACTGGCTGGACGAACCGGTTTTGCGAACGCCATTTGTTGGTCTCTGATTAGCTCTGACGCGGCGTGCTTGAAAAGTGCACCGTTCCGCGTCTCCCATTGGCTGGCGTAATCGGCGCGTCATTTTTTTTTTTTTCTTGCTGTTTTGCATTCGCCGCTGTGGCCGCCGCTTCATGCGAGTGTCCGTTTGCGCTCGTGTTTCTCGATGCACAGCTTGTGTAGTTTTTTCTTGCAATTGAGATGCCGGAAAACAGCAGATTGTAACCGTGCACGCAACAGGAAGTCGTAAGAAGCGGGTGAAGAACAAAAACCAGAAGACGTCGGCCACAAGCGTGCCGTCGGGACAGTTGAGTTACAACCTATGCCAGACTAGTTAGATGTGCAGGGGACATCAAACAAGCTGCCCGATGATGACACCGCGGGTTCAAATTACAGCGCAAATTGCAATCCAGATCACGGTACACTTCGAGTTAACACCGCCACCTCATACTACTCTACAGCGAAGCCGGCGCACTGCAGGCGCAGTTCATGACCCAATGACAGTTTCGTCTCGGCATTAGCACGGAATGCGATGCCAGTACCAAGTTTGTGATTGTGAGCATGAAAGTGCTAAGCAATTTTATCGCGCACACAAAGCGCGGAAACTGCGGCGAGATCGCGAAGACGTAAGCGGTCAACCGCTGTAAAGTCACAACGGACCTCAGCTGTAGCTCAGCTCGCCGAGTGCTTTCGCGCTGGCCGCTGCCGGCATGATTCTTCCTGCTTTTTGTCGCGTACTATTCCCCCGCAGCGCTTCCGCCTATTTTATTGGGTATCCAACTCACGTGCGTATTGGTTCTGCTATTGTGACAGCTAAGCCATGCGCAGGCGTAAACTTATATATCGCGCGTCGCCTTGCTGCACGGCCCCCGGTGGGGGCCACGCGCTCAGCTCAAAAAAGAAAAAAAATTCTGCATGAATAACATACTTGCTGTGCGCCAGCTTAAAATTAAAATGAACTGCAGAATATATCATGCCATTTTCTTTAACTAGGTGAAATTTTTGATGGTTTCTCTGATATTTCCCCGTTTTTCCCGGTGCATAAAATTTCCCTGACAATTCCCGGTTGCTAGACACCCTGATTAGAGCACGTGTACCAGGCCAGAAAGACAAGGCAGCAGCAAAACCAAATTCCTTCCTCACGCTGCCGACAACAACAAGATGAGACAAACAAGGGTAGGATATGGCCAAGGGAGGAAGCGCTGAGTACATTTAATTTTCAGGACCAACATCCTCAAAACTAACGGGCCCTTTTGTGAAGAGGGCTGTCCCGACAGTGCGCGCAAAATGAAGCACTTGACGAAACCAGGAAAAAAACGTGTTTTCAGTGGTTTCATCTCAAAGGCGGACAACCATCACGCACCTGTTCATCAGGTAAAATTACAGCGGTGCAAATAGTTTTCAGCAGTTTCTTCAGGCCCAATTGATAATTCGAGCTTTCGATTAAATCGAACATTTTTTTTTTCTAGTCATTTGACGCACGAATTAACAAGAGCTTACTGCATTCAGCACAAACATGACAGCTCCACCTGGTTTCATGCAGGTCCATCATATATGAAAGACCGGTATACAGAAGCCTGTATAATATGTATACTGGATTTTTCATTAGGGTACAAGCGTGTGCGCAATTCTAGCTTAATTTTATTTACAAATACTAGGTAAATAATGAAATACACAAGATCGGCAACGTTAATAATTTTCAATTTTCCAATTTTTTTTTTTTTTTTCACTGTATCAGATATTCGGCCTTCGATTCGCTATCCCGAAGTGTTTTTTACCCATATTTCAATATTTGCCCACCCCTACTTACTGGCATTCATACGAGGTTTCCATTGGAGTTTGCAACTGTGGCCAACTGCTCATGACCAGGCTACTAAGGATTGCAGTAAGCACAGAAAATGACCATAAATGGGAACACCGGCTGCATACTTTGGTACCTGCTCTGCTAGCTCAACATGCAACAAAATGGTACTTTACAAGTAGACAGGTACTCTTCCTCACCGCAGTCATACTGGATCAATCGCAGTTCCGGGAACTGTGTCTGCAGGTTGCACATGACAGGGTGTAAAAAGGCACACTGCGGACTTAATTCCTCTGCAAGTCTTTCCTCCAGAACCCTTTCCGCGTTGAGCGAGGACGGGGACGGGTGAGATACCCGCATTTCTATTCGTGGAGCAGTCACCTTGGGCACCGCGAACACAAACCTGCACAAAACAATACAGAGGTGGTTGCTTCCACATGGCTGACAACATATGCACCCACAATCCCAAAAAAGAGGCACATTTTCACGTTCTCAAGCAGCGCTGGCAGCAATGACGAACAAAGCCCCTGGATTAATCTTGACTATCTCGGATTCTTCAACGAGCCATGCAACTTGGCACACAGGAGTTATTATATTTCATCATTCGCCAAATGTAGCCTATAATCAGGCTTGTGAAGTTGTTCTGGCATTTGTAAATGCAAAAACAAGCGCACCAGAACAACACAGGGACACGACAAGTGGACAACAACTGCTTGTCTGTGTCTATCTCCCTTGCATCTCGGAGCTTTTGATGCACCGCTGCTCCATTAAAAAATCCCTCATCCCTCTCTCAAGCTAGTCATAGCCAGCTCTGCTTTCTATGGTGCCAACCTACATTGAACAGAGTTCTGGTAATTAACAACAAAGCAAAAAATTTGTGTTAGCCTTTCATCCCAACAACTAGACAGGTGAAATCATCTTGCAGCTCGATCGTGCACATCGCATCTTGCATAGCGATCACTATGGCGCATTTTAGAGAACCCTGAAGTGCACTGAAGGAACATTCCTCAAGCATACATTGCTTCTTTCCAAACGAAAACACTCTGTGGGCGCACCTGTCAATCATGTCTCTGAGCTCGTCGAGCAGCTGCGGGGGTGTGCGCACCAGTGAGCGCAGCGTGCGCGTATACCGCCACAGCTGTGTCTCCCCCTGGGCTGGTGCATTGAGGCAGGCCACGTATCCCGTGCCACCCCAAGGGCAGCGCGCTACGGGGCGTGCGTTGTGCACAACTGTCACCGCCTCCACCAGGTCCCTGCCGTACGTCGGACACGCTGCGCAGCGCAGTGCATTCGTGTGCCCCAGAAGGCGAAGCTTCTCGCGCCGCTGCTGCCGCCGTCGGCTTTCCAAGGAATCCTGCGTTCCGGGCAGAAGCCGAGAATTGCGGCCACAAGTTGTAAGGTCACACTTCCTTACAAGACACTTCTTCACGGGGGCACTGTTCCTTCCTAACCAGCCACATCCACCAACTTTCATCACACAAGGGACAATGCAGTTCGCCATTACAAGAAGGCATCATTTTAGTCTCATCTTGAAGCTTGAAGTTCTGACATTTCGTTTCCTTGGTGACCGTGAACACAAGACCTCAAAGTTAAAAATAAAATTTAAAAAAGAAAGGGCGAAGAGAATCAACCTAATTATACGAAATATGGTCCATTAATTAGAACCAAAATGGCAACTACCGATGAACAAGCACGAACTGCTTGCAATCTGCTGCTCTTTTTTGACTTAAGTCACACAATTTTGCTCTTGCAAGCAGATGAGGTATCACCAGCCTAATACACCAACAGCAACTAGCACTGAAGCACTTATGCTACTACCAACCCCATTAACAGTATAATGGGTTGTGTTCTGCACAGCAGCAAGCACAGCGAGCGCCCTCTTCGAGGTTACTTATGCCACACATGGCAAACAAATATCACAGAACTCTTCGATTCAGCTGCACTTGCACAACCAGTTCATGAAGTGCAGTACCCTCACACTTAGTGGGCGCGAGGACATACCGTGGCGCCACCTATCGGAAGCACCCGCGTGAGGCCCGTTGCACATGCATGCGATTTTCGCCTGCGACACTGCGAATTCCGTCGGTCTGAGACTGGGAAGGGCCGTCGGTCAAGCCGCAGACAGCTTGCGACGGGTTTCCAACTTGTTGGAATTTGATCGCAGCGTCGGTGTGATCGGTCTGCGACTGACTGTGGACTGACCAATGGGGAGCATCCTGACGGCGCGTCATGAGCGCGTCACTTACCGTCACGTGCTACCGCCAAAGGTGAAGTATCGCAAGCAGCGCAGCAACGTAGTTGTTTAATAATGCAAACTGATTTATTCCAATAACAGCATATGAAATATTCTGTCGTGACTAAAAACGCGCATAAAACTAACAACATCGATACACGTTTTGCTGTGTTAATGTCACATTTAACAAATGGTTGGCTATACATGCGTCAAGCAACCCTGCGTGTCAGCCCGATTGAATTCGCTGTGAACACGTATGTGAAAGCACTGACCGAAAATCACATGACGGTGTCACCGACTAGACAGATTATTTTCGGTCCAGTCGCAGCATGTGAAGCGGGCCTGACAAACTAAGTGGGATAGCGCACGTTGAACGGCTGCTGCAGGATGCTCTCCTAGGCAGTTCAGTTGTGCGTCAACATTAAATTCATTTATTTATTTAATATACACTTCAGTCTGGGCCTGTATAAGCTTATTTTGAGGTATTACACCCACTCATTCGGCAAGAAAGCATTTCATCGAATCAGAGTTATCAAAGTTGGTGAGCTTTACATACGACGCGCACCGGCTGCAGCATTGCTGCTGTTATGAAAAAAAAACTGAAGCTGCCACACAACCAGTCAGATTTAAAAGGTCCCTGAACAGATAACAGGATTACTCTGTAAGATCTGCGGACTGTTAGGAACCTGACAGAGGCTGAGTGCCTTCGCATAGAGCCAGCGGAAGCGGCACCATTCGCCTGCTCCCCTGAACCAGACAAATTTGACTATGGGGATGACATGGATTAATTTTTTAACAAGTGTGAAGACGTGCATTCCACGCAGCGAATTTTCGCGCAGTGAACACTGTCATTGGCACTCTTGGTTAGAGCAGATATTTGTTTTCCCCGTGCACAATAGCTTTTTATTTATTCTTTTATTTTTTTTTAACGCACACCTCGACTCGATCAGCACATCACAACATGCATGCAATGCTCTATCATTCGCTTGTTCACGGATTCTCTCATTTTAAACTACTGCAGCACTGGAGACGCTGCCTGAGACAACTCACCATTCATACCGCTGCCCGAGGCAGCAGAATCTTCTAGTTCACTTCAGTGAAACTTCGTGTCAACGCATTCATTTAGAATAATTTGAAGCCTTCTGGCTTTCGCATGATCCTTCCTTTCTTTGGAAGCAAGCTGCTCCATGAATAAGCCACTATCTTTCCCATCCTTCCAGCAATAATATTGTTAGCTTCACAAGTGACAAACGCAAATTAAAATGCGTGCGCCGTTTCTTTTGCCATTCACTGAACTGTTTAGCGTCAACTCCATGGACAAAATCTTGCTTGCTGAAATGTCTGCTGCGCACATCATGAGAATGATCACTTGCTTCTATGCCCCTTCAAATCTTGATTAAAAAAGATTCTGTGGGTTTATGTTGCGGGTAGAAATGGGAGCTTGCGCCAGATTTCCTCCCTTACCTCCCGGTACAGAGCAGTAACGGACCGTAGCAACAGCTTAAATAAACTTCAGCAGCTTCAGTAATGATGTAAGATCAAAAAATGTAAGGCTGGCACTCTTTATCAACCAAAACTACATAAATAAATGCGACTATTAGCTTTTAAAACGCACAAATTCAATCGAGCGTCTGCTTCAGCAGCAGTAAGAGGAGTCGCGTGACCCCATTTACTCCCCAGGTCGACACTAGCACCATTCGCTCCAGTGGTGGCACTCGCGCTAATACTGCAAAACTGTGCAACTAATTGCAGCGAACATTGTTAGCCGGTTTGCACTCTCAGAAGTGAAGTGCAGCAAGATATGTACCCAGACATAGGCTGAAGAAAGTAAGCCCACTGCCTTATGAAGAGACTAGGTGGTCATTTTGAAAAATCAGTTTTCTGTTTTTGAACTCTGTCTAAAGGCGCTAAGACACTACACTATGAGGCCATAAGAAGCATGTTATAGGCATTCTCTGCAAGTAAGGAAACCCATGGCCAAATACTGGGCACAACAAACGAAACTGAAAGGACACCTAAGCTCTACGTTTAAAGGCTTCAGATGAGATCATTATTGGCTCCTGTTTGCCGGCTCTCTTCGCTGATGTTCATTCACATCCATTCACTCTGCTACTCGCTTAATCAAAAGTCCTTTATTTGTGTCTCTATTCTCCCAAAATACTCATTACCATACAGTCATAACTTGTCGCATTATAAGAACATCCAACACATAAATCTGCTTTAATCAAGCTGCACAAAAGTGCCAGTGTGGCCTCAGGGTAACATTATTACATTAATATACTGTAAGGAAGACGAAGAACACAACAGCATGGCATCTCTATCGCCATAGACTGTCCCCGGCACCCATCTCTCTCGCGCTGAAGCTGTGGCCTGCAGCCGGTGATTCTGCTCTGCTCCTGAAGTACTGCCAACGTTAGCCCTAGAACCAAGACAATAAATCCTTTCTTCATTCTTCATATTTTAAATTGAGCTTGAAAGAGTCACTTAAAGCTCTTTCTCAAGACCTATCGCTAGCATGGTAGATAATAAGTTGGGAACAATATCAGTGAATGCTACTGACGTCACATCAAAATAGCGCGAGGTGCTATGAATGGTGTCGTCGGTGCTCGGAGGGCTGACAAGTAAACGCCGACGCTGATCATCGTAATGCACCTGCATCGGTGCTCAAGCGAAACCTCCACGCCAACGAGACTGCGACCTGATTAGCTTTTCTTGGCTATTCCTCATCCCTATTTGAAATAAGCGAAACGAGCGACTACATATCACATGTTCACACTTTGACACTGACACGATAAATAATAATTTCTGTCGATGTTGGCACCTTTCTGCAACAAGCAGCATAGCATAGCATGTCAGCACTGCTTCAGTGTTTAATGTCGGTGATGGCAGAGAGGAAGTTTTAGAAAATTTAAATAGTAAAGCAGTATAGTTTGACAACAGTGACTTGAAATTGATGACTCCTTAGATCTTGAGAAGTGTTCAAGTTCCGATTCAACACATATTTATGACCACAGAAAGCAAATTTTTGTAATTTTTTCCAAATGGAAAGTAAGAAAAAAATTGCTTATAATGAGAATATGAAGTGTGTTTGCAAAGGCAATACAGGTTAAAAAAGAAAAAAATTCTTCCTCCATGGCACCTCGTGAGATCACAGACATTCAAACAGGATGTGATGTATCGACATACAGAGTGATGTTTTGGCCTCTCAGCCAACGTCTCGAGCGCAGCAAACTAGAGTATACTCTAGTTCACTGCATTCTCCCGCAATGCAATGCAAAGCATCCATTTCAAAACCCCCACCTGGTCCAAATTTACGATTCAAGGACATTACCCCCCCCCCCCCCCCCCCCGGCATCTAAGCATGAGCACTGCAATCAGCTTGACTGCCGTGGCCTCAATTGCCCCAATCTAGCCTCCTTCCATCGGTGTCCCACAAGTTCCACCGTGCTCCAATCTGAAAAAGAGCAACCCTTGCTACTTGTGGAGCGTGCACTGCAATGCAGAGCAACCAAGTTTCATTTTTCTTGGCAACAGCAGCCAGAGAAAGATAAAGTCTGTGGACATTCGCACGAATCCCCTGCCCCCATTATAACGGCACCACGTAATTATCACGCAAGTTACACGCGCTGTTAGGCAGGTTGGTGGAGGAGAGGGCACACTGGCCACCCACCCCAACTGCCTTTTTTTTGCCACCCTAACTGCCTCTTTGTCTCCCGCAGCGACACTGCCGCGGGCTTCCCTCTTTCCTCCCAGCGTAACCCGGAGACCTTCTCTCCCCGTTCCGAAAAGAAGAGTGCGCCTGTTGCAACTCTCTCGGGATCTTGACGGTTGATCGCGCACGGGCGCTGTTCCTATTTTCCACAGGGGAGACCGTCACTGTCACCGAGTCGTCCGGTCACCGTACGCACCTACCACAACGGGCCGTGAGCACCAAGCCACGCCAGGTGAGCAGAACACTCCTCTCACCCCCTTGCGTGTGCTTCCCCTTTTGGAGAGTTTTTATTTCACCCCTGTACATGTGCGGGACGTTCGCTCGCTACGGCGGTTCTATTTGAGTGTTGGTCATTTGCCGTGCATTATTACTCGGGCATATTAAAGCTTGTTCCAGTGCGCAACTTGTGTTTGTTTCCTCTGGCCCGAACCCACCGCAGTGACGACTTCTTGCACAGTGGGTTGGGGGTTACAGCTCTTGTCTGTTAGGGCTGCGTACGAATAGCGCCTCTACCACCACAAGGCCCTAGCCCGACACCACGCCATCTCATTTTCTGTTCCAGCAACCTAGGGAGGCTTGTGCAGCTCCACTACCCATGTGCTCAAGATTTCACTCCTCCTACCTTCTACGATCACAAGCCAACAAAACATCACCAGCTAGCCGGCGTATTCAAAGCTATCGATCCCTGCTGAAAAAGTTACCCAGCCAGCCATCGAAACAAGGCGGGCGAGTCCATCGTGGCCTGCCACAGCTGCCCTTCCCTCTCCCTCACTCCCCAAATGGTTTATCACCTTGAACGCGCTGTGTCAGAGCTGACCAAGCACTTCGACACCCTAGCTGCTGTGACAGAGGCCTAACAAGATATTCAAAAGCGGCTCGTGAAGCAAAACTCACGTACCATAAATGATATGATAATCCCCTCCCTCACACATTTGCAGAACACATTTACACAAATAAACACAATTTCACAAAGATGCCTACCCCCATTGATGCACACCAATGCAAGTCCAAACATAATAATCAGAATTCAACAGCCCTAGCCAGCAAAGCTCCCAAGCTAAAGCCAGATGTTCTGCTAAAAAACCCAGCCTGATCACAGCAAACATGGCTATCAGTGGAACTCGTACAGTGGAACTGTTGAAGCCTTTCAATAAACTGCACCCCTTACATCAATGACTCTTGTTCCAACTCATACTCCTGCCCTTTCTCTTTCTCCAAGGAACAGGACACACCAGGAACATACCGGGATATCCGGTGGCACCACCCTCCTCCATTTACATTTGGAGAGACGCTCAAGTGCTCTTTGTTGCAAGCACAGTGTCCAAAGGCACCTTCAATGGCCAGTAAAGTCGGAATTATTGGGTTCCAAAAATACAGCTGGATACTGTACCAGAGAAATTTTTCTGCATGGAGCAGAACGATGCCAGCAATACAAAACTAACACCAAATATCTAAATTTCCCACCATTTTTTGGTACCCAGCAGTTGTGTCGCCCTTAAACTTACTTGCTTAACAAGCGTCAAGTACAGCGATAACAAAGGCAAGGCTATGGAAGAACCAGTGCAAAGAAAGGAAAACCGAAGTAATTCCCACACCTTTACGCTTTCCCTACATTTACCACAGACTAACAGAGTAGTAATAGAAGTAAGCTCACCAAGTAGTAGGGGCTTCTTTGGATGGAAGACTCGATTGATGACGTAGCACCAGAGGACTTCACTGGACCAATCGCAGTAGTCTTGGCATTTACTGCAGCCGTAAAAAAAAGATAAGAGAGCAGAACCTGTACACAGTCCAATGTACTTAGAAGAACTTTCTATTAGGAGGGGTAATCAGCATCCAAACCAGCCCAGCCACCTGGCTACAAAGGACCGCTCTACAGCTTTCACACTTCCTAGTTGAAGGAAACATTGATCCTGGTCTGGGCATCAATCACCAGAGGGATGGTGATTCTCCCGAGCAGACTGGACCAAACACTACAGCTTAGTTCAGTTATTCATCTGGCCTTGCCCCACTAGCCACCCTGGCTTCCCACCTTTGCCTTCTGAGGTGAACTCTTTGCCTCATTTGCTGCCACAGTCCACCAGCATACTGGCTGCTGTACATTAAGGAGAGGTGGCCACAGTGCAGTCCATTTACAACGATATTGAGAAAACCCAAATATTTGATTTTTATAAATTATTGCCAGAGTCCAACTGAAAATGGCCTTCGCTCTGGCTTACTTGTTTTCAAAAGAACAATGCTGTCATGCGGGGAAGCCGAAGTTCAATCCGTCGACTGTTGTGCAGTGGGCAGCTCTCGTGTGGCCTGCAGTGTTAACTGGAACCTATTTTAACATAGCCATTATTTGCGCCAGTAAGCAAATTAGGCCTCTTAAGATCATGAGTGGCTTTACCAATACAGCCTACAAAGCGGCTTTGACGTGGACACCTAAACTAGACGGCACTCGTGCCATGTGACACAAGACTCGAGGTGAGAGCAGCATAAGCTCCGGAGCCCCAATCTACTCTATACATTGAAGTAGGATGGACAGTTGGGCGAGTTGGTACAATTGCATAGTGGGTGGCAGCGCGAAAAGACGAAACACAAGAAGAGACGCACAACAGACGAGCGCTGACTCGCAACTAATTTTTTATTAGGAAGAAAGCGGATTCTTATACAAAAAAATATGTCACATGATGTTACAAAGAACGAAACCCTTGACCAGGCAAAATTCAAGAGATATCTTCTTCCTTCAACAGCCACGTGGAAAACCCTATCAAGCAAGACCAAACATACAAGCCCCCCCTCCCCCTCCTCCCCAACGGCCCGTTTCACAAATTATAAATTATCATCAAGCATTATCCAGAAAAGAAACCTCTTTTTCGATAAGCACCAACGAAGGCGTTGTAACATCATGTGACATATTTTTTTGTATAAGAATCCGCTTTCTTCCTAATAAAAAATTAGTTTTAAGTCAGCGCTCGTCTGTTGTGCGTCTCTTCTTGTGTTTCATCTCTTCGCGCTGTTCCACCCACTACTCTATACTAAATATTTGGAGCATGCCCTCACGCCCACGGAGAGCCACGTGCAGCTGCACGCACATGTACCTCATGCAGTAAGATCTCATTACTACAAACACTAAATTATCAAATTTTTCAAATTAACAAATTTTTTGAATATGCGTAACTGATTTCCAATATTTTAAATATACAGAGGTGCAGCAGCCGATATATGATTTGTAGCAATTTTTGTAGCAATAACATTCAGATTTGGAGCAGCTGGAAAAAATACTGCAGTTTGCAGCACAAATTCAAATTTTGGAGCCGTTAAGCAGGGAAGAAACCTTAACATTTGGCACAAAAAAAAATTAATAGATGTCAATACTGAACCGTATAAATGTGAACGAAAGGAAATCTAGCAAAGGCCACCTATCGCCGGCACTTCTTTCTGCATGGCAGCGACGGTGTTCTACGCAGCTTGTTGTCGTGACTCGCTAGCAGCGTCAGCGGCATCAGTCAGTCGCAGCTAGCGCTGCCTCCGGCGATCCCCCCCCTCCCCTTTCCTTTCCTAGTGTTCTCCGGTTGGTGAGTGCACTCCTGCCCCCATCGTTCACTGCTGAGTGTACACACCCCCTCTTCCTGCGAGGCTCCGGTTGCCAAAGCGCCGGCTCGAACTGGGGTGCTGAAAGGGGGGCGGAACTGGTTACGAGGCAGACGCCGCCGACGGCGCGAAACCCAGGAACGGCACCAAAGAGCTGCGCTCTAAAAACACAGCGCCCAAAATGCGAAGGAACAAATGCGGAAAGAAGGTAAGGAAGCAAGTTGTAAGCGAAGAGAACTGACAAAATGCCCTCGGTTCGTGATTTACAATTTATAGGGTGCTGGCAATGACTTGGTGGTTTTGACTTAGTCAATATTTTGATTAAGGGGAAGCAGCCGATGACGCGGGATATTAGGCTATATACAGTGTAACCTACTTATAACGACACCAAATATAATAATTTATCGCTTATAATGATCAAATTCTTGGGATTTATCAGTCTTCCCACTGCCCCTATGTAAAAATAAACCATGCATAATGATAGACTGTCGACGGCATATCGAATACAACGAAAGCTTTCTGGCCATCCGGAAGATGTTTACCCCAAAGATTTGTCTGATAAAATAAAATACCAAGAAGAGAATGACACAAAAACTCGACATAAATGGCGAAAATGGACCGGCTTGGAGAAATCTGTGAGGAGCATAGCGTGCAGTAAGAAAATGAGCGCTATTATCATTGAAACTGCTGCCTGGCGCTGCACAAAGGGTGCAGCCATATCAGCATCGCCAACTGTGCGTCCGTGGAAGATGGTGGCAAGACGTTGGTGTGATAGCTCTCGAGATGAAACAGCAGATTCATCGAGATTTCCAGCAGTGTTTCACGGTTGGAAGCCTCGCGAAAAAAAATGAGCATATTCACACTCTACAATCATCAAGGCTGGGGATGTCCTGGAGTTCATCCAATCTCTGATCGGTTTCGTGCACAGAAAAAAAAAGACTGCTCCAGCGTACGCACTACTGGAAGCAATGCCCACAGCGATTATCAAGCTTCAGCTGCCGCTCAGCGCAAACTTCCATCCTTTTAAAAGCAAACTCAAGTTAGTTTATGGTTATTTATGCATAAAGTGTTCAGTGCTCTTTCCAATGATTCATTCAACCCGGTTTGCTCATGGCTGGTAGCAAGCCAGCATGAATGGGAAAATATGCAATTGTGTTGTTTTTTTCGACAGTGCAGATGTAACATAATTGGTTATAAAGATCGGATTTTGCAGTTTTCTACAGTATGCAGACTCTACAGTATTTCGCTGTTCCAGCATCCGTAAATGTTAATTTTGGCAGTTGTCTTGGGCTCCACTGTAGCGTTATGGAACTCAATGTCTAGGGCTGCTGCATGTTTCCCAACATGCCGATGACCAAAATGAATCTCACATGTACCACCTCGTTATGTTAGCCCCAACGTAAAGGAACTGGTGCTCTTCCGAAGCTATCTGACGATGTTTGAAGAGCCTTATAAAAGCAAGCGATACATCATTAGATGTATGCAGCGATTAAAATACGAACATACTAGTAAAAATATGACCCGTTATTTCTTGCATCCCTGCTCTGAAACTTCAACTAAAACCTTGTTAAGCGATGACACAGACTATTCTGGCAGCAGATATGCTTGCCCAAATGAACAGTGTTAGTTTGCAGCACGTGTCAATTAAATCTGCATCGAACACACTGGTAGTCCGACAAAAATAACGATTAAGACAATCTCTCAGCGTCGACAAGCTTGGGGTTTCTCCCAAGAAAAATTTGGGGAGGTCGACATTTGAGGACCGACGGGATAGAGTGTGCCTAAAAAGCTGCCGAAAACCGTATCCCATCACAGCAATTTTTTAGTGAACACCCGGAATATGGCTGTGTATACATCTAAGATGAAAGCTATGTGACAGCGACTATTTTGCACGGATTTGTCAAGTACTTTGTTCTGTGCACACTGCCCGGAGTGTTCACAATCACAAGTGCCACCGCGGCCCTTTTCGCAGTGCAACGCAGTAACAGTGAGGCCCCATTACAAACGACCCCTTTTCGTTATGGGGATGCTTCACCGTATAGACCCTTGTGGTGAAGCATCCTCAAACAGCAATGGTTCAGCGTACTCGAAGAGTGGAAGAAGCACGTGGATGCAAGAGAGAAACATATCAGTGAGTGTTAGAACGGCGCGACGCCATTTCAATATAGAACTAAAAGGCCAGTGCCGCACGCTTTAGCATCTGGAATGTCTCAAGTGGTCACATTACAGTCACAGAAAGTTTTTCCCCAGTACGCATGGCAAACTTCTAGTATGTCTAAAGAGTTTTGCGGCTAGTCGCATTTTGACGCAACGTGGCGCAGCTTCAACAAATTTTGCATTAGGGCCATTTTTTCAATCTGCACCAGCTACACCAGTGCAGCAAAAATTTATTGTGGGTATAGGAGATTTCCTACACTGGGGTAGCTGGTGTAGGTTAAACAAATGGCCCTATTATGGCACACAGCTTGGTGCAAAATTATGCAGCTGTATCAAAATGGCGCAATTGGCACAGCTTGTGCACCCCTGAATGTAATTCAAGGTAAAAATATTCAGAACTGTAAGCTTCAATATACAGCATGTTTCACAACAATGTGCATTAATTTTTTTCTTCTGTGGTCAACAAACATTTCGGCTAAAATTCATAACACCACTACTCTCATGTGAAACAGAAACCGCCATTTCCTTGCATATGCCGTGGGCTATAGCTATCATCATCACATTATCTAATGCCATACTCTTAGTGC
Organism: Amblyomma maculatum; assembly: GCF_055883805.1. Lineage (NCBI taxonomy): Eukaryota > Metazoa > Arthropoda > Arachnida > Ixodida > Ixodidae > Amblyomma > Amblyomma maculatum. The sequence continues at coordinate 202,792,129 of NC_139346.1, forward strand.
CATCACAAAGCTGTGTTGAGCGTCATTCGCCGGTCGGTCGTTCATGCTATTAGCGCGTGCAGGCAGGAATTTTTGTCGTGAATGATTTTGTTGCAAAGTTTGTGCGACATCCAGTGATGAATGCAGCCAGCGATGGCGCCAAGAAGCTATAGCAGCTTTCGCTGGAGAAAAAAAAAAGAGGCCATATTGCTAGAAATCGACACGGAGAAAAAGCAAGAGTGGCCTCTGCTTGGCCATCAACCCCTGCGACCATTTTGAAAGATTGAGACGACACTGCCAAATTTGACTAACACTGACAATGAGGTCATACAAAAGTGATGTTTTACTGCGCATGAACAAAATCTGCATTTTCATCGATTGGTGCAATGCACAGGGTGGAAGGTGTAGAGTTTAATCTGTCATTTGTGCTGCCCGCAGCAGAAGGAAATTACAGATTTCTTCAAATAAAGCAGCTTTGAAGCAAGCAAGTGCAACATTTTCATTTGAAATTTTCCTAGCCTGCACACGTGTCTACTGCGAAGGTACATCATTTTCATACCGAAGTTTAACTACTGGCTTATTATAACCGCACATTTTTAAATAGAACGATATTTGAAAACAGCAATTTTTGGCGGTCCCGAGTGATTCGTTATATTCATATTTGACTGTAGGTCCCAGCACCCGCAGCAAAGGGTGCACTGTCATCATGCCAGCGGGCTACATGTCGCTGCCGTGACCACGTAGCTAGCACGAGTACAGCATATCCATGGCTTCTGGGTTACAAAGAAGCTCATCTGATGGCATGTTTCGTATAGCGAATTATTAGTATATCGAACTAGTTTTGAAACCCCCTTCAGGTTTAATATATCCAGGATCGACTGTCTACGGCGGTAGACCACCTTTCTGGACGGTGGTGCTCCTGCTTTTTATAACTGTCAAGATCGTTGGCAGAGATTTGTACTTTTTCAGGAAAGCACCTACTTTCAATGCTTATCATAAATCTGCCAAAATCCACTGCATGGTCCCGATATGGCTTTGCGAATCCTCGGTGCCATGATGACATGCAGAGCTCGACAACACTCAGCAAATGCGCTTCTGAGCCGTTGCACAGTCGACGGCTGTCAGCATTGTCAACTTTTTTTTTTTCTTTTGCTCTTGTGAGTGATCCCAAGTCCCAAATCCTTACAGTTCCAATGCTTCAGCCTTTTGCATCATCTTCTGATGCAGCGCAGAACCTCTGGACTTGCGGAATGGCCCCAAAAACAAAGAATGAGGGGCAAAACAGCAGCGACAAGGTAGCGGGTGCGAATCACCTCCTCTACCAAAACAGCGAGTGCGAATGAAATGCAGCATGGGTAGAAATAGTAATAATACAGCAAAGAAAGAAAGTGTGCCAGGAAGCTACTCTAGCATCGCATCTCACGCGCAACACATACCGGTTTTGGTCACTCCACTTGGTGCTGCCTGACTGTTCGCGTTGAGAGGGGCGACGCGCATAACCGGCTTGGCACCCAACGCAGCCGAGACTGGAGTTGAAGCAGGGCTGCCCGCAGCACTGGTCACAACCCGTCCCAATTGGCTCAGCGCTGCAAGAAAAGAGCACAACTCAAGTTTCATCACAGTCATCCTGACCTGCCACAACACGCCTCTCTAGATGTGTCTATCATCCAACAGTCAATCACACACACGCATTTCAGTCATTTGCTAGCTTTCAAATAAAGAAACCGGCTGAATTTACAGGACTTCTCTGGCAACAGCAGTGCAGAGCAGTGGCTTCAGTTGCAGGTGGCCTATTTCTGAAGAGAAAATGACCCCAATTATGACTTTCCCCCACAGGGACTGCTGGGATCCGGCGAATGAGGAGGCCAAATAATGCTGGCTGCCCTCACCCGTCGTGGTCCTGACCACGGCCTGGCCCGCAGACGTGGCCAGCATGACTGTCTGATGCTGCTGCACCTGCGTGGGACCGGCCGTGGTGCCATCGGGCACCCCCTGTGTGGACTGCTGAGCGGCCGGCGTCAGCAGCAAGTGCTGCCCACTGGTGGTTTGCACGATGCGCCCAATGCCAAAAGGCACCGCCACCCGTGCAGGACCAGCCCCGTGCGCCGACGGCTGGATCTGCAGCGTGATGGGCGAACCCATCACCTGCTGGCCACCAGTGCCGCCCACTGCACGAGAAGAAAGCGGCCGTTTTCTCCAGCAACTAATAGGCCATAAAGAACGGCAAGAATGCGTGCGAATATCACACTTTTTTTGATTGGAAACTAAATGAGAACATAAATGTATGCCAAATATAGTCAAATATTTCCAAAAAGCAAAACATGCAGTGCCATGCTGGTGCAAGGCCTACCAGTACCGTAACTTTACGTCACGTGACAGTGATTCCCCCTATGTGAACAAATAACGGCAAGTGCCTGTACCAAAGTCTCACCCCAAGTTCGCGTGAGCTGAAATAAGGTGAGCTGAAATTTTGAGCACTCTTAAAACAACACAGTGAAAGCTCGTTAATTTAAACAATAATTCAAATTTCTGAATATTTTGGCCTGTACGACTTGGTCTGGCCAAGTTCCATACAAGTCTATGTATAAAAAAGCACAATGAATTAAACGAGCCATTTCTGCCACAGATAATTCGAACTACGCGTCACTGTGCCCGCGCCACCTGATGCCCAACACAAAGCCAAAGTAACGCCCTCGCGATAAGGTGGCATCGTAATAAAGCTGCATCGCATCCAAAATGGGGAGAGAAGATAAAAACCAGGTAAAATCATAAAATGGGTAAAATTAAACTAGTGCTATGACTGGCATAGCATGGAAGAGGTTGCCGGCTAAGAGCAGTGACCGCCTGCTCTCTTCCTTGAAACTAAAAGCTCCTTATTTCGACTCCCGTTAATTCGGAAATACGAATGTTTTACTGTTGGTACGGCCTCGGCAAACACCCACGAAAGGCTAAGGTGTCTGACGGACACTATGGTTCTCGCACCTATTAGGCCATGTAAAGGTACGATTGGCACTGTAAGCGATGATCCCAGCACTCCTAAAAAATCTGAACAATGTACTACCAAGTTAACTGCATCCCTATGACATGTGCAACAGGCATGGCCATAAACAGATGGCTGCGCCTCCTAAAATTGGATGACTACTTATTTTTGGTAACTTTTACGAGCTTCTCTCCATTCACATCAGCCTGCTGCGACGGCGGTCGTCAACCAGACAGCTAAGCGGTGTTTCAGATAGTCTTGGTGGCACAGTGCAAGTTTCATGCTTCCATCTGCGGAGCTCTTCCAATGTTTCAGAAATGTGCGTTTGTTGAGTGCCATTCAGCATGGCATTCAGTAAAGCCTCCCAATTTACGACACAGACAGACTATGAGGGGGCACTGCCGACATAGCGTCGCATTGTGGTGGATATCAGGGAGGCCCTTTAAACATTTCGAGACGCTCTGCTTTCTGCAGTTCTGAAAGAATTGATGGAATTGTGAAAGACAGTCACTGCCGCATTATTTTTGTCTTAAAAAAGAACATGCGACAATTTTCGAGTCTTTCGTCAAGTATTTTACAAGGCAAGTGGTTCCTGTCAATTTTTTCGGAGCCATGCAATAATTCGAACCTTTATTTTTCTATCCCCATGAAGTTTGAATTAAAGAGTACTTTGAATAGCAAACATTTATATGAGTAGGCTTGAACAGCAAACGCTACATAAAAGCAATTTAGCATTTCAAGCTCTCAGATATCCCTGATAAGCCCTCTTCAAAAAACAAGTCTCTTGAAGTGCCATAATGTAATAATATGTTTGATACTGTGGCAATTCACACATATAACTGCATGACTTTGTCCTTTTCTGTCCAGCTTGACACCATAGAAGGCCACTTGATCAAGACCAGCATGCTGCATTCACTAATTTTAACTTGAACCTCATTATAACAGAACAGATGAGTGAGGTAATAAGAAATGAGACATTTTCCATGCATTTGGTTGGTCGCCCTATTTCTTCCCAGCAGTGATGTGACTTTCAGAACAACTGTCTTTTACTAACGAATTTCCATGAAACTTTTGTGCACATTTGACATAATTATAAGACTATTTAAATAAAATTTCCCTGTTAGATCCATAGAAGATTGTTTTCTATTCGTTACTTTTCCCATGAAGCTCATGAAAATCCTGTAGGCCTGACAAATACATTAGCTTATTTTTGCAAAACAATCTTACTGGTGGCCATAGATAAGAGCAATCGATAAACTGGTATATATATCGTCTAAGGTACCCAAATGTTGCTGTATAGCTTGATGTCCAGAAAAACGAGCTCAGGATAACCAGGCACCAAAGTAAAGCTGCCAGCTTCGTACTTCTTTTTCTTTTTTTTTTTCGATGCATAACAATGCATGGCTGATGGGAACTCAGGAGGTTATAACCTCCTCGTGCACACCATGTATGCAATGTGCGAACCGAATGCATGTACGAAATGTGTCTGCAGTGGCTATGTAGTTTACGATGGGTATAATAGCCACGAGTGCTACATCATTGGATAGCTTATGTCGAGCATAATTGACCTTTACTAGTTTTAGGTCTCGATTACCTGTCGTTAAATAGTCGTGATCGAGTTAAATTTTACCCTACATCTTTAAGTCATATCGCTGGATAGCTGATGTCAGGTACAATTGTATATCTTAATTAATAATTGGTAATTAGTAAAGTATAACTAAACTGAACTTCACATTACATCATCACGCCATATATTGTTGAATAGCTTGCGTCGAGTATAATCACAACAAATTATTTGCAGGTCTTAATGAAGCACAATAATTAGTTACTTCATGATTAAAGACTATACTTTAAGCTAAGCCACAAAGTCATATATTGTTGGAGAGCTTATTTCTAGTACAACTGCAATGCACTAATTATAGGTCTTAGTTAATAACTGTTAGATAAATTTGATTAACAATAAACGTTTTTACCTTTAGGCTGCGACGTGAAATGCATAAAAAAGGTTTCAACGAGTAGAACCCAAAAATTGGGGGAACTGGTCTTAGAGCTGTTTTTGTTATTTTTTGGCCAACTGTAATAAAAATTCACAGGTTTACTGAATTTTTCATGCCGATTTCAAATATGCAATTTTTTTCCTTAACCCAATTAGTTTTATAGATAATTATTATTCAACTTCCATCATTTAAGGCCTAAACTGTGAAAAAATGGGTAGTCAAAAACTTAAATTTAAGGCATTGTTGATCACCAGAAGGGCAAAGAATGAAATGCTGGGAGCAGTTTTCTGATATGTCAATTAGCGCTCATTTTGCAGCCTTATTAATTTCAGTATACAGTGTGTGTGTGTGTGTGTGTGTGTGTGTGTGTGTGTGTGTGTGTGTGTGTGTGTGTGTGTGTGTGTGTGTGTGTGTGTGTGTGTGTGTGTGTGTGTGTGTGTGTGTGTGTGTGTGTGTGTGTGTGTGTGTGTGTGTGTGTGTGTGTGTGTGTGTGTGTGTGTGTGTGTGTGTGTGTGTGTGTGTGTGTGTGTGTGTGTGTGTGTGTGTGTGTGTGTGTGTGTGTGTGTGTGTGTGTGTGTGTGTGTGTGTGTGTGTGTGTGTGTGTGTGTGTGTGTGTGTGTGTGTGTGTGTGTGTGTGTGTGTGTGTGTGTGTGTGTGTGTGTGTGTGTGTGTGTGTGTGTGTGTGTGTGTGTGTGTGTGTGTGTGTGTGTGTGTGTGTGTGTGTGTGTGTGTGTGTGTGTGTGTGTGTGTGTGTGTGTGTGTGTGTGTGTGTGTGTGTGTGTGTGTGTGTGTGTGTGTGTGTGTGTGTGTCAAATGCAGTAAACTCATCAAAATAATTATTTTAGCTTTCAAAAACAATAAATCTGCTTCCAACATCTCACAGAGCATACATTAAGCTTCCCTCTAATAAAAAAATTTCAGCGTTTCAGCTCTATGCGCTTTGGGTGCAGAGATATTGAGGCTGCAAAACTGCAAGTGGTCCACAATGCATCTTTTGAAAAAAGAGCAGCAAAGAAACAGGAGGTTATTTAACTGACATTTACTTGTGCAATGCATAAATTTACGATTTAAAATGGCTAGAAACCCTAGGGGATGTAACCTCTCTGCTTTCCCAAATCCAAGCGCAATTTTAATTTGCAATTGCAGCGTGTTCAGTTGTCACTTCTTTGGCTGAGCGAGAGTCACATGCAGGCATCAACTTTTTCTTTTTTTTTTTCACGTCATTATGCCATGTTTTCGCATTAAGACCCCGGTGAGAAACGTTCATTGTGGAAAAACTTTTTATTTGGAGCTGCTTGCTGCTTCTCAGTGCTCTGCATTGCACAGGAAGCAAGCACATTCACTATGAATACGATCCGATTGGCACACACACATGGCGAACTTTCTGAAGACGTGTCCCCACAGTTTACGCACTGGATGATAAGTTTGACAGCGATTTCTTATTCACGCTCACCTTTTTCAACGCTAATATCACCGCCATATGTTTTACCCTACGCCAGTCTCGGCAAACTGTGACAGTTGACGATCGTGAACTCTGCCTTGCCAAGCAGGCTGTTTGCCGCGCTGCCGTCATTATCATGAAAACAATCTAACACCCACTTTGTTGCTGGAGTTGGCGCGAGTTCGAGCTTTCTCTGCTTTGAGCTTCAAAACAAGAAAAGATATTCTTGCCCAGTGCACCTCATCTTCAACCTACAAAACCATAGCGAATTTTTTTGCTGCTGCGGTACCTCTCCGATTATGTTTTCGACACATAAAAGCCGCTCGGAAACATGGGCAACATAGAAAGGTCCACGGTTCCCTTGCCGGTCCTTATTTCTCTCGTTTCGCAGCAGGCAATTAATCCTGTGAATGCAACCCCCAACAAGGCACCGCTTGTCTGTTTGTTTTTTTTCCAGTAGATGGCAGCACTGTTGCATAAGCTTTATAAGCAATGTGTCATTATATCTGGTATAGTTATAAGTGGATTACACTGTACCGACAACCAATTTGGCTTGATTTGACTTTCATCAGCCGCTTATCCGATGATGCCAATGACCTCAGTACAGCCGTTGATGGCAACAGTGATTAGTGACTGCATTGCGGCTGCAAGATCCACAGGGAGTTTTTTGCAAAAAAATATTTTTGCACTCAGAGACAATTTTTTAGGTCATATAAGAATACTGTTCGCACAATTTAAACCTGCAGTCCAAACTCAGAGTCTTCTAAGTGAATCGAGAGGGTTTCCAAGTGATGTAATGAATGACATGCGACAGGTGCACTAGAGATGAAATGACAGTCAGAGAAGAAAGACCACTTACAGGCGCCGGACTTTTGCACCAGCTGCAGCATGTACTCGCCACCTCCTCCGCCTGCAGAGGACGAGGCCTGGCCGCCAGCGGCCACCATGGTGCCCTGTGTACGCGTTGTGCCAGCACTCGGTGACGAGACCATTACAAGGCGCTGCTGCTGCAGGCCTGGGTGGTGCCCCTGAGAAAGCACTGCCCCGTGTCGCGCCGTCATAGCAAAGGTGGTTCCGGCAGGCACACCCTGATGACCGGGGCGCACCACCATTCCTGCTGCTCCGTGGTGCGCCCCAGGGGTAGCCGCCACTAGCCGCTGGTGGTGGGGACCATGGTGGCCCGCTGCAACCATCGGCGAAGCTGCACGGGCTGCTCCCGACTGCAAGCACAAACAAAAGAAAAAAAAGCTCAGAACACAACACAACAATGAATTAAGAACGAGTGTGGAAGGGACAGGTCTAAGCAATGCCACCAGTACTAGAAGGCCCGGTTTTGAAGCCTCTAAATCTCCCCCTGCACTTGTGCCATAGTTACACAATTGCAAATCGACACCCCTATATCATGACAAGAAGGAAAAGAAAAAACTAAGAGAATACCAATAGGCACATTCCACAACAAAAATTTATTCGTCACTGAAATGTTATTAGACATTCTGCCATCGCCCTCACAAGCAATACAGTACAACCTCAATGTAACGAACTTCAATTTAACGAAATCCCCGATGTAACAAAGTAGTTCAGTTTCTGTAACTTCGGGCACATAGAACATAACATATTTTTAGCCCCCCATAACGAAGTAAATTTCACCAAACTTTCAATGTAACGAAATTTAGTTGAAGACTCAATTCCTGAACAAAGGTGTACCATGAACCTGAGTGGTTGAGAGCAGCGCCCATCAAAGCGCACGCAGCCTGAAAACAAGTGCAGCGCGGCCAAGGTAGGTCCATAACAACAGCGCGACAGACGGGACGTGGAAGAAAGGACGACAACACAGAGCGCTGACTCACAACTGAAATGTTTATTAGCCACCAGCCAGTATAAATACTGCTCTGGTATTTACCAACTCGCCCAACAACTGGTATTGTTAAGGTAGGTCGACCTTGGCGTAGCGGCACAGCAGAGCGCGCTTAAAAATGTGACGATGATGATGATGATACGACGTGGCATACGCTGCGCCATCTGATGTACTAGTGCACAGGAGACTCAAGCATGGTGTTAAGCAACTCCACTAGGCGGCACGAGCATCTGCCCAGTTTAGGCACCGCTGTGCAGCATGCAGGCTCACTACCCAGTTTATGCCTATTTTTTGCGCAGCACACGTGGGCGTGCAGCGTGTGTACATTTGTTTGTTGTCGCATTTTCGCGTGACTGGTGACCTGTCCCTCGTCATCGTCGTAGTCGTGACGATTGTGTTGCGGCTCCGTTCCAGCAGCATGAGTGGCAAACGAGAAGTGCTCTCTCTGGAAGTGAAGGCCAGCATAGTGGATGCCGTCGCGAAGGGCGAAAAGAAGAAAGATGTCGCCGCAGAGTTCGGGATACCACAAAGTTCACTCTCCACGATTTTGAGCTTCAAGGAATCTATCATCGACCCCTTAAAAAAGGGGACAAGCAGCCAGCGGGAAAGGTTGAAGGCAGCAACCTATGAAGGTGTGGATAAAGCCGTTTTCAAGTGATTCATGTCAAACCAGGTGCAAAACATTCCCCTCGGTGGCGCGGTCCTGTGTGATTCCTGTGTCCTCGCGGCAGAAGAGGTGACCACGGAATCCATCCTGAACGATGTGGTTCAGGAATTGCAAGGTGAGAGTGACGCCGAAACGGAAAATTAGGACGAGTGTGACGATGTCCCCACCTCCCGTGAAAGTCAATGTGATAAGAAAGGCGTTTCGCGGGCTCTACAGGAGAGGAAGAGGCTATGCGGTCGTTGTGTTCTCATGAACAGTGCATAATGCCGTTGTTGAATGCAAAGAAGACTAAAACAAAGTGACGGACTACTTTACCCACAAATAAAAGTTCTTCCGTATGTGCTTCGCACCAGCAACACCATTTGAGAATTTTATTTGCATGTTAAGAGCCTAATTTCGACGTAACGAAATTTCAATGTAATGAATTCAAGTGCCGATTTTACCGACTTCGTTATATTGACGTTTAACTGTATCACCACTGCTGCAGTACCGCAGCACATTGTCATCCAGTGAAATTCTGCACTTCGCAAATGATCTCACAATAAAAACACAAGAAACCACCAATGCTGAACGCACTCAACTGCATAAAGCCACGACGGCGGTTCCTTTTACAGGCACAGCAAGCCTGCATTTTACTATTACCAGCCACTCGCCATACTCGGAGGCAGGTGCCATAAGAAGTTTGTTCAACAGATGAAACATTGCTCTGAAACTGATCTAACAATTGCCCACCACATAGCAGTTTCTTCGGCATCAAAAAAATCCCAGCCTTCTTGAACGCTACAGTAAACAAGTGCCAAATGCTTACCGGATGCAGCACACTAATGATGACCAGCAAAAAGTATAATGGCAAGTCAAAATAAAAGTAAAATGCGTGTAAGTGCTGGTTGCGCTGGTCACTGCTCGAACAAACACGAGAGACACGAGTGGTGGCACCGACTGATACGTCACAAAGCTTTCACAATCGATTGAGCAAACATACTTACTAAGCAGGTCTAATGCCCCTAGAACCAACCTAAATGTGAGTTACGGCAATGGCTTGCTATCCACTCATCAGCACTGTTGTCCAGACACATTCGGCCATGATCTCACCGATGGTCAGAACTGTGAAGGCCACAATGTCATCAACAGATGCATGATCGCATTCACTTCAGCCACGAAGAGAAGCGATGTGACGAAGCACAAAGCGGAACAAAACACACGATGGCATAGGTGGCAGCACAAAAAAAAAACAAATATAAACAAAGCTGAAAAAAAAAAAAACATGCAGCTGCTGGTGGTGGTGATGACAACGCAGCGTGACCAGGCACCCTCTACCTAATGCAACTCACAAGTCCGACTGAAGCAAGCAGGTAAATCATTAAACCCTCTAGGCCAAGCCAAGAAAAGCCGTCTTAAAGGTAAACATGGCCATCGGCACTTGTCACTCGAGCCAGGTTTCGGTACCCGTTCTAAGTGTATCATGCAGGAATGTCCCTAAGTTGCGCGCAGACTGAACACATGTGGTTACGCGCATGCGCAGTGTGATATTACGCCATGCGCGGCGGCGTTGGCTTTACATAGTATAATGAAGTCAAAAATCCTTCTGAACAAGAGTACAGAACTACCAAATGCTACAAGGAGAGCAGTACAGCAAATACACAATTCAAACCACACCCAAGCACCCCAAATATCTCTTTTGCCACACATTTATTGGCACTAAAATTGTTTTAAGCCATCCTCTCTACTTCAGATTTTCAAATTTAAAAAAAAATTGCAGATTGGCTTACAATCATGTAAATGCATGCAATCATGTATGTGACATTTCCTTGATATGCATTATTGACTATATCTGCTTAGCAGCATAAACCATAGCATATGAATCTGTAGCTGCAGCATAGAAAATAAACAGTACAGTAGCCAACCAATTTTTTGGACTCCGAAATTCCAACGCACGATAGTTCGGACTTTACTGCCTTATGCCTTATAAAAACTTGTTACGCTTGTGCACCGACATTTCCAGGAACTCAGCACCCAATCACCCACAGACTGATGGTTAGACGGAATGCATCACCACAAGTCACCAACATGCTTGCCATGTATATGGACTTCGACACGCAAGAACTGAGACACCTGCGTACGTATTAAGTACCACCAGACACCAGCAATACTGCGGGAATCATTTTTCAGCCGCAAGTTTTTTTGTTTTGTTTTTTCAACCCAGCATAGGTGCAGTGTTTGCTACCAGCACCAGCTTGACCTTTGACCTTTGCCATCGTGAAGTGCATCATATTAAATTTAAGGGGGGACACGGGTCTTTCGGACCAAAAAATCGCGAAAAAATCACTTTTTAGAAAATGTGATTTGCGAAATCAGTAGCTCTTTATCCACCTATCTGCTAAGTTTTTCATCTCTAGGGTCGGTATTTTAGTCACAATGCCAATTTATATAATCGATGTCGCCCAAATTTTGGCCGAAAACGACCCCCGAAACAACCATTTTCCGCGAGGCGTAGCTCCCATTTTGTGCGCGGCACCGTAGCCATCTTGGTCTCATTCGAAAGAGCCGCCTTTCGGCTTCAAATTGCCGCCTCTGCTGTTTACATTCGCCCATTGGTCGCATAAAAAATAGCAAAAAAGAAAACGTGGCATTTGCAATCCCATTGGCTTTCGGGGTGCACGTGACGATAAGGCGTCCCCGCATTGGTGGAGCTGGCTGACGGCGTCTGCTCGGCGCGCCCGAGCCGCAGGGAGACGGCGGAGACGTGACGCCGGCCGCGCTTGGTTCCGAACCGTGAGGTGCGTTCACGGCAAGAATTTGTGAAAAAAGTGAAAAAAATAGTTGAATAATCATCTCAAGTGATGCCCTGCCCCGGCTGTGAGCGCTCAGGCCGACGAAAACCGTGCGCCGAACGATCGTGTGTACGAGCCTGAAGTAGGCCTAGCATGTTCCCCAGCACGGGGGACTGCTACTGCCAGCGGTTGCACCCGCCGCAACAGTGATAACGCAGGCCGCAGATGAGCAGAAAGATAAGCTCAAAACAGGAAAAGCTTGAACTCGCGCCAACTCCAGCAACAAAGCGGTAGACGGATTGTGTTCGTAACGATGACGGCAGCGCGGCGGACAGTCCGCTTGGCGATGCGGAGTTCACGATCGTCAGATCTAAACAGTTTGCAGAGATTGGCGAAGCGTAAAACATACGGCGGCGATATTGGCATTTAAAAAAGTGAACGGGGATAAGGAATCGCCGTCAAACTTATTCTCCATTGCGTAAACTGCGGGACACGTAGTCTTCGTAGAGCTCGCCGCGCGTTTGCGCCGATCGGACCTCGTTCATAGTCCTTAGGGAATTCACTTGCTTCCAGTGCAATGCAGAGCACTGGGAAGCAGCAAACAGCTCCAAATTACATTTCTTTTCCGCAATAAACGTTCCTCACCGCGGTCTTGATGCGAGGACGTAACAAAACGACGTACGTAAAAAAAAAAAAAAAAAAACGCTGCCTGCATATGACTCGCGCAGCCGAAAAAGTGACAACTGAATGTGCTGCAACTGCAAATCAAAATGAAAGAGGCGACACTTGGACGTTGAAAGCAAAGAGACTACATTCCTGGTGGTTTATAGCCATTTTAAATTGTAAACGTGTGCATTGCACCAGTGAATGTTTGTTAAATAATGCCGTTTCTTTTTTGCTCTTTTCTCAAAACATGCATTCTCAACCACTTGCAGTTTTGTGGCCTTAATATCTCGGCAGCTATTGCTGATAGAGCAATAATTTCTTTTTCAGCATGAAGCCAAATATGTTGTGTTGTGTTGTGTTGGGTTTTATGGCGCATAAGCAACTAAGGCTATCATGCGCCAAGAGCGAGGTTAATGTATGTTCTGGTTGCAAAAGAGGAAATGGATATGTTTAATCTATAGTTTATTTAAAAAGCTTCCTTCTTCTAGGAAACTGAGAACAGATGCTAGGTTTACAAGTGCTCTTTCTCCTAAAAGCAAGGTGGGATGGAATGGGATGGTATGATTGTAAAATATAGTAAAATGTTTTCTCCGTAGTGCCTCAAGTTTTGAGCATGTAATTAGAATGTGGTTTACAGTGAGTATCTCGTCGCATTCTTCACAGGTCGGTTTGTTATGTTTCATTAGCAGAAAGTTATGTGTTAGATGTGTATGTCCAATACGAAGACGGCATACTATCACTTCCATAAAACGTTGTTGATGTGTGCTCGATTGCCATTCTCCTAGTACAGGCTTTATGAGACGCAACTTATTATTTTCTTGGTTGTTCCATCTGGACTGCCATTTATTCATCTGTTTATGTTTTATTAATTTCAAGCAATCACTATGTGGTATGTTTACTTTCTGAATCAATTTGTTGTGGGCAAGTGCAGCACATTTGTCTGCTCTTTCATTGCCGTCAATGCCTACGTGACTAGGGACCCAACAGAACACTATGTTGTGTCCTTGTGTCGTGATCATTTTTACATTATGTATTATGTCACCGATTAGAGGCATGGCAGCATTTCTGTGATTTAAAGCCATCAGTACACTCAACGAATCGGTGTATATGACACTGTTACAAATGCCTTCATTCACTATTTTTTCTACAGCTGTCAGGATAGCACAGGATTCAGCTGTAAAGATTGATGCGCACTGAGGAAGCCTAATTATTTGTTCCCAGTTCTCTTCAACTACGGCACAGCCAACATAAGTAGAAGTTTTTGATCCATCTGTATAAAACTCTGTATAATTACTGTACTTTTCTTTTATTGTGCGAAATTCTTGTATTATATGCTCTTTAGGAGTTTGGCTTTTGTTGAAGTGTGTTAGAGTGAGATCACAGACATTTGGAAGTTTGTACCATGGGGGTAGGGGGCTGTTTTTTGGTGCAGTGTCGGGCAAGGTGTCCAGAATTTCTAACTCACTGCAAATGTTTTCGAAACGCATTATCAGTGGCCTCGTCGCTTGTGGTTTATTTGTGAAAATTACTCGTGAGCGGCATGTTGAGACTATTGGATAGCAGAGGTGTTTTTTCTGTGACCTTATTCTAAGGACATAAGCACATGTAAGTGAAGCCCTTCTATCTTTCAGCGGAGGCTCATTCGTCTCTGCATACAGACTATCAACAGGGGATGTTCTGTAAGCGCCACAAGAAAGGCGTAAACCTAAGTTATGTACCGGGTCCAATTTCCTTAGGTATGATGGTCTAGCTGACCAGTAGACTATGGACCCGTAGTCCAAGCTAGACCGCACAACAGATCGATATATATGTAGAAGACACGCCCTATCAGACCCCCAGTGTTTCCGAGAGAGAACCTTCAGTATGTTTAGAGATTTTATGGCTTTCCTCTTTAGGATGTTTATGTCAGGCAGGAATGTTAGTTTTCTGTCGAACGTTACACCCAAAAATTTATGTTCGCTCTTTACTGGCAACTCAATCCCATTTAAGTGTAACTTGGGATTGATCTGTATACCTCGTTTCAGCGAGAACATTACTGCCACGGTTTTCTGTGGGGAAAATTAGAACCCATTTTTAAAAGCCCATGAGCCTAGTTTATTTAGTGTTAATTGTACTTGTCTTTCACAAATTGATATGTTTGAGGATGTGCAGGCTATTTGAAGGTCGTCGACATACAGCGAGAACATAATGGATTTTGGGATTACCTTGCTAATAGAATTCATTTTTACAATAAACAAAGTTGTACTTAAAATGCACCCCTGAGGTACCCCATTCTCTTGAATAAAGTTCCTCGAGAAGGTGGTACCGAGACGTACTTGAAATGAACGACCTGATAGAAAGTCCTTCAGAACATTTAGCATCCGGCCTCGGATGCCCAAATCTGCTATATCGCGTAGGATCCCGAACCTCCAAGTCGTATCGTATGCCTTTTCCATGTCAAAGAAAACGGCAAGGCAATTTTGTTTATGTATGAACGCTTCCCTGACAGTATTTTCAAGACGCACTAAGTGGTCGGTCGTTGCACACCCTTTTTTAAAACCACACTGATGAACATTAAGAAGTTTATGAGATTCTAAGATGAAAGTTAGTCGGATGTTTAAAACACTTTCAAAACATTTTGCTAAACAGCTGGCCAGAGCTATGGGTCTGTAACTGCCCGCTGAGGTCGGCGGCTTTCCTGGTTTCAGAAACGGAACAATAACGGCTTGTTTCCAAGCCTCCGGGAGTTTACCCAGAGTCCAAATTTTGTTAAAGAATTTCACAAGTACCTCTACAGAGGATTCGGATAAATGAGCCAGCATTTCGTAATGAATTTCGTCAGGACCAGGCGCAGTCTGTTTTCCAGCAGCAAGGACGTTCTTTACTTCTTGGAGTGTAATAAAACTATTATATGATTCATTTCTGCCACCACTTGTTGTGAGTTTTTGTTTCTCAGCTATGTTTTTGTATTTTAGGAATGTTTCTGTGTAGTGTGACGAACTTGAAACGTGTGCGAAATGTTCGCCTAGTATATTGGCCTGTTCTTCTATGCTAGTCTGAACACCAGGGGCTGTGAGGATGGGAATTGTAAACGGGGAAAAGTTTCCACTGAGTTTACGAACTTGTTCCCACATTTTTTTAGACGTCATTGAGCTATTTATTGACGTGACATACTTCTGCCAGGATTCTTTTTCAGAGTTGCGACGGATGTATCGAGCTTTAGCTTTGGCCTTTTTAAAAGCTGTAAGATTTTCGTGTGTAGGGTACCTTCGGAAAACACCCCATGCTTTATTTTGTCGCTTTTTGGCCTCCTTACATTCCCGAGACCACCACGTCTTGTGTTTTTGTCGCACCACACCTAAGGACTGTGGAATGGCGAGGTGAGCGGCAGTGATAATGCAAGTCGTGAACAACTCATTTATTCTGTCGACACTAAGGGCATCTGTAAAAACTGCTCCTAGATTCGCCTCTACTTTAAAAAGCTCCCAATCTGCTAAGTGAAGTTTCCACCGTTTCGGTTTGGTCGGCATGAGTGATGGTGAGGATGATAAGCTGATTATTGCTGGCAGGTGGTCGCTACTATACGGGTTGTTCAGAACATCCCATTTAAAATCATTAAAAAGGGAAGGTGAACTAAAAGCCAAATCTAAAAAACTCATTTTTCCTGTCCTTGGTGAACAGTACGTGGGCTCACAGGAGTTCAATAAGCAAATGTCTGAACTAAGAATAAAATCCTCGATAAGCTGTCCACGTGTATCACTTTTTTCACTTCCCCACAAAGGAGAGTGTGCATTAAAATCTCCTACTACTAGGTAGGGCTCTGGTAGCTGGCAAAAAAGGTTTTCTAGATCATGGAGTGTTATTTTAAGATTTGGTTGAATATAGACAGAACACACCGTAAGAGTTTTAAAGGCAATTATTCTGGCTGCTACAGCTTCTAAGGGAGTGTTTAATTTCAGTTCTTGAGCTGGAACTCCACTTTGCAATATGATGGCCGCACCACCCGAAAGCCTGCTTGCTTGCTCTCGATCTCAACGGAAGACTTGATATTTTTTCAGTATATTCGAGTGCATGCAACCTAAATTTGTTTCCTGTACGCACAGTGCAACTGGCGAGACTGTATCTAGAATGTCTTTTATGTCATTAATATTCTTTAGAAGTCCTCTACAGTTCCACTGTACCAGGAATGCCATCTTTTTTTGTTGAAAGCTTGGAGATTAAGTTAAGTTTTTTCCAGGGCCCGTGATTCGGGCCTTGTCTGTTTTTGTTCGTTCCAAGGAGCTCCGCCGTCTCTGTGACGAAGACGGCAAAGAGCTGTCCTGGTCTATGTCCATTACCTCGTCTGAGGTGCTGGACGAACGTGCCAGAGGCACGTGTTCCTTATTTTTAGACCTTGCCTCGTGGGCAGAGGTCTTGTGGCCCGCCGACCCTGAGGGACGCGTAGCCTGTTTTGGGGGTGGTGGAGGAGCGGGAGCTGCTTCCACCAGGGCAGGGGATGGCACTACCTCAGCCTCGTTTGAGGTCTGGGTAGGTGCCGAAGGCCGTTGTGGTGCCCCGCCCTGTCGCACCACATCGGCGAGATTTGGTTTCGCTGTGAACTGAAAAGTGTTCTTGGTTTTGTTGTACTGGGTACGTGCCTCTTTGTATGTGATGTTCTTTGTTGTTTTTAGTGTTATGATCTGCTTTTCTTCTTTCCATTTTTGGCAGGATCGAGAGTATGCGGGGTGATCCCCCTCACAGTTTGCACAGCGTGGGTCTGCGGTGCAGTTATCAGAGTTGTGGTCGTTCGCAGCACATTTCGCACAAGTTCTGCGGCCACGGCAACTTTGCGAACCATGGCCGTATTTCTGGCAGTTGAAGCATCTCCTCGGATTTGGGATGTACGGTCGGACGTTTATTTTGAT
The DNA here is from genome assembly GCF_055883805.1 of Amblyomma maculatum. NCBI lineage: Eukaryota > Metazoa > Arthropoda > Arachnida > Ixodida > Ixodidae > Amblyomma > Amblyomma maculatum. The sequence continues at coordinate 202,809,368 of NC_139346.1, forward strand.
GTATCCAACTTCAATTGACTCTGGGAGGGTGCAGCTATTGAAAGTCAGAACCAGATGTTTTGTAGGGATCTCCTTGTTATCCTTTCGGATTTTTATTCTGTGAACCGCTATGACGTTTTGGTCTGCTAGTCCTTCTGCCATTTCATCTTCAGTGAGAGCAATGAAGTCTATCTCAGATATTACTCCTTTTACAATGTTCAAGGATCGGTGGGGAGTGATGACGACGGGGATGTCCCCAAGCGACACAATGTTTTTCAGGTTGGAGGACTGGCACTTAGTTTGTACTTCTAGCAAGAGGTCACCATTTGCAAGTTTTGATACTTTGTATCCAGGGCCCAGGTCTTTAGTGAGACACTTTGACACTATGAAAGGGGATATTTTTCGAGCGGGTTTTTCTAGCTCTTCGCTATGTATGACATGGAACTTTGGGAAAGTCTCTTTTGTTTTCACAAAGAAATGGCTTGTAGCATCGGTCCGCCCTCGTTTGCTTGGAGGGCGATCATTTGTTTGGGAGAAAGAATCCATGAAAGGGTTTGTGTTTTCGGTAGTTGTGCCTGCCACCCACCATGGAGCCCAACGAGGGGACGGGACAGGAACTTGAAAGAAGTCCTGCCCACGCCAGCAGTACACCGCCACTATAACCAAATATGGGCAACTCAGGGTAGCTACTCCACACAAGGTTAACCCTCGCCGCCAAGAAAAAAGGAAAAACAAGAAATGAGGAGGAGACAGGACAGTGCTGAGAAAAGAGATAGGAAAGTGAAAGATGAAGTGGAGGACAGGAAAAGGCGACTGCCGATTTCCCCCGGGTGGGTCAGCCCGGAGGTGCCGTCTGTGGGAAGCGTGGGCCAAAGTGGTGTGTTGCCTCCGCCGAGGGGCCTTAAAGGTCCAAACACTCGGCATCGGCTCAACCACCAGGATCCCACTTTCCCCAGACACGGCGATGCCACGCACGGCTAAGCGTGGGTGCTCGGGGTCCGTGGTGTCGCACAAAACACACAAACACCTGCTTTAACAGGTGCCCCCTGCGGGGGAAGCCAAATATGTGGAGCACACAATGTTGCAAGTAGATTTCTTAATTTCTTGTTCAAAATTTTTAAAATGGCTTTTTTTTTTTTTGTGACCTTTATATGCTATATTTTGACCTTTGAACTTTGTTATGCAATAAAACAAGAAATAATTGCTTAATCAAAAAACTGCTTGCAACATTGTGTTCCTCATTCTTTCTAGTGTCCAGCAATGTGTTCACCTGAAGTTTTTCTTCAGTGATCATTTTGTAATTGTTCTTGTAAGAATTAGACTAATTGGTGTAATTATCTCATGAAATAATTGGATCACAAAATAAATAATTGCAGTTTTGGAATCTGCACAAGAAACTACACAAACCCACCAAATTCCATCAATTTTGATTGGTAAATAACGAAAATAGTTTTAAGACCAGTGTCCCCCCTTAAGTGAAGTCAACTGAATAGATTGTTTGGAGAGTTTTCACTATTCGTTCCTTACTGCCGTCACACAAGTTAATGGCACGGTTTTCATTACTACTGAAGGTGCCTTACGATACGAAAAATGCGAGTCATGAAGGACGCGCGTGCATCATGTTGAAAACATGGAAAGGGCAGCGACCATCGCAAGTTAGATATTGCGGCCCCTTGGTGGGGCGCAGATATGGGGGAAGGGGGTGCAGAGAAAAAAAAAAAGGGAAAGTACAGACTATGGGGACAAGTAAGCTAACACAATCACTCACCTGAGTGGAGGAAGGTGCTGACGTCCGTATGTGCAGCCTGATCTTGCCAGGAGGACACCTAGGTGGTGGAGGTGGGTGGCTCTCAATGGTTTCAACAAAGTGACACGTCGTCTGGAACTTCTTGATACGGTGCGCAGCGAAAGCTGTCAGACACAACTCCACGTCGGCAAGCAGCAAGTTCAGGGCCGAGAGACTCACGTGCTATTGAAGAAGACGAAAAAAAGCAGGAAAAAACACAAATGCAGATTGGTACGCGAGGCCATTGAAGTTTTTTCATTTTTCTTAACCATTCTAAAACAGTAGCAGTTAGATTACAGACCATCAAACACCTATACTGAAATTAGGGCTCCATAACCAAAAAGTGTGCCCAGCCTCCTAAAAGTTGCTTTCAGCAGAGCTGAACCACAATTTAAAAACAAAAAAAGGCTTTTCGAGATAGAGAAATGGCTTCTGTGTTGTTTTAATACAGTAAAAGCTCCTTAATTTGAACTTGATGCAGCTGGAATACGTTTGAATTATCCAAAGTTCAAAATTATTTAATGGCCTCAAAAAAGTGACAAGAAACGCTTGCATTACAATAAACTACTTTGAATAAAGTTGGGCAATGGTCACCTAAGCTGCGAGGCACGGTCAACAGCGTGCAGACTATATTTTGCATTCCTATCAACGTTTTATTCACAAACAGGCATGCCACACATTGCCAGAGTAAGCCTCAAATTCTGCTGAAGATTGCAATTTAAGACCAAGAGCGATTTTAGCTTGCTTTTTTCAAGTAAAAGACTCGACTTATATTCCGGGTTATACAGTATCGGCAATGAGGCTGCTCTTTTTGACTCGTCAAGACGAGAAAAAGAAAAGACAGGCTGCTCACCTTAAATGGATCGTATTTACAGATGTCATATACAAGGGAAGCGGTATAGTACACAAGCCCTTCCATACGGTAGGGCGACACAATGGGTCTCGGCTCGAACATGTTGGGGTGATTGCACACTTTGCGGAGCTGCATCAGCACATTTATGACGCTCATGAAGTTGCCAGTGGCCAGCGTCTCCTTTGTCCTGCACAGAAACGTATAACACAAGTATGAAGCAATGTTCCCAACAAACTCTGCAGCCCGAAAAACATATCTGTTTCTACATAAAAAGCTTGCAGGGGCCCAAAACACTTTTGCAATCAAGAAAACTGAAAAATGCTGCTGGTCAAAACAAGAGGGAGAGAGATGCCAGAATGGAGCGCGGGAAATCAGCTTTCAAACGAGACCAAAATGGTGCCAATCGGTTGTCATCGCACGGAACTACAATGGCTTGAAAAAGGGGGCAAATATTCGCGCTTGGTGCTCAATTAAAGCTCACTGACGTTTCTAAGTAGCTGTTCTTTTAATTTAACTTTGACTAAGAATTAAGCTATTATCTTTTGTGACTTCAAAATCGCAGCATTTGAAAACTGCCACTTCAGACCATTTTTTGCAATTTCAAGACCCCCGCCTCCCCTCAAAATTTTTAGACAAAGAAGACCCGCTACAATCGCACCAGCCAAACCATGCTCACAATGCGGAGCCAAATGACAAATCGGCAAGTGCTGTGAAAATGAAAACCGCATGTGGTCATGCAAGCATGCATCGTGCACGCCAAGAACACTTCTTACATGCCATGACAGCACAGGTGAGGAGCAATTCATTATTGTATCTGAGGGTGTGCTTCCTGTAGAAAAAACACAGGGGTGCCAATGCCCACGTATTGCATCATAATCTATGTGTGCCATGCGTAAATCCATCAGCCACTGAGGTGCATGCGGTTTGCAAGCTTGGTTTTCTTTTTCTTTCTTGCCATCACTGTTCCTTCGGTCCAACAAGCTCATCACACTTCTTGTCAAGAATTGCTTTCAGAAAGCAGGTTCCACTCGGTATGCCAGTGATGCGAAAGTTCGTGAAGCTCCCCTCATCATCTTAATGCTGAAGGCAGAATGTAAAAACTTAAATTTCAATTCTTGCATGCTGACAATGCAATTGCAAATGAATGAAGATTTCACCAACAAGATGGTCGTCTCTGCTGTCATCTGTTCTGACAAAAATGACAAAAAGGAGCCTATGCAAATGAAGCCTTACAATCGATAGAGTCCTTCTGGGACTGAATTTTCGCCAAAGGTACCTCGCTACCAAAGGAAGGGATGCTGCTCCAAATGGGAGCCAAGTTAACAGTTAAGTCGTGCCATTTTTAAATGGTGCATGGCTTAAAATCAGCATTTTTCAAGTACTTTTATGAGGTGTTCAGTCAGAATACTATCATTAGTTGGTGTTTTCTCTGTGGGTTTTACCACTATGAAAAGTCATTTACATAGAGAATGAATGATCCCACAGTGATGCACTATACAAATTTGGATATTTTGCTTAGAAAAATCGTCATCCCTTAAAAAAGAGAAAGCCGCTCATTTCTTCATAGGCAACCTCTAAGGAAGTGCACAACATAGACCACAAACACATGCCTTGATTTTTTTTTCTTCAATGTTTGAAAAAAAAAAAAAAAAGCTTTTGCTGTAGGCGCACTAAAACACATCTAGTCGAGAGTAATAAAAATCAAAAATGAAATAATGCCAATCACTAACATTAGCAAGAAAGAGCAAGCATAAATTGCTTTGCAGTATGTCACCCACCAGTGCCAAATGCATAGTCTAGATTAGCAATGCTGCACCTCACAGCCCGTTTTGGAATCTCTTCCTTCCTACAAATACAGTAGAACCCCGCTGATACGTTTTTCATGGGACCGTAAAAAAAAAACGTAAGAGCCAGGAAACGTAAGAGCCGGGAAGTAGGACAAATTGAAAAATGACAGTAGTGGGCAACTGAATGCATTTATTGCCATGTTATCACTTGAAGAAGTCATGCAGCGTTGTCTGTCGCATCTTTTCGCGTCCGGTGAGCACAACTCGCTTCTCCAAAAGTTGCAGTGCCATGTGGCTCTCGCGATCGTCGCGAACGTACTTTCTGAGAAGGTCCAATGCCGCCACAGCCGATGTAAACGTCGGTTTCGGCTGCGGCGCATCCTCTTCCTCCTCTTCCTCTTCGTCGCCACTGTTGTGCGCGTCTACACACTCGGCCACGATCTGGTCGATAGTCATCATCTCGGAGGTGGCAACGGCATCATCCACAGACACGTAATCGTTGTACACGCTCCCGTTCGCGCCAACCGCTTCCATGGCCGTGTCCAGTTCGCAGTCCTCGGGGGTTCCGGGGTTGTCCACGGTTCCTGGTTCTGCTGCGCTGTCTGCGTCGCCGAAGCACTTCGCAAAGCAATTCCTGACCGTTGTGGCGGTGACAGCACTCCATGCCGTGGCCAGATAGCGCATGGCATCCAGGATCGTAATGCCAGTTGGCTGTTGCCCGCGGTCCACAGAGGCCAGGGATCGCTTCACGATGCATTTCCTGTAAAAATGCTTCACGTTTTTGATGATGCCAGCATCTAAGGGTTGAAGGTGGCTGGTCGTGTTGGCCGGAAGGTAAACCACCTTGATGTTCCGCAGCGACGTAGTGTCCTTAGGATGCGCGGAGCAGTTATCTAAAAAAAGGACGACTTTTCTGTCCTGACAGCCCATATTCGAGTCCATGTATGCGAGGAACTCGTCAAAAATTGCGCACGTCATCCAAGCCTTGCTGTTGTTCTTGTAGTGGCAGGGCAGGTAACGTATATTCTTTAGGCAACGTGGGTTTCGAAATTTGCCGATGACCCACGGCTTCATCATCTCAGAGCCATCCGAGTTGCAACAAAACAAAACGGTGAGACGGTCTTTGCTGCATTTTCCGCCGTGGCAAGCCTCGCCTTTCAAGCTAAGCGTCTTCGAGGGCTGTACTTTGAAAAAGAGGCCCGCTTCATCGGCACTGAAAATGTCCCTAGGTTCGTAGCCGTCAATAATGTGCGCCACGGTCTCTTTCCAGCTGCCTACAGTAGCCACGTCCACGCTTGCGGCCTCCCCATTCACGGTTCGGTAGCAAATTCCGTGCCTTCGTTTAAATCGGTCGATCCAGCCGTTTGACGCACTGAAATCGACGATCCCGAGCTTGTCTGCTATCTCCAGTGCTTTTTCGCGCAAAATGGTGCCATCAAAATTAACGCCTGCAGCTCTGGCTTGCTTGAACCATTTGTACACCGCCTCGTCAAGCTGCACGTGCTCCGCACCGCGGGCTTGCTTGCTTTTGATGTCAAAGGACCGGGCATTTGCTTCGATCTCGTTTCTTTTCGAAACAATAGAGTTGAGGGTGGATGGCGTAAGTCCCAGTTCCTTAGCGATGCACACCCGCTTCCGCGTTGGGTTTGCATCCACAGTGCGGAGAATATTCTGTTTATCCTCCAAGGATAGCGCTTTGCGCTTTCTTGATGCCATCTTGCTGTATTTACGTGCTGAACGGTTGGCACGCGCCAGGTGGGCGATTGAGTGCGCTGGACGCGTGTGCACACAACCGCGGAACGAATTCACAGCCGGAAAATACACGTGGAAGAGTCCTAAGCTCGGCACTCGTGAAGTCAGTCGCACACACACCAACCGCACAAAGGATGGAGCATGGAGTAATGAAAGGCAGCAAGACGCAAAAAAAAAAAAAAAGCGCAACTACTGCTGCTGATGATGATGACGCAGCCTGCCCAAGCGTCACCAGTGCCCTCTGTAGACACGCCAGCAACGCTAGGCCAAGCCAGGCCAAGTCAATTCGCCGAAAAAGTAAACATGGCCGTCGCTGCTTGTTTTTCGGGTTGGCTTGGGGTGCGAGTTCACAACGTATCATGCGGGAACGTGTCCCAAGCTACGACGTAACAGCGGGGTTTCTAATACATGGAAGTCTATGAGAGTCATGCTGGGACTCGACCACAAGGACGTAGCAGCCGGGAAAACGCAGCACTTGGGAACGCAACAGCGGGGTTCTACTATATATCACTTTCAGCTGCGTTTCTAAATTCACGTTCTGTGATATCACATCTACTCTCTCAAGTCTTCAGAATGCTGCCTGCTAAGATTTATAGCACAAGAAAAATTCGATGGAACACCTACTTTGTTTGGCCCATAAAGTCGTCGTAGAGAAACCGCTGTCGCTTAGACAGCCGGCAAAGTACCACGTGTTCATACTTCTTGGGCAACTGCTTCTCCACCTCACACTTCAACCTCCGCAAAAGGAAAGGCCGAAGCACCTGCAAAGATAACAAAAAGCCCAGCACCACCGTTTTGGGAGTCTATATTTGTCAGTTTCAGATTAAAGCACCAACAGGCAGCAATTTATCTCTCCAAATATAACCCAAAGGATGACGCAAAACAACAAAATTACCATACTATGGTAATTCTACCCTTTCAAATGCTATGAATTGGGCGACAAAAAGTTCACAAATGAGGTGGGACTGACTACAAACAGTGACCATTACAGTGGACTCCTCTTAAACGGAACTTGAAGGGGATTCAGAAAGTGTTCCATTTATCAGAAGTTTCTTAAGCAAAGTACACATATTTCGTGATGCAAAACTTTATTCAAATTGTTTCAAGCCTTACTGTTGTGGGTGCAAAGAAAAAAATGAATCAATCTTAGTTTGCTTAACATTCTTCAATTGCTTTTTAACGAAGTAAGTGTGCATACTCGACAAGCTTGGCAGAAATTCAACACACCCCTCATGTTCAAAGTAGAGTTGCAGAAGTGCAACAGCATCTTTAGCTGCACTGTCTGGCACTGCACTTAGCTCAGGGTCCTCACACTCGTCACTGGAGAAGGAGGACTGGTCGTCGGCTTGCACCTCGGCAATCATTTCTTGAAGACTTTCCTCACGACAGGTGCGCACGTGGGCATCCACAGCCTCATAGTCCTGTCGCGAAAAAGGAGCACAGGGCACTACCTGCCTGAATATAGTGTCGGCTTCTACAGCTTCTGTATCGGTAGCACTAGCCTCTTCATGAGGTAATGGTTCATGAGCTTTGAAGCCTGCATGGTGGAAGCACCTCTGCACTGTTGTCGCCTGCACTTGTTCCCAGGCACGGACCAAGATATGTATCGCCGGCAGCAGGTCAATGCTGTAGTCCTTGCCACTGTCGGCACAAAGCAGCATGCGGTGGAGCAGCTGGCGGCAGTAATGCACCTTGATATTCTGTATCACCCCCTGATCCATAGGTTGTACCAATGCAGTTGCATTGGCAAGCAGAAACTCGAGGCTGATGGACTTCAGTCCTTCCACTTGGCCATGGGCAGGGCAATTATCGACAATGAAAACAACTTTCCTGCCCTGCTTAGTAAACCTTGCATCTTCCTCTTGCAGCCAGTTCTCAAAAATTTCCATTGTCATCCACGCTTTACTATTGGCAGTGTACGTCGCAGGAAGACTTCGCGTTCCTTTGAAGCAACGTGGGTGCTTTGCCTTCCCGACTACCAGCAGTTTCAGTTTTTCGTCCCCTGCCATGTTCGCGCCCACGAGCACCGTAATGCGCTCCTTACTGCGCTTCCCACCAGTGCAGGCTTCGCCTTTGTAGGCCAGTGTCTTAGATGGAAGTGCTTTATAGAAAAGGCCCATCTCATCAATGTTGAACACGTCTCGTGGTTCATAGCTGCTTAAAATATCCTGCAGTGGCCCCTGTTGCCAGTCGGCGCACAAGTCTTTGTCCACGGAAGCACTTTCACCGGAGATTGTCTTGAAGACTAGGCCATGGCGTTTTTTAGAACGGCTGAGCCATCCATCGCTGGCGCTGAAGTTGTCGGCTCCTAGTTGCAAGGCTATCTCCCGCGCCTTTTGCTCCAGAATGGGACTGCTTATCGGAAAATTAGCGCTCCGCGCACGCTTAAACCATAAAAAGAGAACCTTTTCTAATTCCTCATGCGGCGTTGTCCTCATCCGCATTCGGCTTGAAGCAAAAGTCCCAGTCTTCACAGCTCCTTGTATAGCGGCCTTGTTCTTCAACATCCGCGACAGCGTTGACTTCGGGATGTCGAACTTCTTCACAACTTATGTTTTCGACAGGCCACTTCGCTCAAGCTCCTGAAGAACTTTCTTCTCAAGCGAGAGCGCTTTGTGTGGTCGTTTCTGAACGTTCTCTATCACGACCAAGCATCGACCTCGCGTAGGCCTAACGCAGAGCACCGGGACGACACACGACAGAAGATCCGCCACGGCGGTAGCCACCATCACGGCGGCAACAACGATGGCTACTGGATTGGCTTGCCTCAGCTGTAGTTCTGGCTGTGAAGTATTTGTTCATGGTTGTGAGATTACCGTTGCCATGTGCGAGAACATATTTGCTGGTCAGATTCCGAATGTTCAGCTTTTGTGCCGTTTAACCGAGGGTAACAAATAAGCGGTGTTTCAATTAACCGAATGATTTTACTGTGTTGGCATAGGAATCCAACCAAATAACGCTACTTAATTCCGTTTATCCGAAATTTTCATTTAACCGAGTTTCGTTTATTGGGCGTCCACTGTATTTCAAGAATGGGAACCTTCAACAACTGCTCAGAGATTTTGCACAGTCCAACTGCTCATTATACTTTTGTAGAGACAAAAAAATTCATCAAATCTTCCAATAAAATGCACCAGGAATATCTTTGACATTGGGTACGAGTAACATACATCACGTCTGAGCACCACCCACACGACGCACTAAGTACCATAACATGAGCTGAACTGCTGCTGTGCAAACTACCCAGGTAGTTTAGTTACACATTAATATTATTTAGTTACTTATTTTCAATTATTTATTACAGAATTCTTTCTGTGTATGTTAAAACTTAATTTGAGGCATCAGACCCACTGATCCGGCAAGGAAGCACTTTACAGAGTGAATGTGCTATTTGAGTATAGCCCGGTGAGTTTAGCTACAGCAATGACGATATAGCAGTGAAAAAAAAAGGAAGACTCGGTTTCCAAAAACTCTGCCGTCTCCGACAACGAATGAGCACTTCTGTATGAGACCAAAATGGCCACAGCATCTAATAAAGGTAGTTTTTCAAGCGCTTATCTTGCGTTACACTTGCTTTATTTTTTTTTTTTTCATTGGGCAATACACAAAGCCATCCCTTGCGTTACATTCGCGGTCGCGTTACATTCGAGCAAATACATTATTACCGCAGCTCTGCACCGTTTCACGACTGCAATGAGGCCTCCTGTCAGCACTGTTCTTTGTGCATATTTTTGCACTGTCCTTACCACAGAACCTTTTGCACTGCTCTTTTGAAGAAGGGTGTCTTAAACCTTCACATGGCAACAGCAGTACCAGAAACAGCTGCAAGGCTTCTCATGCACGCAGTTATGATGGTGGCAGAAGCAACGATGATGAGAATGTAAATGAAACACATACGCGCCAAAGTTTGAAGTGTTTTGCTCATGTATAAACTACCCAACTTCAATTATGGCGCAGTATGCTCCCTTGAGTAACTATCCTGTGATATGCTTTCTTTACACAACTCTAAAATCAGCACCCACATGAGTTGCGTACCGAAATGAAGCCAGCACAATAAGAATACCTTGTGGAGGCGTTTGATGAGGCTCTCGTTGTAGTCGCTGCTGCCCTCAATCATGCCCGTGACAGGGTTAGCAAACCACTCGCGGAATTCCCGATGAGACTGGAACACACTGGGCATGAGGAAGTGCATGAGGGACCACAGCTCCATAAGGCTGTTCTGCAGCGGTGTCCCAGTCAGGAGCAGCCGCCGCGAACTCTGGAAGTTCAGCAGCATCTGCCACCGCTGGGACTTGAAGTTCTTGATGTGCTGCGCTTCATCGAGGATGAGGTACTTCCATTTCTTGCGTCTAAAGGCCTGGTGGTCTTGCACAACCAGCTTGTATGAAGTGATGCACACGTGAAAGGCATTTGGCTTGGTCCAACCCTGCATACGGCCAGTGACACAGTTCCTGAGGCAGTGGCACTTTTTCGAAACACCAACTGCGCAACCCAAATTCATCCCATACTAAATAAACAAAAGTCAAATTAGTGAGCATTCAGCTGTAGGTCTCTGAAAGCTGGCAGTCGTTGCTACGACCGCCAACCCCTACCCTCCCGCACCGCCTGCCAATCATGACACCAGTTTGACTTCATTCATTCAATGGTGTTAGCTAGTCTCACCTCTCATAGTTTTCGAGGCATGCAGCCTCTTACCTTCCTGCTCTATCACAGGGGAGTTTCTACGGCCACGTGCCAGGCCAGGCGCTAGGCTAACCAGACACAGCAGTGCATAGTTCGAATTATTCATGGTAGAACCGAGTCATGTTCGAATTAGATAACGAACTTTGTATACATAGACTTCTGTGGAGCTTGGCCGGAGTAAGTAGTGCAGTTCAAATTATCCAAACATTCGAATTATTGCGGTTCAAAATAGAGAACTTTCACTGTACAAAAAAATCTTGGTGGTATGATCACACTGGCATGAATTTTGGTATGACAAAAACACTTTCCCATGGCACAACAAATGATACACACACACAAGCCATGAACCTGCCCTTGAGCAATATGTTCACATTAGCATGTCACAAAGGCTGCACCTTTTTTTCTATTATTATTCTGGCCGACTCGCAACGCGCAGCGAGCAACACGAACTGTCCGCACAGGCAAGTTGAATTTGTGATTCTCTTGTCCAAATGTGCCCCTACAAATGAACAGTTCACAGATGAAGAGCCATTCAGAATTTGCTGACTTGCATGGTCACTATGATGACATTGTGCATCCTTCACCCTTCATGCTCTGCAATTTTTTCTTTTCTAGAAGCAAATGACAGCCAATGCCACTTGGGCACCTCCTGAACACAAGAATTGACGCTGCAGTCAAGCCTCATTATAATGGCAGAATTGTCGGATAGAAGAAAGCAAAAGCAAATTTCGGTCGGTTCATTATTGTACGAGAGTTTTATTTATTTGGCAACAAAATATTACGAATTCGATGCTCAATTAATAATAATAATTCACAATTACTAAAACCAGAGATACGTTCAGACCTGCCAAAGCCATTGTTGGCTTGAACAGCAGAGCTTTACAGGAAGCAATCTGAGCAAGTGCAACGAACAAAAGCAAATGGCAGCTCAACACGAACTTTACTTCCAAAACAGAGCTGAGGTTTGAAAGAAAGAGAAGGGCTTGATGGCGATAGTACAGACAATGCACGGAGAAAACAAAACTTCACATACCTGCCGCTTTTGCTTGCGCTCCTTGGGAATACCATAATAGGTGAGGATCTTGAAGGCAGGGCACCATTTCTTGAACTCCATTTCCCAATTGAGCATCACACTGGTAGGCACCACAATGAGGTGTGGACCCCAGATTCCTGCATGACCGAGACCAATTACCCCGTCCTGAGTAATTTAACCCAACAGGACGCATAAGCAACAAAAAGGTTGGTCACAATTCACCAACAAGATTCACAAACAACTCAACAACAGACAAAACAAAGAGTAGTGCTTTTACAGCGACTCAAAGCAAGCACCACGTCACTGCGCAAGTGACCAAGTGTACAGAGAGAGCACTCACCCTTATCACAAGCCATGTGTGCCAGCAAGGAGATTGTCTGGATCGTTTTGCCCAGCCCCATCTCGTCCGCCAGGATGCCATTCAGCTTCTTGTCGTGCATAGTGACCAACCAGTCGAGACCAATGTGCTGGTACTCTCGCAAGCTGTGCTTCAGCAACCACGGCACTTTGGTCTGGACCTGTCAGCCACCACACATAGGGAAGGAACAAAGGAGGTATTCACAACAGGTCCAAAGTTCCACCAGCTTCAAATATAATTTGGTAGTACAGTACAAACTCCAGTTCCAGTGAATATTCAGACATAACATACCGATCTGCCATACTCAACTGTTGTTTACAGTGAATTTGGTCACAAAACACATTCGAATACAATGGACTGAAATTAGAAGTTCAACAAGTTTATTCTCGCTTTGTTACAGTGAACTCTTCTGCAGTGAACAGTGCCTAATCAATTTCTAGATTGCACGTAACCACCAAGCGAAATAAAGCGATCAGTGCAAACAGACAGGCAGCTGTACCAATGTCTCTTGTGCAGTGGCTATTCTTGGCTACTCCCAATGTCACCATGACCGCGCATAATCTTAACACTTCGCCTGCTGGCAGCTGCCAGGGCTTTTTGAAATAACTGGTTCGGCTTATACACAGATAACACATAAAAATTATGTTCATGTTTTAAGAATTAATTTCAGTCAGGGGTGCAGCTATTACATGAATGCAGCCATTACATGTGCAGGATATTATGAATTTTTACCTTCCTGCTATAACAAGGTTTTACTGTAGCTGAAATGAAGACTCACCTGTGTTGTGGAAAGGGTGTTCCCTTTGGGCTGGAAGCTCTGTGCAGTGGCTGCTATGTCGGTGATCTCCTTAGTGGGGCCCTTACTTGCGTCCTCAGTCTCATTTTCCATCTACAACACACAATGTGAAAGACATTCAGAAACCCAGACCACCACAGCAGTGGCAAAAGCAGCAAAGCCGCCAGGAACAATGTTGTACTTTTGAGATAATATACTAGCAATGTGCCGATCGACAATAGCATCACAGCCTCGGATGGCTGAGTGATGCTGACTGAGTCGCAGTTACCGTGGGCTGGCTGGCACAAAGCCTCAGCAAAATGAAACAAAACTAAGCGAACGAGTAGTTAAATTATTCAGATTTTCAAATTAGGAGGAGTAAAATAAACAAGCTTTCACTGTACAAAGCATTACAATGGATGCAATGAAAGCTCCACAAAACATCAGACTTTTCAGACTCCTTTGATATCTGTTGCCAAATATTTGACAAAAGCTAGTCATGGGACAACAAGAGCAGCCAAAAAGTATCTGCTGTCGGCAGCTCATCTAACGTTGGCGAAAGTGACGACAAAGATAAGCCTTCCAGGAAGTTTATTTCCGGCCTTTTGACAGCGAAAATAACAACAAGGCTTCAGATGCAATACTGGAAGAAATACCTCCTTCAGAAGAACTTCCAGCGAAAAAGGCAGCAGTACGCTCCTCTGTCTGATACTGTGTTCCAAGACCACATGGTCAGCCTAGCTGAGCCATTTTACCCCATAAAACTACTCTGCGAGATATGTGCTGGAGTCCGTACTTAAGTGCATCACTACACAAACCAACCTTTACAAAGTTGAGATGTCTCTGAACAATTTGAACCACACAGCTAAAGAAATAAAAAATCTCTTTGGCACGCCCATCCTCATGGCAATCATTTCTGTTCCTCGTGTTCAGCTCCACTGGAATCTAATAATGAAGTCCACTAAAAGACCAGCGAAGCACAAAGCAGTGTCTGTAAAGGCGATTGGCTAATGCGCGTGCCCGACAGCAATGGTGAGATGGCGTTAATTTTAAGAGAACAAAACATTCCGAACAATTCATGTTCAGGGAGGACTACTCCCCCCCCCCTCCCCCGCCCCTGTCTTCAAATGTCTACCTTTCAGAGTTTTATAGAGAGAACCATGATTATTTCTCGTAATCCATGAAGTTTGTATCAAAATTCCACTGCATTAGGGCAATGACGCTAAGCAATTGAAAGGCAAGAGCCATATAACAAAGCAAGTGCTTGGTCAGGAGAACTGCTACTCACACAAGATTACATGCACAGATCACAGGCCAAGAGTTGTGCTCAAACGCAGGCCTCAATGCAGCAGTTATCATAAGACAACTGACACAAGCAAATATAATGTGTCGTCAGCACACCTTTCCTTCCGAAACAACTTCATCCGACATTGGGTTGATCAGGTACTCCATGCCAATATCCTCTTGCATCTCTTCTTCACTTGAAGTCTCCATGTCTTCTTCCTCTTCATCCATCTCTTCATCCGAATTTTCTGTATCTGCAACGACAAGTTATTGCAATGAGAATGCGCACCACATGAGCATTAAAATCATCACTCTTTTAGTAACGTTGTTTATTGCATCAGGGTATAAATGAATATGTAGCCTTTGCGGGACCTCTTCTTTACCACTGGCTGTCAGATGTGTGATTTTATTCATTGATGATTTCATAAATGAATAAAATCATCACACGTCTGACAGCCAGTGGTAAAGAAGACGTCCCCGCAAAGGCTACCATAAAATGATGCAAAGCAAACACTGGTGAGCACAAACACCATGCCTCAATCAATAATGATATGTTGGCTGCAAAAATACCACTGCCAACAAGTGAGGGCTGTTGAAAATGGCTGGCGGGGTATAGCTCAATGATGGACTGTCAAATTCTCCAAGTTGTGACAGCAACAAAAGAAGCTGCAGCAGCAGTCCACAATCATGTTCGGATAATGTTCAAATGAAGAGCAAATGTTCGCAACACATGTCAATTTACAGCACGATTTCAGAGATACAAACCCCCATTGATGTGAATTTCAGTACGACATGAACAGCCTGAGGCTCTGAGCAGAGCCGCAGCCACAGAGAACCCCACAACAGCAAAGACACACAGATGCACACCTGACATGCCTAGGCAGCTGGCTCCCACTAACCAAAAAGAACATTAGCAACTCCGCCCTCTATTAATCAAAACAGGCCACTTGCCTCTCTCGTTGTCAGCCGTATCGTCTTCCTCCTCGTCCTCACCGGAGCTCCCAGCAGCATTTGGCACCTCAGCGTCACTGGCATATGCTCCGCCATACTTTTCATACAAGGCATCCAGTGGCATCTCTCCTAGAGACGGCAATGTCGAGACTCGAAGTAAGCAAGACCTCACGAAGTACTCGCAGCAGGTCAAATCCCAAGGAACCAAACTACACGACAATTGCATAACAAGCGCAGTCCAAAGACATGCGTAAAAGTGCACATGCTGTGTGCTCTAGGCCCGACAGAGGGCACAAGAACTTACAAATTAAGGAACCAAAAACAATGCTTGCATTTTAGTTCTTGCCCTTTTTCTACCTTACAGAAACTCTAAGAATGGTATTTTGGCAATTGGAGCTGGTACGCTACCAACACAAGCCAAGTGATATTTCTTCTCGTTTGCTTTATCCTGTTTGACTGGATAGCCTCAGTGCAAGCTGCTCCCCATTTCAATAACAACAGTATGGAGGAGTTCAGTGCACCTTGCCCAATGTTTATCAGGATGGCACAGCTTAACTGGTTTCGTACAGTTTGGCACAAGGTTAGCACCGTTGCATTCATTAGAACTGCCTTCTTCAAGCACAATACAAAACTGAGCGAGTTCAGAACCATCCGCAACCACCAGGCACACCCAGAGTTACTGTTACCGAGCCACATGTCACAGCACTTGCCTTCCATCATCAATTCGTTCAGCTCCTCCTTGTAGTCGTCATTTTTTTCTTGTTCCTCCTGCTCCTCCAGGGTGGCCTCATCATCCTCTTCATCTTCTACCATGAATTCGTCATCTGCATCATCCACTTCATCAGCCTTGGTCGACTCCACCTAGAAAAGGTGAACAGTTCTTACCCTAGCTGGTACAAGCGATCCCACTCCTCTGACCGGCTGTCCCCATACTGCCACCACCCCCAAAGAGACCATGAAAAGCTATTTGCCAAAAATAGAAAAAGCGCACAAACAATCAGCATTCAAAAATAGAAAAAGCACGCAAACGATCAGCATTTCATAATTCCTCTCTGCAATGCAAGTATTTTTAAGCTAAACTCCCTAAAGAATATCAGCATAAAAAACACTGCTCTTTTTCCCTTTCACCTTGCTGCACAAAAAAAAGCAAACAGGTCGTGACAGCACTTCACAGCGATCCATTTCACTCGTGCCACTTGAAAGAGCCAATAAGAGGGCTCAGCTACAAAGCCCAGGTGACATCAACAGAAAGGGGGCAGCTACAAGTGCACGGTGAGGTGGCACCCTAAAACAGTAGCCAGCGATCGCTAACAGCACAAAGACTCATTTGTAAATTATAGGGCGCCGTCATATTGCGATAATGCTTTATCGCACAGTTCAACCAGTGAAGCATCAGAGTGATACAAACAAGTGCACGCGTGACCAGCGCACAATTTCAGCGTACTGGAAGCAGCATGTGGCTGCATGCGAGGGATATGTGCATAGGCTTCAGAACAGTAAGATGCCATCTAAAAATACAAATAGGAAAACAGTGAAGTGCCAAGCAGTGGAAATGTCCAATGCGCACACCTGATCAGTACCGCGAAATAGCATATGTTTGGGAAAGCAAAACCGAAACTATACGACTGAGCTATAGTTCAAAGACGACCAACTTCTGATCATTGCCATGCTTGCCATAGCATGCATGAAGTAACTGGGCACCATTATTTCATGCAATTCAGTGCATGGAAGTATATAGGTGATCAGTCTGTGTTCCTGGTTCAAATTATCACAACTGGTGGAACTGAATTAACGAGATTTTACTGTTAGGTTTTCTGGGGCGGATCAGAAGCACGCATCTAGAGTGCTGACTTTTGTTTTGGTACCCAGCTGCCACATAGACAAGACCGCCAAGACAGCTGTCAAGACAAAATTGCTGTCAAAGACGACAATAGACCTTTCCAGTAATTCTGTCGCGCCACCGAGTGGCTGCACAAAGCCCCCGGGAAAGAAAGTGGAGCGCCGCCGCGCTCACACCTCTCGACTCTGCCGGTTCTCAGGCGAACTTCTCTCTGCCATCTCTGCGTCCTTGCTGCGCTGCTGCTTCCTGCTGTTTTCTTTTAATTATGTTGTGCCCACCATTCCTTTGCATCGTGTTGCACAGTTGGGTGTTTTGTTCTAAATCCATGGATCATCAGCCGACACAAAAAGTCCGGCGTTCGCCCACTGCAGCTCTCCGTATTGGCATATGTATGCGCAGCATGAAAACAACCCTCCTCCTCTCTGCGCCTACACACACATCTGGAGCCCAGCGGCGGAACAACGCCATAGTTATGGCGTGTCCGCTGTAGTAGTGTGTGCCACGCCCGGCGACCTTGGCTTTACATGGCGTAGTGAAGCTTTCGCTTCAAAAGTTACGAAAAAATTGCACTAAGACTAGCTGCTAACCAACAAAGCAATCCAGTGCTTGCCGCATTTTGCAAAGAAGCAACAACAATGCGCACGAGAAAACGCATGATGGCAGAAAGCAGCGGCACAGCAGGCCAACACGTTTGCCAGCAGCCGACAATGGAGGTATCACTCCATTCTCCCATCATCCTTCGTGTGGATCCCGCAGGGGATGGCGTGGAAATTTGTGGAAAGGTCTGTTGGCCAAGCAGCACTGTCCAGAGCAAGTAAGTGTAGTTAATTCAGTGCACTAATATGCCTAGAAGCATACTGTGGAAAGAACACAAACAGAAAGGAAATTAATGATTAAAGCCCCAGCTGCAGCCAGAGCTCCCTTAGTTAATTCTTTCCCTGGCATTGATGAGCATAATCGTCATGAGATATTGTTCCAATGTAACCGATGATGAGTATATTCGTCGCAAACCAAAATTTCTTAACAGTAAACCAATGACAGCGAGTATATTCGTCCTACTGCGTTTAGCTGCAATTTCTGACATGAGACAGCCACAGTTGTCCATACTTTGCCATTTTTGCCTTTCCTTTTGTTACAATTCATTTCCACCCTTGGCATCGGCAGGTAAAATATGACTTTGTTGTGACTGCAAGGAAGAAATTTCCCCAGAATAATCCCCCCCCTTCCCCCCCATACCCAAAAGCAACACCCACAAGGAGATGCGTAATTTGCTACCACTCTGACAACAAAGACGCTTCCCAGAAGAACAGAAAGGAAACGAAATGCTGGTGAAAACGGTGTGGTGTTCACCTCTATACTGCACCTTGCTTCATATTCTACGATAAAAAAGTGTCCTAATAAATGTGCTTTAAGAGCTCTTAAAAAACAGCTGCTATTCCTACTAATATTTTCTGCACCGTTTAGATCATTTATTTGTTTTCATATTTTTTCTTTGTAATGTGCCAAACCCTGCATTATGCTTTTTCACAGGGCACTAATGTCAAGCAGTGAAACGTTTCAAACAATTCTTTAATGCCATATCGGAAGTAAAGGAACCCTAATGAATTGAAAGAAGAAAAAGCTCGATGAAGTGAGTGAAAAAAAATTATCCAGAAAATTTTGTGCAATTTTCATTTTCACGGTAAAGAAAGAGATTTTGTCAATAATCCCAAAATACTCCCGTTCTTATGTCACTTCAATTTTAAATAAAACCCTGTGACAGCATTCTAAATGTTCCAAGAAGCACGATGTCATATTACTAAAGCTAACTTTATAGCAACACTCTCCCAGTCTATTCGTTGGTTGTTCAATGTCATGCCATAGAAGGTTGCAAGCAGTAGGGTTGAAAAAGTAGGCTGCAGTACACAAGCTCAAAGGAATAGAGGTAAAACTGCTCCCATGAGCCTACGATAAGGAGGCTTGTGATTTTATCATGAAGCAACAGGCGAAGCTGACCAAGCCACCGCAAATTTTCTCTCCGTAATAACAAGTGGGAGTAACCTACATGCTGCTGAAGTTTTCACATTATTGAGCTAGGCAGATTAGCGCTTTTATAAATTATATGTTTCTGAGTGGTAACCAGCAATCAGCCAATAGATTCCAAAAATCCCCCTTTTGCACTAGTTAGTTATTTGCACATGCACAAAACATACCCCAGCGGCACGTCATGGAACCCATATCTGTACAGCAATGATCCACGCCACTCCCCAACAAAGCGCACAGAAAACAGCAACTAAAACAGTATTGCCACTGCTATGTCTTTGCAAACACCAACATATGAGCAACAATGAAGTCTCGCAAAGAACTCAGCAACAGCAAGCTCTGAAGCACGTTCATTGCTCGGAAAAATACACAGCCCCACTTGCCCGCAGCGCTTCCACGCAACAGGAGCTACTAAAAGGCACTCTGCATCTGCTCAATTTCATGTTAGCTGGACAATTTAAGCCTCCTAAGAACTGTTAGACAAGGACCCCCAAATCAAATGCTGACGGGCAGCTGTCTGTTTCAAGACAGTTTTTTTTACTGTCCACTTTCACCTCCCAAAAACACATCTCTAGACTATGAGCAGTGCCAGTGAAGAAGAGAACATTGGGTTAGGAAACTGGGTCTTTAAACAATACTGCGCAATAAACAGGCACTTTTATTTTCCATTTCCAGAGGCTGCCGTCGCCATAAAATCAAACCCCGGAATTGTGTTCATTTAAAAAAAAATAGAAAAAAAATGCCTGCAAAGCATCTTAATGTCTAGGCGTTACAGGCTGTGTAAAACAACTGCTTAAAAGGGGTTGTTTATTGCACATGCATGCAAACCTTTCCATCTACACCTTTGAATTTCAAGGCTATTCACAGACATGATCACTGCCCAAAAAGCAACAGGCAAACCTGCCTTGGCTTTTTGTGTTTTTCAAACCAATTTTTTTTTTTGTATTGCAATCTGAGTGCCTCGGCTGGCCACTTGATCACTTGTGTAGCATGAGATAGCTTGCACAAAGTTGGCAAGTTACTTTTCGGGCTCCCATCAGACTAGTAACGGCAATAGAACTGGGTCTCACATTGAGCTTGATGCACTGGGCCCAGGCTCAGAAGAGCGACTGTACAGCGAGTGCCGGCTAGGCCTGAGCTTGAAGCTGCAGACCTGAGCTGGGCTTCAGATTGAAGTCCATGCCCTACTCTACTTTTCACTTCAACGCTGGCATTCCCCTAACTAAACCACAAACACTAGCAGATAGCATGCACTGTGTGTCAAAGATGCTGGTGAATAGGCGTGCACTACGCATCATGAACCAATAATTTCGGACGTCACTGTCAGACATGATGATAACCCAAACCTTCATAACTAACATGTGCAATTCTACTTTGTGCACAACCTTCACATTACTGACAGGATCCAACAAGCAGCACTCACATCAATGGGGCTCCCCGACCGCTCAGAGCTGCCCTCCTCCTCATCCTCCTGGCTGCCGCCATTGGTGTGAGGCAATGCTGGCCTTTCCAGGATCTCGGGCGGTAGCGAGTCCAGCAGCTGTTCAATGGGCAGCTCACCTTCCTTCTGCAGCAGCTCAAGCTCTCGACTTTGCTCCTCCTGGTCAGTGGGTGCTGTCGTCTCCTCACGATCTATGGTTTCTTCATCATCAGAATCGCTGACATCTGGTTGAAAGTCTTCATCTATACAGAAAAAAAAAAAAAAAGAAAGAAATGGATAGTTGGCATACACATTCCTCCCTGATACCAGCTACATGTGATACCGTTCACTCGCAACAAGTTCTAAGAATTCCTCAAATGAAAAAGCCTACGCTGCTGACTCTATTTTATCATATCAGTTAAGGAGCATGTGCATGGCATGTTTACAAGGTACACCTACAAGAGTGTGCCCACAGAAACCAACTTGGCAGTCGGAGAAAGCTTTCAATAAACATGACTTCCAAATGACGATTTAGAGCAATGATGCCTAGACAAACTATTGCTCTATATGCGCTCGATGATTCGATATGGTTTGCAATGTCGCATGCTGTTTCCAGTTCCCTATTTCTTCCCTGTATACCAACGAATGCAGGAAAATTTTTATTTATTATGATGCACCCTGTAAGGCATCTGGTGATGTTCTTATTTGGTACATCTCTGCAGATGACTAATGGGTACTAAACATCTTATTGCTATATTTTAGTTCTAACAAAGCTTTTAAACACCAGAAGGCAAAACCAGTCGTGTTAACTACTGTAACCATCTAGCAGAGTCAAAGCAAAACTCATAAGCTACAAACAAAGGCCCCTGCCAAATAACAAACGGGATAAAAATATGTCAGAGTACAAAACATTTCTGGCATTATAATTTAATCACTTTCAATCACATACATTACAGCCAAGCTAAATTTTCTACACGTGCCAACAGCGCCAGGTTCCCTGCTAAAAGAACCCTTAATGCTATTGCATTAAATAGAGGCTTTTAACAAAGCAGAGATGTACCAGCGTTAATGCATAAAAGTCTACCAGATGCCAGCTGCACATGCATAGAGGCATACCTTGCTGCTACACATATATGCCAGAGCGTGAACGCAAGAGGTGTCCGGTAAACCATCATATACATCCACACTAGTAAGTCTCCACTATGCTACATCTCTCTAATAAAGGAACAAATCCTCAGTTATTGTGGGCATGCAGCCACCACTCACCATTTGAAGAGCCTGACCGTGCAGGGCTTGCCGGTGTCTGAGCTGGTGTAGTGGCCTCCGACGCCTCTGCACTGCCCTTACTTGCGGCCATGCCCTCGCGCAGCCAGGACGAGTACTTCTCAGTCTGGTCCATGATGAAATTGAGGTGCAGGTCGAGGGCCTTCTTGCGCTTCTCCTCTAGGCGGGTCTGCTGCTTGAATTCCACCAGCTTCTCAATGTTAGCCCAGAACTGCTTGATCTCCTTGGCCACCTGAGCAGCAACGCGTCGCAACCGTTGCAGCTCCTCCCGTTCCGCCCGCTCGGCACGCAGTTCCCGCTCTTGATGGTAGCGCAGCACCATGCGGGCACACTTTTTGGCTGCTGCCTTCTTCCACTTGCGCTCCTGGGCAAAGTCGGTGGCCAGCCAGACCATCTCCTCGAGCAGGTAGTCCCAGTGAGCCTTGGCCCGCGGGGGCTCCTGCACCTTTGGTAATCGCCTGGCCGACCACATGCCGTCTTTGCGTAGCTCAGCGATCCGCTGTATTACATACGCCTCCTGCTTGGCTCGCTCAACAATCTCCTCCTGGGAGCCAATGGATGAGTCGTACACAGCTGATATGGAATGCTGGCGCGTAGTGAGCCGCGACGCAGGAATGACCGGCGCAGGACTCGCAGCCCCGGCAGCCCCAGCCGCAGAAGGCGTCACAGGGGTTGTGGGTGCTGCAGTGGACTGGGGTTGTCGTGAGGCACCTCCTTTGGACGGAGAGCTCCCACTCGAAGTGGGGGTTGCAATGGCAGGGGCGCGCAGTGGCGAGCTCGGAGGCCGCAATTGGTGCTGCGGCGTTTGTTGACTAGAAGAGAGAGAGGATGAAGGTGGGTCGGCCATACCCTTAGGGCCAGAGGAAGGCACGGAGGAAGGTGATGTGGCAGGAACCAAAGCTTGACCTGTGCGGACAAGAGTGAGAGAAGTGACTCAGGTGGACAATCCACGTACAATGGCTGCGCTAACATGCCTCATCAGTCAATTCCAGTAAGCGGTGGGCAGATCAATGACAAAAAGCCTGTAAGAGAGCTGACACAGACTTAAAATGGCCCAGCAAAGTACCCCACACTGTACCATGCAATTACTACCAGCAGAATCAAATTGCTGCAACAGCCTAAGAAGTTGAGGTGCCTACCAAGTTAATGCTTCCTTGAGTGCTTTGTAAAATTTCCTGTGCGACATAGTTAGTTTTATGCCAAAACGGGCCGGCACAATACGCTTGATGTCACCACTCTCTATAGTAAGCATATCAACAAATAAAAACACAACTTAATTCAATTTAACTCATTAATTTATTCAATCACGACCACACTCACATTATCATGATCTGCTGCCACTCATGTTAGCGTGACCCGATCCGGCGCAGTGCACGTGCCGATTTCAGATTTCTCGACACTCGCGGATTCCGGCAAAACGTTTATTGTAGGTTTTCCTCTCCATCCTGAAGCATTCTAACAGATTTACAAGTCGTACAGAAATTCATTCGTGCACTAATAGATTTTAAAATGCGCCGTTTTCGTGGCCTCAGTCCAGCAGATTTACGAGACCGCCACCGCGTTTGCGACGTGAAGAACATTATATCGACGTTACTGGTAACTCCCCGCATGAACAACAAATTTGCAGACCTGCATACTACCATCTAGGCATTTTACGACCTTCAACGCGCGTGTGGGTGTCTTAATGTTGTATATGAAGTCAACGATTCATCAGCCGGAACGTCGTTTCTGGCCATGAAGAGAGTTTCGGTTTTAGTTTGACAGTTCTATATAGAGTTCAGAAAAGAAGAAAAAAAGGGGGGGGGGGGGGGGGGCATTGAGGAATCGGACGCAATCGGCAACTCAAAATGATGAAATCACCATCGGAGTTACGATCTTTGCATGTTGCGATCTGCGCATGTTGCGATGTGTGCATGGACAGTGGCGCGTCGCGCTATGCGTGCGCCGCGCGAATAAATAACGTTCAATTTCCATCGGCAGCGCGATCGCCGATGACAATGATATGGAACTCATGGGCAGAAAGCGAGCACCTCCAGAGTGACCCTCCGAAATGGACGCTTCCGTAAAAGCCGAGTGTGCTAGGCGCAGGAAGAAAACTCGCCCAACGCACATTGGAAATCGGAAGAGTCGCAACGCTTTCTGCTTCTTCGCCAGAGATCTCTACCGGGTAACCCAACAAAACAAAGAAAGGCCGGCGGCCGTAGAACTCACATGTGCACCGTATGAAAAGCATATCCGCGAGGGCACGGAGCATGCGCCGACTTCAGACTTTTCTGAATGCTCTGCGTCGTAATGCGTTTTGCAGCGGTAGACGAGGTACCGAGGAGAGGATGCGCATCGCACGTGCCGCTCGAAGCGCGCCCTCCTTTTTAAGCGAGACAGCATTACCGCGACTTCAGTTTCCTTCAAGTAAAACTGTTTTCTTTATATAAGCACAAATTCCGTATTTCTTCCAATGCCTTTCTTAGCAAACAAAGCCCGCGTACCGAATTTCCGTTCTTCTGTGTTTCCGCTCTTATCTGACTGGCGGAAGACCGGTAGTGGTGGTTCGTATGCGCACTCTGAAGCGGAGTCTATCACTGCGTTTTTCGGACGGGGGTACATAACTTTCGCTTGGTCTTATCTTATCAGAATAAAAATGTTTTGTTTTTTTTTTCTTTTTTTTTTTTCACTTATTGAATAATCCTGGAGCGCCTAGCCTAGCGGAGAAACACCCGTTTGTTGTAGAAATTCTTCGCTTTCTAAAAACCAGATGGCGCCACTAGCAAAGCTATCGTGCCGGCGTTTGCGAATTTTTATACCAGCACCATACAGGGTAATGTCACGCAAAATGTTAGTGAAAGAAAACATGAACCAACCTGCCCGTCTCTGCCCTCTTAAAATGTTAGTGCTTGCTTTCTCTATTGCAAGCGTATACTATTGGCTGTCGGAGAGTACCGTATCATGACAGTGCGCTGCGTCTGGCGGCATGAAGACGCCGCTTGCGACGCATCATTCAGCCGACGATCTGAACGCTTCGCAGTTTTCCGGCATCACATACGCATCGCGATAGCCGCGATGCCGTGGCCGAGTTGAGCTTTCGAGTCGGCTCAGTTTATATGCGTCCGTGGGCACGCGTGTGCATCGCACCAAGCGATCATCTACAACTACGTCTGCGAAACCTCGCATCGATGCATCAGCAGAAACAACGCCGAAGTTAAGCTCATTTATATTTCTTTTTGGAAGCAAAATAAATGCAAAGAGCAATATTTCGCGGTTCTTGTGGTGCCCGTGCAAGCGCAATGCAAAACTTAAGTTACCGTCTGCACCAGAAGCAACTTGCGTTTAATGACAGTGCAGACAGCAAGCAAGGCGTCACGGCGATTTGCTGGTTCAACATAGCGAGCGTTCTCTGGTAGCGAGTAACTGCACGCCACAAATCATTCTTGCTCAACGTTGTGCGAACAAGCTAGCTTCTAGCAGCAGCCACCATCCGTCACTGCAAAACTATGCGTTCATCGGCAAATAGGTGCAACATCAGTTGTTTTTTTTTTTTTTTCTACACCAGCTACAGTAGTGTAGAAAAACTCCCCTGAAGGTACTGGAGTGTTGCTACACTTGGACAGCTGGTGCAGGTAAAAAAAAAAAAAATGTCCCTAGTGCAGCATGGTTACAGTGAACTACAATATTCTAGTTCACTATGGCATGGTGCTGCTGTCATTTCGCCAACCGGAACGCATCAACGCTCGTAGTGGCCATAGAGTTTCGTACTATTACCTAGAGGGAAAGCTGTGCTGCCATCTATGGGAGTTTACATGGAGCTTCCTGACGACCGGTTCAGCCACTATGGGCGCTCAAAGCATCATTAGCCGGAGAGCTACCGAGTGCAGAACTACAGCTTTTGGCCAAAACTAATGCAAAGATAAACGTTGTTCAACAGTAAACAATGCTCCAACATTCAATTTTATGACTATAAATTGCAAAAAAAGAGAGAAACAGCATCCAGTGTGAAATTTATCCAATATAAGCGATGGCTCTTTCTCCTATTGGTTTAGTTTTGAGCAGCACAAATACCAATATTTTGCACTTAATAGGCACATTATGAAAGGAAAGAAACGTTTTGGAAATATTTATGGTTGTGCAATTACTTAAGGAAGTTTTTAGTGGCATTTCGGGAACAGAAACCTTTTATTGACGACGTCTGCTTTCGCGCCTACGCTACTATGGCTTTTGCGGTCTATGCATAGAGCTAATACACAAACTCTATGGGTCTATGTAAGCACCTCGAGATGATGATGATGATGAAAAAGAAACATCATAGTAATGCCACTGCGCGCCCGAGAAAAACCGACTGTCCCGCACCAAGTAGCACACCGGCCCATGATCTTTAGCGCGCCCATGGTGGCTGAAGTGCAGCGCCCTCAGCTTTCCCTCTAGTTAAGAGTGTAGGAAACTTTATGGTAGTGGCAGGGACTGACATCTGGTTTCAGCGCCTCCACCAATCAGGTAAGGGGGAAAACAACGGAAACTCGGAATACGGGCCAACGTTTCATCAGTTTTCTTCAAATTCTTATAAGCTCCCCTTCCTGCACCGTGCAAGTGAAACTCGCAGCGCGACGCGAGCGCCCCTCGCGGCGGGAAGAACAGTTTCGTAGTGACCCATGCGCCCGGCCGTGCAGCGGAAACGCGGCGGATCTGCTGTGCGTGGGGCGCATTCGGCTTTGTTTTTTCAATTCGCGGCTTTCTATGGTCATAAATGAATTGCTAGGTTGCAGTCCCTAGGTTGGTGCTGTTGCACACATTTTCACTGGCCTGATAAAATCAATTCACATGCGGTAGTCAGTCAAGGTCCCACTGCAGGCCTACTTTCCTTAGGTAGCACTGTCTCACGAATGCCGTAGCTGGGCAGGTCCGCAGCAGATGGCTCACATCGCACAGTTCCAGTGAAGCACCACAATGAGGGCATTTGCCGGTCACTTGAAGGCGTTCGTCACGCCACCGATGACACACAGAAGGGGTCAGAGCCGCTCCTGCCCGAATCCGGCGCACAGATACCTCCTCCTCCCGAATGAGATTAATCACTACTCTCTAAATATATGCCCCTAGTATATCACATGTCATCTTAAACATGCCTAGCACATGGTCATAAGCTGCAACATTATGTGAACAACCACACTACACAAGATACAAAGCCGTTCAAAGGCCCCTGCGTGGCCCAGAGAAGTATGATGCATGGTGCCTATGCATTCATTCTGTGCCTCATACCCCTCTTGGTCAACACCACCAAAGTATGGTACCACATTAAACATGTGAACACACCCATTGCCGGCATCTTCATTACACGCAGCCGCTAGTTATGCTGAGTGGAAAAGTTTGTCCTTTCTAATGCCACAAGGTGCCACCAAACAAAGATAATGTCACTTTTTAAACTGCACTACTTTCTTTCACGGTTAGTTTGCAAGGTAATGTTTCATGCAATTGTAACAGGCTTCAGATTAAAGAATTGCTCTTTTCTGTAGCTTCGCGGTCAACACATTTGAATGCCCTTTGAACAGGCTGCTCACTCTAATTCAGTCTAACTTCGGAGGGCTCCTGCAACAAATTGCATGAAGTCGTAGTAGAATTCAATTTCGTTTCGCAAATATCCTCTACAAAAACATTTCTGAATGCGGCTTTTCCAAACAGAGTTATCTGCAGTCATAACTTGAATTTTAGTGTCTTCATGCCTTTCCCTCTTGTCACATATCTGCACACTTCTGAATGGCAGGTACCCTTTGCAGGTCCGACAGGGTGTCTAGCAAACTATTTTCAAAATCCAATTTTTCCAGGTTTTCACCCGATTATTTCAGTTCAAATTCCCCGACGAGTGAAGAGATTCAAAAGTGTAGCTGCTGATGATAATGAGCATAGACGAAAAATTCACAATGAAAAGCTATTTATTAATTATATTCTGCAATTCACACTAGTGAAAAGACTGCCATTAGAATTAACGG
Source organism: Amblyomma maculatum (assembly GCF_055883805.1). NCBI lineage: Eukaryota > Metazoa > Arthropoda > Arachnida > Ixodida > Ixodidae > Amblyomma > Amblyomma maculatum. Next base: position 202,837,147 of record NC_139346.1, read on the forward strand.
CCATTAAGAACGTCAAAAGCTTACTGAAAATTAAAAGCGCACTGATACCAGCCTGGGAGATTGCGAGCCGCTCACCCCGCAAACAGCCAAGCCAATCCAATCCAATATGGCTGTGTGCACACGCGCTTGTCGCTTTTGCGCTGGCCGCTGCCGCAGTGGTTATTGCTGCATTTTGTCGCGTACTGCTCTCATGCTGTGCTTCCGCATATTTTATTGAGTACCCACCTCACTTGCATATTGGGTCTTCTATTGTGGCAGCTCAGCCATGCGCTGGCGTCAGTTATATATCGCGGCGCAGCCACTATGTTGGCAGCGCTGGCAAGACAACAAAGAAAAGAAAAAAAACCTGAGTGAATAACATACTTGCTCTGCGCCAGCCTAAAATGAAAATGCACTGCAGAATAAATCGTGCGATTTTTCCTGACTTGGCAAAATTTTTGCTGGTTTCCCTGACATTTCACGGATTTTTCCCGGTGCATAAACTTTCCCTGACAATTCCTGGTTTTCCTGGTTGCTAGACACCCTGCCTCACCAGGGAACTGCAGTGCTTCCCAAAGCGCTGGCATAATGCAGCCACCATTGTGCAGTCATGTAAAGAATGCATTCGAAACTGCAGCAATGAAGCTGTCATTTCTCTACCTCTTTCAATTTTCATTAACTTTGAAATTTCACTAGACAGCGAAATGTTTAAGTACACTTGCTATGATCACAGACAGAACGAAGAAACATAAGCAGCTTTCTTTGCCCACAATACAAATCAATGCATAAACTTGAAACGAACATTAGCATATTTCGTATAAAATGTCTACTTTCCAATTTCACTTCATAGCTCAAAAAGCTACAGGTCAGTATGACTACCAAAGAACCTCGCTATAATAAAGTCAAATTTCGAGTCAAAAATTTTGTTATGTCCTCTAGTCGACTAAAATGTTGAATAAAAGTTCCTGCAAACAAGGCTGCTAATGATTCAATGAAATTGGCGCTCTAATATGGATAACACAAAGGTGTAAGGTGCAAAACAAGCTGCTCCTGCGTTGCTAATTTGCACAACAGAGTGAGTGGACAAAGTCAATGAAACCACAGGTAGACACAAATGGCAGCAGGGGCAAAGGACACAGCGAGGTAATGGTCCGATCACATGCCGATTACACACCTATCAGTGATTGATGCTAGTTCTGTCACTGCCCCCAGATGACGCAGCATGCAATTCATGCTCCTGCTGTGGCCAACAACGATCAAAATATTTTCTGCCTTAAGTTTTTCCAGCTCCTTTGATCATTTTGATCCATGTGAGCACAATACAAAAACTGTTTCGTTATAACAGATCATAAAAATTCGTTTCACTACACAGATACATAGAACTCTCACTGCAATATACGACCTTTGTGCACATCTGTGTTTACACAGACGATGCGAGAGCCGTGAAGCATTACTAGTGTGTGCATGTTACTCATTCTAGACTTTGCACAGCTGGCTCTTAAGTTTTCAGTTACAGAATATCTTTTGGTTCGTGCACTTGCGGAATGGGCATGCTGCAGCTCTTTTATTTGTGCAAATAATGCTGTTTCTAACGGGCATGATGAAGTTGGAACATTGCCACACGTGTAACATCTTTGCGACGGTTGGGTGCTAACTCTTGCCTCCCGAGTGGGACTTTTCGCCTTAATTAACATTCCCTAAATAAGAAGCTTTTGGCTGGAAAGTTATTTGGCAGTTGTGGTATTTGTCGGGGCTCATTTCGTAACTAATAGCTCCTGAAGCTTGCTAGACACACGTTTGCATTGCTTTCAAATTTAGTTGAGAGTTCGTGGGAGTCAATGGACATCAGTCTGCAGCCAGAATTTCATTAATGACGAGTAAATGACCCGAAGGACCTAGCATACCTACCCACAATATTTTAACATCCATACATCCAGTTGTGATGTATGGATGCGAGAGTTGGACTGTGAAAAAGGCTGACCGCCGAAGAATTGACGCGTTTGAATTGTGGTGCTGGCGAAGACTCTTAAGAGTTCCTTGGACTGCCAGAAGATCAAATCAGTCGATATTGTCGACCATAAACCCTGACTGCTCATTGGAGGGTCAAATTCTAAAGTTAAAGCTCAGCTACTTTGGTCATCTGATGAGAAGAGAGGAGTCGCTGGAGAAAGATTTGATGTTGGGAAAGGTTGAGGGTCGCCGGAGAAGGGGTAGGCAGCGAACGCGATGGTTAGATGGCATTCTCGAGGCATTGCAGATGAAGCTATGTGATGTTAAGAAGATAGTGAGAGACCGGAAAGCGTGGCGTGACATGGTCCATAGGGTCACGAAGAGTCGGACACGACTGAACGCCTGAACTGAACTGAACTGAAGATTGTCTAATGGAAGAGCATCTAAGAAGTAACAAGTGTAGATTTATTTTTGGTGGTTTTCTAGCATTTAATTTCAACCTGGGTAATGCAAGGTAGGTAATTGCATGGCACAAATTTTTCAAATGATGCTTTTCACCTGTTACAGACGAGGCAAAAATGCTGTGAGGCCAGCCATAAAAAAAAAAAAGCGTTTGAAACTCACACTTTAGCATGAAAGTTGAAGAGGTGAAACAATTACTGAATGCCTTACAGCTTTCTTCTTGTTTCATATGAAGCGAGACTTGAGATATGTACAAGCTAAGCGTGTAGGCATCGCAAAAAATTGGGGTTAATAGCTAGCATTGGGCGACGGGACATGAAAACGTAAGAAGGTACTTCTGAGCAGCCGGGGAGGTTGCCGCACTCGCTTCTTAAGCTTAGATTCAAAAGCAGTAAAAGATAATGGCACAACCGTCGTGTGCTATTTTCATCTGCTGTGGTGGCGGTCCAGTTATGCGGAGCTCCCCACTACAGTATCTAACGGAGTTGAGCTACAAACTATGCGCTCTATTTCAACGACCAGTTATAATCTTGTTGAATTCAATAGTGCAAATTATTTCCAATTAGTCCAGCATGTTTTCCTGTACACAAGCGTGCCGCCAAAGCGCCTGTTCCGCTCACCTATCAACGACCACTTGATCGGGCACGCGAAACAGCCCCATGTTGCACTCCAGGAAAACTAACTGAACTTATCAGTTCTTCCCCAAACCCAGTGCAAGCGCGGATATTGATTTTAAAACGAAAAAAAAAAAAAGGGGGGGGGGGGGGGGGGGGGGATGGTGCTCATGATAAGCTTCACGGCGTGACCAGTATTAGTGACTCTTGTTTGCGGCAAGCATTTCACGCGAACGCAGGTCCGGTTGTCCCGTTCGGGCGAAAGTCCGACTGTGACTTTTGATAAAGTCCACTTTAGAGTAATTAAATTCATTTTCGGTCAATGTCGCTGTGGAAATAATCGCCATGCAGCCACACAAACAGCAGATCACATGTGCAAACTTCTGCCACGCTTGTTGCAGCAATGGGGCAGCCGGGGATTGTGCCTCGCCTGTGCTTCCCACAGCCGCCGGTAGGTGGCTTTCAGTGGCGCCCCTACAGGCGGTACACGGAGCGTATAGCATGGACCAACCAAACTTTGCTTTCAGTTCATTTCTTCTGATAATTGGTACATTGATGTTTGTCAAGAGGTTCACCTGAGCCCTCTGTAACAGGACCTTACCTGTGTCACCTCCATGCTTTTGTTTTGAAAGCAGATTTCTGGGCAGCAAACAAATGTTCGCACTATCCAAAAAGGGCACCACATCTCAAGGAAAAGGCAGCCCGTGAACAAGCTATGGGTACTACCCTTTGCACCTTCCTTCAAAACAACAGGACAGCAGCCCTGGCAAAGGAATTCTGCTCAAATGCTGCATACCTCACCAAGTGCTCGCGTATCAGTTTCGCTGTACTTAGCCATGCAACAAATTTATGCCACATTTGAATGATTCGCAGTGCAGCAAACTTGCTAGCAATATTTTCTGCTCGGCATATCGAAACCACTTGACTGACATGAGCATTCAGCTCTGGCACCTTTTTAGAACAGCACACAGATATTTTTGTGATGCTTTATTTGTTCACAACAGTGATGGTCATATCCAAAAGTGTTCGAAGTGTGCTTTCACAAGAATGCCAGACAGCCTCAAGTTTCAGGAACCTTCAGGAACTTTCCAAATAATGCTCCGAGTTTTTAAAAGCAACATGACTTTTATTGCTAGTTCTGATGCAATTCTTGCACTCTACGAGGTACACCAGAGCAATCTGGCTCTAAGGCCTTTATTACAACTCACTTTTTCTTATCCAAAACAGTGGTCCAAAAATTGCGTAGGGTGAAATCGGTTGCTGCGAATACCTCACTGGAGTTCTTGCACGATGCAGCTAGGGCCACTCAGCTACAGGCTGCATGTGCGCACACAGCATATCATAGGGACCTAAAAGGGCAGGAGCAATGGTACTTGTTCATATTCTTACCATGCATTCACTTTTTTCACGGCCGACGAATAGGCGAGTCTCAGCACAATACAATAACACACAGCAGAGTGCTGCGCTTCTATTATCAATCCAAGAGTACAGAGCAGCTAAGGCAACTCTAGCAATTACCGCCAACAAATTTCTTTCACGCAAGGCATGCTGCCATCGTTACGCACTTATGACGCTTGCTAGCAATCGTGCACGTCAAGCTAGTGGGCGATGCTTAGATACTCTGCAGTTTTTGACACTTCTAGAGAGAAGAAATGTCTATGATTTTCGAATATTTGTTGGGGACTTCAAACGGAAGCATGCAGTAAAGCTCAACTCTAACAGCAGATTCTGTTTCTGTTCGCAAACTATTTGAAATTTAGAATATTTCTACACCCTCGCAGCCAACATTCAAAATTCCTAGCTTCAGTTTTGCTATAGCCGAAGTTTTCCGATTAGGTGTGGCACAAAGGTGAGCACTTTATTTTGTAGCAGCTAGTAATAGAATTTTCCATTTCGTGTAGTCTGGTGCAAATGGTGCACCTGTTTCATACCACTGCACAGCCAACAACCAAGAACCGAAAACAAAAGTCTTTTGTTAGCACTCACCAGGAGAGGCAGCAAGTTGACTGGCAATAGCAGAAGCTGTAGCCATGGCGGCGTCAGCTGTAAACAATGTCGTGGCAACAGCTGCTGCCGTCAGGGATGAAGGTGACTGTGCAGCAGCACCAGCAGTGGTGGCCGTGGTATTGGTTGGAACCGCAGCAGTTGCCGCAGCCGTGGCTGCAGCCGCTGCTGCCAGCAATGCACTCGGAGGCCGCGTATCCAACAACCGGGCAGGGTCCTCCTCGTCCTCACTGTCGAGTGCGTGTGCACGAAGTAATGCCAGCAACTGAGGCGTGGGCCGCCGCTTCCAAGCAAAGTAGTCCATCAGGTTGCCCCCATTTTGGAGGAAGAAGAGTTCTGTCAAGTGTTCCACGTAGCGCTCCTTGTTGCGCTGCAGTTCTTGCTGCCGGTGATCAAGCACTCGCTGCCGCTTGGCAGCCACCTCCTCGTTGGCCGGCGGCTGCTCTTCGAGCTTAATACGCTTGGCCACACGAGGACACTCAACACCCACCAACTGGAGGAGGCCGCTCGATCTAGCAGGAGGCGTCACTCTGCCCGCTGATGTAGATGGCGACGCGGGAGGGGGCGTGGGAGTCTGTTTTGGGGGCACCACAAACTGTGGGGGCAATGCAGCCGTCGGAGACCGCTGGGGAGTTCGTGGGGGAGAGGGGTTGGTCATAAAACTGTACGAATGCAGGCGTTGTTCATCTTGCGTCAGGGTGTCCATGACGATGGCCTGTTGCTGTGCTGGGGGCTGTGTGGTGGCCAGCAGGGCAGCAGGGCTGGTGGCAGCCAACCGGCCAGACCCCAGCAGTCCCCCCGTGGCTGTCCTGGCCACAGAAGGGGGTGAGCTGTAGCCCTGCTGGCTGGCCGCTGCCAGGATGCGTGCCAGATTGTGTGACGGGGTGGCTGCCGCCACAGCTACACCAGGGCTCGTCACTGCAAGGGACAAGAAGCAGGTCATGGTGGTGAGAAGCAGCCCAAACAAGAACAGCTCAGCATGCCCACTCCATCCACAGCCGTGCTTTGTTCAGAAAGTCACTAATAATACCAATACTTGCTGCATGACACAAGCATGGTATAAAAAACTGGCAACTGCAGGGCACTTCACTAGCAAGTTCTAAGGACACTGAGATCGGCTTAAAGTTGCAAGCAAGAGCCCACCATATATGGAAAGCATAAGCACTGTATCGGATATGTCACCAAAAAAGTTTTCTTTAAAGCCACAGCACACAGTGAAGGCCAGTAAGTTCCTCTCCGATTTAGCCCATGCATTCACTAGTGACCACATTGTCAAAGGGGAGCCACCCGCTAAACAAGAGCAGGCCTACCGGAAACCTGTGCCGGAATGGTGATGTTCTGGATGTGGCCTCCGATAGACACCGCTGGGGCCAGGTAATGCTGGTAGGAAGTGGGCGACCCGGTAAGGGACACATCTGAGCTGGCCACCACTGTGGTGGCCACCTCGTGGGCCGAGGCCTCCGCAGATGAGACCACGCTGCGCACCTGCATAGATCCACAGCTTATATTGGAAATGCACATGTTGGATAACAACCCCTGTCCATTTCAACAGAAATTATGATAAGCTGCACAATCAGTAATGCACTATGAGCCACCCCACAAAGGCACTTAGTTTCTTGGCACATTTTCAGTGCATTACAAAATATGCCCCGTTCAAAAGTTTGGTTTGGTTTATAGGGTTTAATGTCCCAAAGTGACTTGGGCTATGAGGAAGTAAGCAATGAAATATGCTTTCCTTGTATACTTTGCATACAAGAATTGCACATCATCATCTGTGTTTGCTTACAAGAAAACGAACTGTACCTTATTGTTATCTATGAACACTTGTATACTATGCACCACAATAAAGCTCAGGGACAACGCAAATTGCCGTGCTGGCAGCAATGCTACATTTTCAGTTCATCACCAGTTCTGCAAACTGTATATAAGGATGTATCTCGCAGTGGTGAGGATCCTCACCTCCCCTCCATAAGTTAGAACTTCCATCAATGCCGAAAGAATGCCACTACACAGCTTAAAAGCGAACAGCTTGCTCTCTCTACTTTTAACATAGACATAAGACTAGATGGCTGTCCTAAGGCCTGCGCAAAGTGCACAGCAGCTAAATGGAACAAGCCGCAGCATATCAACATCAGCATGGGAAGCCTTGAAACTGACTTCCTCCTATTACCTGAGGGGCCCGGGATTGAGCGAGGAGGTCCCCTGAAGCCTGGGTGGCCTGCAGAAGACTGGCGACGGCGGGGGTAGTTGACTGTAAGGATTCATGGTCAGTTCCCTGCTGCTCTCCATTAGACTCCCCGCCCACTTCGATCATGGCCCCGACCCGCAGGGAGGCGCCACTGGGTTCCGCTACACACCAGAAAAAGAAAAAAAAGAAGGAGGAAATGTAGAGAGGCTGCTCCTAGTGTGCCACCAGGTAAAGGTGCCAAGATTTCACACTGCCAGCATCAGTATGCGCCATACACAGGTAATCCACCCTGCAGCCAAGCATGCAGTGTACACTTGCAATGAGCTCGCATAGTTCCGACTCCCTTACCCATACCTGCCAACCAAAAAAGATCAAAATTGGCGAGATTTTTACTCAAGCCAGCAGGAGTGGAGGGGCAGCCACAATCAATACTTCAATATCTTTGAAGGGGAATGGGGAACAAACTGGGAAGGGGAATGGGAACAAACTAACAGGAATTGTACAATGAGTCCTTTTGCTTCACAGCTTGCAGCAGCAGACTTTGCTAGCTGCAAAACTCTGTCAATAGTTTTGCTCACAGGCTGATGGTCCTTCACCAGCAGCAGAAGTTGGAAGGTAGTGTTGCACACTGATGAGCGGAATTCAGCTTTTGTTTATTTCAAATCACACCTGCTTCCATGACACATGCTGCCTTTGCATCCACACACTGTGGAAAATGCAAAATGTTCGCCTCTTCTCCATGTCACAAAGCACAGAAATTCAGAAACACAAGATCTCGAGGAATTTTGCAAATATCTCCCTTTTGAACTTTAATACCACCATGAATTCAAGCACATGAGAATTCTAACTCACCGCTAACCCTAAACTCCAGCAGCTACAAACATGAAATGCATTCAGCCACAGCTACTTGAATTGACTTCGGCTTGATTTGGCTTTGATAAACAACTTAAAGCCACTGACTGTGATGATGGCAATTACGGTGCAGCTGCAGATTTGCAGTGCCACTTTCACAAAAAAACATTCTTGTGCAGCGAGAGGCAAGCTATCGAGGGTATACAGCAGTGATAGCACAAATGAAAAGATGAATGAAAAAATTGAGTCTCCCGGGCAAATCAAGAGGGTTGGCAGGTGTGCTTACTGATTTCTGCACTGCTACCTGGCGACTCCCAAAACACAGGCCTGCTTGTTTTGGCCTCAAACCTTGGCTTTTTCTTTGTCAAGAATATGTATCTTTGCTCAATTCATATTGTGCCATTCAAAAGTGAACATGAATTCGTATAACTCTTGCCTGCCACCAACCAAACAAACCCTGCCTGCACCAGAGATGCTCTGCCCATATACTGAAGCAAGGGAAGCCTGTAATCATATCATAAGGCTGTATTTGAAAAGTGTATGTAGTTAACCTACATTACTACAATCAAAAAATGCCAGTCTAGCAAATACAATGTTGTTCAAATTATAATTCCATTGACACAATTATTTTTTTACTGCTTAAATTCTTGATATTCCCCAGCCACTCGGTTCATGGTTTGTCGTTCTTGATGAAACAAGGTTCCAATTGCTTGTCCAATGATATTCTCGGAGAATATCATCAATGTAGTGGCATAGACACACACGGCCACCAGCATCAGTACCAAATGAAGAAGAAAAAGGCGTTCAAAAGTAGCATCTGACACCAGTCTACTAGTGTGGGAACCTCCGTCATTCTAGATGCCTAGTGCAGCTTTTGCCAAGATCTCAGACCTCCATATCATAACATTAGTTTCAGGATATGCAATGTACTGCTTGTGACTCATTCCAGCCATTTTAGAGAACTCATATTTGCAAAACAAAGAAAAATCCACACTGGCCAGAGACGTACAGTTGCTGCCATTATGTGCAAGGGGGTCCATCTCAAAATCGATTCTTCTTTCTGAATTTCCCATACCTGCCTCAAAATAGTTCTTCGGGCGATTTCGTGCAATACACCCTTTTAATACAGCGCCCGTATACCTGCATAATCCACTTCCGACACTGCGCTTCAACAGCCTTCAGGATGTGGGCATAAATGTACATGCAGCATCTAAAGGCTCAAATTGATATGGTCAAAGTCACTTGTAATAAAATTAAGTACCAAGGACACATCATGGTTATATGCACTTTATGAGCGAATGCAGCTAGCTAATAACCTTACCAGCTAACTGACTGGTTCATGGCATATTTCAGAGACATCTCTCCATAGGGCACTTAACTATTATACACCCAAGTGGGAGATATTAAGCAAATATCAATTGCTGGAGAGACTCTATTGTTAGTAAGGCATCTTTTGCATAGGTTCCTGTTGCAGCACCTAAAGGGTCAAATATTGATATGGTCAAAGTCACTTATAATAAAATTAAGTGTCAAGGAAACATCATGGTTATATGCACTTTATGAACGAATGCAGTTAGCTAACAACCTTACCAGCTAACTTTGACTGGTTCACGGCATATTTCGGTGACATCTCTCTATAGGGCACTAAACTATTATATACCCAAGTGGGAGATATTAAGCAAATATCAATTGCTGGAGAGAGACTAGTTAGTAAGGCATCTTTTGTATAGGTTCCTGTTCATCATCGCTGTCAGCACAGGCGACAGCTCAGATGATCACCTCTTCAGTGAAATCTTCATTTTTCACAACTGCAAAGTGAATGTGCAAGAATCCAAGTCTCGATACACTGATTATCATTACATTGCAGTATGGTTCATTACCCACAGCGTGACTGGCATTTAACAAAGCCCGCTTTCCAAAAGCAATTCTTCGCATGAAATCTGATGAGATTGTAGGACCGAGAGTAAAGTGACGCCCAAAAGGACAAAGAAAACTGTGCTCGCAAGGCACATGCTCCTCCGTGACATACGGAGTTATGCATGGTCCGTGCACGTGAGGCATACCTTCAGCAGAGCAGTCCAGTATCAGAAAACATTGATAATGGACTGCTCCGCTGAAGAAGACTTCAAAAGATCTCAGTCTTCTCTCATCTGCACTGCGGCAGGATATAAGCGTCTCGCATTTGTGTGCCTGGTCGTGCAGCTTTCACTTTCACAGCAGGAGGTCAAACCATCGGCCAGCTCTGCCAGTGCCTCATGCAAGCATATCCACATTGTGTGTTTTGGCAGTAGCATTTCTGTGTTTTCCTCTCTTAAAGGTTGGAGCTCAGTGACCAGATTAAATTGTTAAAACTGACAATGCGCTATGAGCGCACTGTTAAAAGCTGATTATTTTACCATGAAAACTGTGCTATGGTAATTTGCTGTTACAACATTTTTCTAACCGGCACTGTTATGTGGGCTCGACTGTTTCTCTTACACTACAGGCAGGTGCGTATCATGCAACCTCAACACTCAGCTGCGATGCCTAGCTACACTGTACTTTCAACTAATAATGACCACATGGAAGAAATTAAAATATAAAATCTTTCCTGGGCCCAGAATTCCACACTTACATTTTGCCCGCCATTCCAAAGCAAAAACTTTCAACAAAAATTTGGTGTCTTTCCTCCAAATGAAGTAGAAAAGCTTAAAAAGCACCATTTCGAAGCCATATTTATTCACATTTTCGATTTAATGTAGCATGGTAAAGTCACCACAATTGCTTCAGAATTTTGCAATGCTGGTGACCTCCAATGGTTGCCTATGTCAGGTGACACTTCATATGATGTATGTACACGAGTTAAGACATTCTAGATTACAAAGAAAAAATATATATGAAAAAGCATGCGAAGCCCAGTCTTCAGAATTTGGATTTAACTGCAAAAGGTAAGTATCCTTGGCATGTCGCATATAGCTAGCTGTTTGCCAAATATAAGATACACAGAATCACAGTAAAAAATTAACTAAGTAAGGAAGCCAGAGATATGATCTGAGGTACTGCTCTGCTAGCTTACACCACTCTGTAGACCGAAAAGCACTACTTCGTCGCCACCAGCCAGCTTGACACTGTTTCCATCGCCGCAATAAACACACCAAGCCCATGATGCCCTTGCCCTCTCATTCATCTCGACGCAGCAATTCGATGATATCATGGCAAACTAAATCTATCTCAATAATAATAATGATAATTGGGTCACAGGAAAGGAAAGGCGCAGTATCTGTCACACTTGTTCTGTGGACACCTGAACCGCATTACAAGGAAAGGAAGGTGGAAGTGAAAGCAGAAAGAGAAAGGGGTGCCGTAGTGGAGGGTTCCAGAATATTTTCGACCATCTAGGTGAACTTTAAAGTACACTGACACCGCACAGTACACGGACGCCACTTTGTTTCGCCTCCATCGAAATGCAGCCGAAAAGAAGTGGCGTCCATATGCTGTGCGACGTCAGTGCACGTTAAAGATCACTTAACTTATAGTGCCCTTTTAAAGACTACAGCGATTCCTTCTACAAGCACAGCTCCAAGTACTAGCATATGTCAACTCACTACACATTCTTAAGACGCAGTTGTACACATAAGACCAACAAAGTATGAGTACCCGTCCAAGCGGGAAACTGTGGGAACGAAGGGACCGACTCATTAGTGCAAGGCTAACCAATCGAGCGGCTGGCCACAAGCCTCCGGATGCTCTTGGCAAGGCTCCACATACCTTTCTTGAAAATACTAACCTCCAAAAAAAGACGAGATGGCAATTCTTGCCTTCCCACCCCCAACTAAAATAGAGCGATGACCCCATCCTTCACAAGTTACAGACGCACGTGTTCCTTAGCCATCGTAGACTATCACTCATCACAGACGTAGAATACTTCACCTGCAGAAATTGCAACCAGGGGAAAATCGACACCCAGGTGCATGTCCTCTGGGTTTGCGCTGCAAAACCTGCCCCCTTAAAATACCTTGCTGCCAGAGCTCCCTCCCACGAAGAATGGAATCAACTCCTTTGAAGACCTGACAAGACAAATTAACCGGTACTCGTTTCAAGGGTTCAAAAAGCTGACCCTACCTGAGGGCTGCACAAGGATCACCTGCCCTAAATCTTAACATTCTATTGTAATAGTTGTTTCTCAAGTTTTATACAGGTAAATAAAACAGCTGACAAAAAGCACAAATAGCCTAAGTACCTTGTGACCACATACATGATTATATTATCACTTAAGTAAAAAGAATTATGGACATTATTGCTCATTTCCGAGTCATTCATGGTGCGGTGGCAATTTCCTTTCCTAGGGCTAGGGTCAAATGGGATATTCTGCAGCAGTCGACATTTTTTTCAGGTGAAGGTTTTTAGCTCAATGGGATAATCATAGCGTTGTGGTGACAGTGAAGTGCACACTCCCACTGCTCCTACCAGAGGCATGCCCGAGACTTTTCGAGGAAGTACGGCTTCAAATGGGGTTTCACAGGTCGCGTGTGTTCAATATACCTGACACTTTCATATGAAAGGAGCTGCCCTATGTGGTCAAATGAGTGGACTGTTAACCTAATTGAAATGTTAAAGCATACAAAAAAAAAGCTCCAGCATTCTATTTCATGGCATAGAAAATTGGGTTTGCCGTTGCACACATAAAGGCATGAGCCGGGGAATAAACCAAAGTAATAATGTGCCATGAATTTACCATCATATCACAACACAATAACCAAAAACAAGTTTTCCTACAGTCATCTTTAGAGATAAATGCCGCAATAAAAAGAAATTGGATTTTTCTTACTGTGGTTAATTAGAAATAGGTACCCAATCCTTTAATAAAACTTTTGCTGAAAAATAAAGTTAGGATTGTCACATTAAAATGAAAAACAAAATATTTGAGTTTACAGAGAAAGATTGGGAATCACTAGAAATTCTATAATGAAGTGTCTAAGAGGGTTAAAATTCACTCTATTTATAGCTCAGCCTTTCCTTAATCCTCCTTTTCCTTGCTTTTGCCTGAGTGGCTGCTGCTCTTTTTTTCTTGTGTGTTTCTTGTGGCATCAGTAGAATTTCATGGTATGTTGTTGGTCATCTGTCAAGCGACATTTCGGTCTGTATGCACCACATTTTACTCCACTGTGCTTCGAAAGCATGTCTAGCATGCACCCATTCAGTGCTAAAATGACACATGGTATCACACAAGCCAAACTTCAGTGTTGGTAAGCCAATATACCCACACAAAGTGTTCCACACGCCTTGCTCCATTTTTGTGAGCACTGGTATACGTGGCATAGATGGTAAGAAACAACTACTATTATTATTATAAAATAGAAAAGTAGCAACAAAAATTAGATAACCATTCTGCTTCATTTCATTTATAAGGTTTAACACCCCTTAGCTACTCGTGCTATGGGGACACCACAGTGGAGGGCTTCGCAAAGAACTACCTGGGATTCCTTTAGCATGAACTGACATCAAACAGTAGATGGACACCTTGGTTTTCGCCTCCATCAAAAAGCGACCTCCACGTCCGGGTTTCAATCCCACATCCTCGATCCTGCAGCGCTGTAACCACTGAGCAACCGCAACGGGACACTTTTACCTTTGGTTTCACAAAATTCACAAGGAGTTACAAGTATATTTACTGCAGTGAGGAATGGAACAGTGTTTTGATAAAAACAAGAATTTAAATACTATTTTTTAAATTTCACAGTTTTCAATGTGGATTTACACCTTTAGAAAGTAGAGAATGTTTCTAATGTTCTGTCTTTAGAATCACGTGCAGCACATTAAAAAACATGAACAGCTAAGCGCATTGTTCAAAACAAAAAGGTAAATAATTCGTAACTAAGGTTTCTCCTCTCTGGTGCTACGATTTCAGGTTCAACGGCCAGTGACGGCTGTGACATCAAAGACAAGGTGACTTTAGTCATATGAAGAATATTGCTGCCAATTTGACGAGATAATTTTTTTTTTTTAAATGAGATTCACGCCGAGCAAGGAGGTAGGCCGCATTCAATGTTTGGGTAAGGTGGCTCGCCCACACTTTCAGGCAATGTGAAATGAATCCTTTTGCACAGACCTTGCCATACCAGACTGGCAACTTCAAAAATCTCTCAAAGCAGTTTTGCTCAATGCATGGTCCAGGTTGACGAACCTTCACCAGCAGCAGTGTTGGAAGGTTGTGTTGCACGCTGATGAGCATAACCGAGTTCTAGTTTGTTTCAAATTATCTTTGCCGCTGCGAGGCATGCAAACGTCGCATCCACACAGTGCAAAATGCCAAATGTTCACTTTCTCCCAATGTGCCGCAGCACGAAAATTCAGGTGCAAGATCCCATAAACCTCTGCACACACCTCTTCTTGGGCTATGATAACACCATGATGTCAAGCAAACAAGAATGATTTTTTTCATATTGTGCACCAAACAGGTGGCCTAGCTATACTCGCCGACAAATTCCTGCGGATATGATGCCAAAACTACACAGCCGAGACACGCCAGTTCACCGCGCAACAGAATATAGTCCCTCCAGAGATTTCGCAGACCATGCTCTGGAATAATATGCCATTACAATGCATCAAGAACATGTAATACTAACCATCACAGCGTCAGTATAGAGCATTTTAACAGTGCAATATGCCGCTTCAAGCCGATGGGTGCGCCGCTGCCGGGAATCCCAAGAAGTGTACTCAGGCAACGTCTGCTGCGTCTCCCTGGTGGTTTCTGTACGCTTTCACAATGAGCCTAATCTGACAATGTATGTCACGTGGACTATTGCTTAACCCTGAATTTATGTTCGCACAGGCCTTCCTTCACTAGTGTAAAGGAACACATTTCTGCGTAGTTGGTGACCAGATAAGGCTGCACTAGTCACACAGTAAAACCGTAAGGAACGCTCTATACCCGTAGCCTTGGCTGCATAGGCCACTCAAAGCTGCCCCAAGTATAGCCCAAAGCATACACACATAAGCAGCTGCAACCATAAGCATGAAGGACTCAAATGCTATGTAATGCACCCAGCCACAGCAACTTCGCCTTGTGCTTGATTTGGCTTTGATCAGCTGCTTAGCTAGTAATGCCAATGGTACTACTAGTGCGGTCATTGATGGCGATGCAGACAATTACCACGTAGCTACTGCAGATCCCACATAGTCGGCTTTGCTAACACCACGGTCATTGATGGCGATGCAGACAATTACCACGTAGCTACTGCAGATCCCACGTAGCCGGCTTTGCTAACACCACGTCTTAAGTGGGCAGACTCAACTTATCAGGAGATGTAGGGCAGTGATCATACAATCGCAACACGCAGACAATCTTCATATCTATGTGTTCTGTCCTCATCCTTTCCCACTTGTTTCGCGCTAAAAGTATTTCTTTTGGAAAGTAACATCAGATGACAATGAGTTAGTAGGAAGGAATAACTTCAGAAGACTGGAATGCCAAAGCTCCTGTCTAGCGTTCTTATCTAGCGCTCCACATGCAAACCACACTGTGGTCGCTGCTTTGTTCATTTTAATTGCCCCAACTTTTGCACACACCTGCCCAAAATGAATGAGCAGTGATTATATATTGCGGCTTTTTCATGACTAATGTGGCCTCAACTCATTTCCTATGTCAAAGCCCCCGTACAATGCTTAAGACCAAAACTGCACAAAGAAAGAAATTATTTAGGTTTCAAAAAGCAAAATTTTGCACACACATGAACCAAACAAAGGAA
The DNA here is from genome assembly GCF_055883805.1 of Amblyomma maculatum. NCBI lineage: Eukaryota > Metazoa > Arthropoda > Arachnida > Ixodida > Ixodidae > Amblyomma > Amblyomma maculatum. The sequence continues at coordinate 202,852,923 of NC_139346.1, forward strand.
ATGCAGCCCAAAGCGACACATGGGCCATAAAGGACACTGGAGTGGAGTGCTGCAAATTAATTTAGATCACCTGGGTTTCTTTACATGCACTAGGATCTTGACAATGCAAGCACTTTAAACACAATGAACAGCCTGTACTAGGTTGAAAGTAAACCAAGCTGGATGCTGTACTCATCCAGGGTCACTGCCAAAAAAAAAAAAAAAAAAGTCTCCCATTTTACTTTGTTGGCCGAGGACCACAGGTGGATGGATATTGACAGTGGAAAACTAGACACTTCCCTTCCGTCTCATCACAAGGCATTAACAATGCCTGCCATTTACAGAAATCAAAGGTTGGACCTGGACAGCCCCTTTTATAAAAACATGCCACATTCAGAGTAGCTATACCAAGCTCTAGCACGTAAAATTCATTAAAAGTGCATCTTAACAGGCACCGAGTCACTGAGTAACAACCATGGATCTCTGAATGGATTTCTTGGAGGTTTCAAAATGGCAAAATAGTGCTGGCAATAATACATTACCTCAAGGTAACATCAAAAGGTCCACATAAAGTAGGTCTGAAAGCTTGTACACAAGCAGGAAAATCACTGTGTGCATATTTGTCAGACCTACTTCATCAACAGGAAGCCAAAGGCGGAAGTTTCCTGCACAGTATACCTGCCCATGCATACTATCACAATATGGTAGAGCCACAATGGATTTGTACATTTACCCCAAATGAAGCGCAAGTTTAAAATCTAAATCCTCAGCAACTGCCTTCGAGGAAATTAAATAAGTGATAGTTTTGTGTAACCTCACGAAATCACAAAACAATGACTGCTGCCTACAATATTTCAACATACACTTAGGTATTGCACCCCCTCCCCCCCCCCCCCCACACACACACATATGAAGTAGTCACGAGACTTTGGGCCTAGGATACTGAAAAATAAATAAATCAACCTTGGGATAAAAGCCCAAAGCAATTGTCTCTAACTATGCCTTTTGTTTGTTCATCTTCGAAATCGACACCAGGCAACTTAAAAAACGGTTCATATTTTAAGATGGCCAGCACGGCAGAAAATACCCGAACAGTGCCAACCAACATGGGCCAGGAGCAGCGGCTGAACGAGATTTTTTTTTTAATTCGGCTGACCTTTATTTTAGTGAATATTTCAGAAAGTAGTTTTGTTTTTTGTTGTTGTTTTTTTGAGGGGGCAAATATTTTGTCGGGATCCCCCCCTCCCCCCCCCCCCCCCTTTTCCAAAAGCTGGTTTTTTTTTTTTTTTGCTGATATGTAGCATTCTTGTGCAATCAAATCAAAGAATGTCTTGGATTTCTTTTTGGCAGCAATAAGACTTTCAAGTAAATAATGCATTTATGTCGTACATAAAGCTGTCCTCAAAGGAAATATTGTCACTTTAAGACAAACAGTTGAAACGACTGGACAGTCAAACAGAAGCGTGAAGCAACTGTTATCTCGAAAGCTTGACATGTTGCCAAGCTTTCCCTCAAGGGAAGAAATGCCTGAAGACGTGCAGCTGCGATATCATATCCAAGAATAACACCATCTCACTCTGCCTCTGGCTTCCCTAGTTAAAAAGAAGGCTTTCTTCTCCCCTCTTAATTCAGTTTTGAAATACAGAATTTGTAAGCATCCATGTGCAACTGTGGCACATCATCATCTCACAACACGATACCAGTGCCCCTTCTCTTCCTGCATTCACTGCGTCTCCTAAACGCCTTTTCAGCCTGTACCTGCGATTCTTTCATGGTAAACAAGTCACAGGAAGTGCCAAAATGGCCAAAGGTAACACCATAGGCTGTACTAATGAGCTTGATAGGCCACTTATTTCAGGTAAAAACTGAAAGATACATCTTCCTGCTTCTGGCGAGGATCAACTTCGACAGTACTGGATAAAAAAATGTCGTATATGACATACCTGCAAAACTGCAACACCTGCACATTTAAAGATGACGAAACGACTAAACAGAATAGCCTGTACAGCTGAAATGTTTGGATTTTCACTGCACTTGGTTGTCTGCCGTTTCACACGATGCTATTCTTGCCGCAGCAGAGTGCAATTTCAGCTGCACAGCGACAGAAATGCTCGCCGCTCTTGTCGCAAAGCCACTGCGACGGGCTTCCAACAAGTTGGTCGCATTGCCGCACGGCAGGTGCGACCGCTGCAACAGGGCCAGCGATCAGCCAATAGGATTCCAAGGCATATGTCGCAGGAAACGACGGAGCGGAAGCTGTCGAAGCCGAGGAAAGTTTCAAAAATAGTTTTTTGCCTAAATGTAGGTTGCATATAAATTAAAAGATATTGTACAATAAAATAAAGACAATACATCATGTTTGACATTGATGTTCTGAAAATAATTTTTTCAGATTCATTGGCCGCTCACGCCGCACCGACATAAATCGCAGGGCGCTGTCAAGCATGTGAAACGGGCTGCTGCGATTGCCGTCGCAACAACAGTGCGACCGGGCCGGATTTTGCCATGTGCGTAGCACCATGTGAAACAGGCTTAACGCAGCTGAGTGCTCACATATTCAATAATAATGCAATAGCCCACCAGGACATCATTCTACACTAACAGCTATTGTCAGGCATGCTTGTGCCCTGCCGAATGCACCCACCCCAACAACTTTTTCTATTCTTGAATTTTTTCCCTGGAAATCTTTCTATAATCTTCATGCATGTGCATATTTTCTCACACACGCTACCCTCTGCTCGCATTAGAAACGGCAGAAACTCCCAGCAGATTTCAGCTCAGGGGCAGCGCAAGGCAAAAGCCTCCTTTGTTATCCAGTGGTTGAACAAAACTTCCGAACAGAACTGCCCATGTGCCTTCACACTGCTATATGCAGTGACATAGAACAGCTTCAAGGAGCCATAAGTAGCTTTATCGGCTAGAACTCAAGATATGAAGAAGATTCGATTCGATTTCATTAAACTGCAAGTTTATTTGGCAAAAAAAATGTCCAAAGTAACACAGCAAAAGGCATGCATTGCCCATGACGTCCACACCAGCCATACAGCAAAAAAATTCTAACACTTTGCATAAACCAAGGTAAAATGAGCTCAAGGTACAAAGCAACAAAGGCACTTGCGCTGAATGAACAAAAGCAACTTCACTTGTTATACAATATTAAAGGAAAAATTTACAAGCACCGAGTTCACATGCAAAAATGAACATGCTTTAATGACAGTTCCGTCATGAGGAAAATTTTAACAAATATGACATATGGAAAAAGAAAAGATAGGAAGGTCAGTGCAACTACCAAGAACTTTTTTTCTGGCAAATCTTCAGCTTAAGAGTAATCAACATTTTAATCTCTTTTTTTTTTTGTCTTCTATTGCCTTACCGCTTTATAAACTGAAAACCAGGTTTTGTATATTTGGTCCTACCTGCCTTGTAAGCTATATCATGACTTCTCATACCAATTCGTTACCCTATCCATACCCCCAGAGTTGTTTCTTCAGATGAAGAAAAAAAGTGAGAAGTGGGCGCCAGGCACGAGCTATAGGGGAATACTCCAAACTACCGCTCTCAAATTTGATCAAAAGCGAGGTGGTGGTGTGCTTGATTCAGGTTCAAAAATAACTCTGAAGGAAAATGTCATTCATCAGATGTACTTGCTTTAATTTTAACAAACCGCCATTCTTTGCACCCGTATGACTCACACCCTTCAACAATTTAATAACAAGTTCATGCGACTCCCGCACCATCACATGCTTATTCTAGTAGATTTCATCTTCAGTTCTGTGAACAAGACCTCCCATGGCAACTGACTTCTTCCTACCCCTTCTCTAATCATGAATCATGCTGCCAAGAAACAACCAGAATCACATGTATAAAAAGCACCTCAAGTAACTAGTAAAGATGGTAAAAACATGGCCACAGCATTCGTGCTAAGAACAAGGCCTAACACCTTTAAAAGAAATACAATGCACTAAAGATGCAAGATATAAATCCACATAAGTGACATGAAGACAGTTGGTCACTGGAGAACATTCAAATAAATGACGCAATAATGTCCACCTGCCACACTTTTCAAAGTAGGAGGGAGGAAAATTTGATTACTCTTCAAATACACCCATTCTTAGTGCAGCAACCTCGTGCCCACATTTTGAGCCATTTTTTAACCTTGCATTTGCATTACAACTGAAATAAAGATTCCAAAAGCAGTCTCACACTATCCAACCAGAAACCACATCCATCGCAAAAACCATAATGAAGCAGGTTTGACAGATTTTCAGCATGGTGCAGGGATAAACGGGTGCAGGGATAAACGGCAGATTTGTCAAGTTTAAGTGGACTTATGTTTGTTTATTTAGACACAAAGCTCATCTCCAATAAGAATATAAATTTAATGAAGTACTAGGGAAATCCCACAGCTGCTTCACACAGTATAAAAGAATATAAACCCGTCACAATTTGTCAGCAACTACTAAAGACAAACCAGAAACACAGACCCTTCGGGTAATTCCCAAGAAGGATGAAATGCCCTTGAATGCTTTGCAATCATTTCACAAAATTCTCCAACAGCAACACAGTACTGTGTAACCACAAGCATCTGACATGAAATGCATATCCAATGACACTCACTCTACACCCAGTAAGGCTTTTATGTAAAGGCCACAAGCCTCTACCGCCTCTAGGATGCACAGCTCAAAATATTCCGATAGAAAACAAAGTTTGGTAAGAGAACCACTTGCATAAAGGTACCACTTCAATAGTTAAGTGACACTAAGTTCATAGATAATGACGTTACGAATGTGTCTTGCATGCCAGAGCTAGCTGCCCCGAAACTCTGCTACCAAATACCTAGTCTGAAGCTCAGCTTACCCTGGGTCATACACTCTGAAAAAGTCAACCAGTCTGGAAGCTGGAAAGCCTACTGGGCACAACTGTGTTGAGCTAGACATTTGAAGAAACAAGTTTCTTCTGAGAAAATCACCAAAGCATGAGATCCCTCCATTTCTAAAGTCAACAGAACTACAGGTTTCCGTCCCAAATCAACTAGGCCCAAGATGGATACCATGGAGGAAGGCTGGATACAATTTCGAACACGTGAGATTCTTCGATGAGCACTGACAACATCGCACAGCACACAGGCGCCTCATGCTTCGGCCCTAGAGAAATGCGGGCACTGTGGCCAGGACCAAACCCGGCTCGCCCAGTTAAGTTGAGCGGCTTAACCCCAGAACAATCGTGACAGGGCTGAATGCAGTGTTTATGCTTAGTTTATAGCTTGTAAATTGGGTAATTTTCCCTCATAAGGTAAGTGATGGAGCTCATTAAAGCACAGAAACAAATGATAAGGCTTCAAAAAAATATTACTTTTTTTTTTTTTTTTTTGCTCTTACGCACGCACCATTTGCATACAAATCTGCTCCCATGCAAACCCTTCACACCTTTCATAAGACAACCAACACAATGTGTCACACAATGAAGCTTTAAAAAAAAAAGCAGTTTATGAGTGCCAAATACCTACTTTTTTTTCACAAAAGAGCTTTCAGGTAAAACAGACAGAACCTAAACTGTCGCTAGTTATGTTCATCTGCCGTCATCCTCAAATTCCAGCAACAATTTTCAGACTAGAAAAGTTGTCACATGAAACTCAAGTTTGCATGCTGAACAAAAGCAGATTTCCCAGCTAGCTGCTTTGAATGGCTTTAAAAAGCAACTGAACAATAAACATTTTATTTCTCTTTTCAAACTAAGCTAGTCCATGTAGCACAAAATGCAAGTTCGCATGCTGAACTCAGCTGTATGTGCACCCCAAATGCAAATGCGAAAAACACCATAGATCTCATTACATGTTCCAACTTGGTGTTCTGCCCGGGCTAGCTGTGCAGTAACCAATTGGAGTGCACAAAAGAAGAGGCAGAAAATGCTCCATCATCAAAAATAAACATATGACAACCATGAATATGCAATTAAACGTAATGGGTACATTTCACAGGCCATTATCTCACATTACGAAAATATAAGCCTCCTTCCAACCAATAAAATGAGCACTGAAGCATAGTTATAATCAAGCATGCTAAAATTACAAAGTATCCCATATGAAAATGAATCTCTACAGAGGCCAGAAGGGTGAATACACAAGGTGTTTTCCATAATGCCTAAGAGCTTTGAAACGGTTTTTAACTAGGTTGGTTTGTTTGGTTTAACGTCCCAAAGCAACTCAGGCTATGAGACGCCGTAGTGGAGGACTCCGGTAATTTCGACCACCTGGGGTTCTTTAACGTGCACTGACATCGCACAGCACACGGGCGCCTTGCTTTTCGCCTCCAACGAAAAGCTGCCGCCGAGGCCGGGATTCGATCCCGCGTCCTTGGGAACAGTAGTCGAGCGCCGTAACCACTGCGCCACCCCGGCGGGGTGGTTTTTAACTAAATGTATCAGGCATCCATAAACTGATTTTGAAGCAGGATTTTGCCAAGTACCAACAAGACTCGCGTTTTAAGGCTGCAGACAAAAACACATGGAGATGTCGGTTCCAGCAGGTAATCTTCAGCAGTTTTATAAGTGGGTTTGGCAAGCCTATTTTGAATGCTTGAAAAATTAATCTGCTACGTCTACAATTACAACAATTTGCCCACAACCAATTTGCAAAAGCACGCTTCAGGTGCCCGGACAACCTAGCGCGACTGCCCCGTCGAAACAATTGGAAACTGGAAAATTGCCAAGCGGAAACGTGCAAAGTCCGCTAATTTGAGACAACACGAGACAAAGTAAAGGAGGATAACCCTTCAGAGGTGCCATTCTTCCAATACTGAGCTTCTTGGATGGTGACAACGCGTTGAAAGCGGCTTGAGGCAGCCTACGTAACCGCCAAGGGGGCTGCGCGCACTGAATGAATTATAGTAATTTTGGAATGAATGAGACAGGAGCGCCGGCAAAGCTGATCGCCTTCATCCGCATACAGAGGCCGTTCTTCCAGCTACACTGCGCGATGAGTCGCCGCTTGAACTAACCTTACCACAAGTAACGGCAAACTTGGTCATTCATTTCATCACGAAAGAAAAAAAGTTCGTGACGAACGAATATCAGACTTCGAAAGCCGGCGGCCAAAGTCCATGAGCCTGGCCACGTCGCGACCACGCCTAGAACGCACGGCAACGAGCGCGTAGATTCCCGCCTTGCTTTTTCGTGGCCCGCCTTGTATTTCGCTGTGACCAGAGTCCAGTGGACGGTTGCAAGCAGCGGTCTCTGCTGCGGCGTCTATCAGCATGACGTAAACAACAAGCACGAGGGATGCTTGTTGGCGGGGAAAAAAATAAAAACTGCATAAGCGAAGCCGGCGATTGGCGCGCAACTGCGTCACGCTTTTCTAAGCTCAACGGTTTTCCACCCTGCGACTGCGAAAGGATTTGTCGTTAGCCTCCAGAGGAACTGGCACCGAGCGCGCGGTGCGCGCCAGCTCCAAGCCGCTGGTCCCGAGAAAAAAAGCGAGTTACCACGAACGTCCTTTCACGTCGTCCGCTATCGCAGGTCGCGCTACAAGAGAGCGACGCACAACGCTAGTTGTGCTGTGCCTACCGAACGGAAGAAATTTACAGAAACCTCTTGAGCAATGCGATCAGCAATAACCACGCCGAACTCGTCACCATGCGTTCGCCTGCTAGCTGGTAACAGCAGACTACTTTCGTGCAAGAGCGCAGAGCGGTTTAGGTCGCTTCTCAAATTTCGTAACCGAGCTGCTAACATCGCTCGCCGGTCACGGCACTAATGCACGGCCTGCAAGTGAGTAGATGCACTGCATTTAAGAGAGATCGGAAAGCTTCGAGTGACGGAAGAGATGTATACAGTTCAAAAACTACCGAAGCGCGATTTCATTCATCGGCACCATCGCGCAAAAAAGCCGTAAAAAAGCCGATCGGACACTCCGTAAACGCGCAGAAGTTGTTCAAGTGTGTGCAACAGTTATTCTGCAATGCTTCAGGTGAGCGACAACTATCAGAACGGTATATTCGGCCAAAAACGGCTTTTAACTCCGAATCGCCGGCACTTCACAAACATGAAAAAAAGGACCTGCAGCTTAGCAAAAATAAATACACACGATCCGAGCGTTAAAAAAATTGACAATTTTATTTACGGTAGTTTCCAGCAGTAATGCACGCGAACCGTAGATGTCTGTCACATGGCATGCCGCAACGCAATTCGAACAGGCAGCAGAACGAACAAAGACTGGGCGTCCGCCATATTGAACTCTGCAGAGGAAAAAGTCGGTTGTCTTACCTGATTGAGATCAGGTTTTACGACAAGAACGTTCCCATCGGAAGCTGAGACTGTTCAATCCCACGAGATGAACATCCCATGAGAACTATGACACATCTTCGGATATTCCGCACAGGTTTGCCGTCATTATTTTCGCCACAAATCTTCGCACTACACAAAACTTATAAACATCCTCCTACACCCCTGTCGTAAGCTCAAAATGGCCGCCCTGCGCCGCTGTTCCGGGCATGCGCGCGAGGGAGAAGCGCGTGACGTTCGAAAAGAAACCAACGCTTTCCGGTTTCCCAGGACAACAACTCAGAGTTGCCGGACGCTGTGCAACGGATTCGTCGGTATTTGGCGCATTTTTGCCATATTGATATTGCTTCTATTTTCGAGTTAGCCGCAGGAAAAAAACTTTTTTAATAAAGTCTGCTGTGTTTCGTCATCCCGCTAGGAGATAATAAGCGCCTTGACTTATATGTGATTACGATAAAACAATAAGACGTCCACACAAGCACGGAGAACGATTTTTTTTTTTTTTTTTCATGTACAGCAAGAAAATATCTTCACTTCACCAATTTTCAGAACACTACACTTTTTAAATCCATAAAAAATAATCTTTTTGTTTCTGCAGTTTTTGTGGAGCCTGAAACAGAGAGTTGCTGCTAGAAAGAAACTGATGTGAAAAATTCGTCTGCTCGCGCAGTCGTTTCTTTTTTTTTTTTTTTTTTTTTCTTTTCTTTTCTTCTTGACACGCGACAGCAGAATGTGAGACAGGAAGAACGTAGGCTGCGGCTCATACGTATTGAAATTGTCCGTAATGTCTTTCTCTAACGACGCAGGCAAGGGCCATATCTGCAGATAAAGCACATGCGACCATTCTGCCGCTGAGTAGAGGAAATTGTGTACAGTGCGCCGCACCACAATGTCACTTCCAGACCTCGCGCATACGCTACAATGCGTTACAACTTCTGTAAGTGATGGGCTCCTTCTGACAAGAATATGTTACTCTAATTTGTTTATGTTTTTTGTTGTTGTTGTTGTTTTCCTCTCTTTTTTGCACATAAGCTGCAGTCTCTCACTTTCATTCACATTACTGCTGTTTCTTTAGAGTCAGGATGTCGTACATAGCCCAAGTCCTGACCACCCTCTTACTGTGGATTTATGCAATTGTTGTACTTCTGGGCAACTGCATGCAGCATCATTTTTCAAAATCTGTCCGGCGGTGTGATGCCGCCGTCGCTCGATTCCGGCTTTTTGCCCCTCAACCTAACCACCACCCAAACAACCCACCTCCACTTTACAAAAGCTTCTCCCGACCTAATCTCCCATCTCCACTTTACAGAAGGCCCTCCACCACATACTCACTCCCATAGTCTCATTCCAGTTTCCAAGCGCATTTACCCGCCAGAATTCAAAGATACACAAGAAATTATTAGCTATTGCAGAGGTGAAGTGAACAAGCAATGCTGCAACGGAGATTTGTTTTTCAAAAACAATAAAATTTATCCTCCTCCTTGTCGATCGTACCACAATATGATCTGCGCCTTTCCTCCGCTTTGAATAAGACCAAGATGCGGCCCGCCGGCGCCTAAACTTTATTCCGAAAGCACGTGCAGCTTCATGAGTTGGCTTTACAACCGGACTCGTTAACTAAAATCAAGTAAAAGGCCCTGTCCTCAGACGGTGTACGTTCTTCATGGCATTGGCCTCTGTGATCCTCAGACGGACGACACTCAACAACCCACCCTATCTTTATTCTACATTTTTCATGTTGAGGATAATTGTGATTCTACTATTACAATTGCACGCTCCGATTTTCTTTTGCACGAAGATTGGGAGGGTGTGGTCTGGGAACGAGATGTGTTGGTAGATTTCATTTAATCTATTATTTCCTATCATTTTAAGGCTTTCTACTAACGATGGGAGCAGGCCAAACGGGGATGCAAAATGTGAGGCCATGAGGCTAATGAGGCTTAGCGCGGTCAGGCGTCCGCAAACAGTGTAAAAATACTTTTGCAAACCAATTACTAATGATATGTAAGAAAATATAATGAGTTATTATGGTAATCAATTATTATTATTATTATTATTATTATTATTATTATTATTATTATTATTATTATTATTATTATTATTATTATTATTATTATTATTATTATTATTATTATTATTATTATTATTATTATTATTATTATTGTTTCCTCCGTTTACAAACATCCACATTGTGATTCCATTTGCCTCCCATCTGGTGCACTATCTAATTCCATTCTCTTTGACGAGGAGTTGATAACTGAGAGTCTTAAGCGTCTGAGACCATCTTTGTCTCCTGGACCTGGTGGCATTCCAGCTGCCATAATAAAAGCCTTCAGTTATATCTTCGTACCAGTACTGACTGCCATATTTAATAACTGTTTAAAAAATGCTGCCTTTCCTCGCGTGTGGAAAATGGCACGCGTGTTTCCTGTCTTCAAGTCTGGAAACAAATCTGATGTTTCCAATTATCGTCCGATTTCTCTTCTATGTGCAACCTCTAAGCTTTTCGAATTAGCTTTGCACAGCGTACTTTCCTTCCATCTCAAACATATCATAGTACCGAATCAACATGGCTTCATGTCGGGTCGCTCTACTTCTACCAACCTAGTCACGTTTATGACGTATGCCTCTGCAGCAGTCCTTCAGAGGGGTCAGGTTGACACTGTGTACTGTGATATGAGCAAAGCTTTCGACGTTGTTACTCACTCACTACTTCTTGAAAAACTTCTACTCTCTGGCGTTGAAGTCTCACTCGTAGCCCTCCTACGCAACTATCTCCTTGATCGCTTCTGCTTTGTCAGTGTCAATGGACAGACTTCTTTCGTTTACCCTGCAACGAGTGGAGTTCCTCAAGGTTCAGTACTAGGCCCGCTTCTCTTCTCCGTTTTTATTAATGATGTTTCCTCGGCGATAAAGAACTCCTCGTTTCTTCTTTATGCTGATGATATAAAAATATTCAAGGTAATACATTCTTTTCAAGATTGCGTGTTGTTGCAATCGGACATATCTGCTTTTTCTGATTGGTGTGCGATGAATCGACTTACCCTCAATTCTTCCAAAACTAGGGTTGTGTCCTTTACTCGTAAAACACATAGCTTTCTCTACCATTATTCTGTGAATTCTGTGCTGTTGGATAGGGTTGATGAAATTAATGACCTTGGTGTACTTTTTGACCGCACCCTCAGCTTCTCCTCTCACACTAACCGCATTGCTCAGCGGGCTATGCGCACACACGGATTCGTTTGCAGACTTTCGAGAGAGTTCCATACTCCACTTCCGTTCCTAAAACTGTACCTGTCCATATGCCTGCCGGTCTTGGAGTATGCGTCGGTTGTTTGGAATGGCACTTGCAAATCGAACTTGGACAAGGTTGACAGAGTACAAAAAAAAATTTTACGGATATTTCATTATCGCTTTCCTTGCGCAACTTCCCCCTCTCGCTCCACCAGGAGCGCCCAACTGAATCTTCCTTCCCTTCACTGCCGTCGTATCAGACTTGATATCATATTTCTGTACAAACTCCTTCATGGCCACATTATGTGCCCTCAGCTCTTAGAGTACATCCTACTGCGCGTTCCGCGAAAGAGCATGAGGGAATTCAGACCATTTCAGGTTTCTCCTCTTCATTCCCACTCCCCTCTGGACAGGATGCAGTGGTTATTTAACTCTTTTTGTCCTCACCTTGACATCTTCCAAAACTCGCTCTGTTCATTTACATTGGATGTTCGTAGCGTTGTATTCTAAATAGTACTTTATCACATATAACTCCCACTTTCTAGCCTTAAATTGTATTTACTTTACTTTTTGCTTCTTCTCCTGTTCAATGCTGTCTGTATCGTGAACTACTTTTTATCCGATTCTTACTTATATTTCAACTTTAAACTTTATATTCGAATCTTACTGTCCCTTGTTTAATTTTACTTCTTTATTGTATTATTCTGCATTTCTAGCCTGTGTTTTAAGTACCATGCACTTGTTGCGCCTGGAAGGGTTGTCTATTTTATGTATATTTCTATATTACTATAATCAATGTCAGTTATTTGTTGTTGTTTTTTTTTTCTCTTCTGTCTACCGTTCTTTTTTTTTTTCTTTATTTCCTGGTGTGCTAAAAAATTCTCTCATTGTGTATATAAGTGGTGCTACTCATTGTTTGCTTACTTTCCGTGATACTTTTCGTCTCAGTTTCATTTCATGTATTATTTATTTCTTTTTTTGTGTTCTCTCTGTGTGTGTAAACATGTTTGTGCTTTTTCATTTTTGTTTCTTTTTTTTTATTTGTGCTGCAGCAAAAGACCACATGGTTGTTCCTGCGCACATTAAATAAAGATTGATTGATTGATTATTATTATTATTATTATTATTATTATTATTATTATTATTATTATTATTATTATTATTATTATTATTATTATTATTATTATTATTATTATTATTATTATTATTATTATTATTATTATTATTATTCCTTCTGCGCGTTCCGCGAAAGAGCATGTTTCGAGTTTCTCCGTTTCTATTGACAGAATGCAGATGTTGAACTCTTTTTGTCTTCACCTTGACATCTTCCAAAACTCGCTCTCTTCATTTATATTGGGCGTTCGTCGCTTTGTATTCTAAACTGTATTTATACAACTTCCACTTTCTAGTTTTAGTATTGTATTTAATTTACTTCACGTTTTGCTTTTTCTCCTGTTCAGTGCTGTTTAAAGTATCTTGTACTGCTTTTTATCCGTTTCTTATTTATATTTTAACTTTAAACTTTATTTTCGAATCTTGCTATTGTTATTGTTATTTTTATTTTTATTTTTATTGTTATTTTTTATTTTTATTTCGTTGTTATTTTGTTATTTTCCGGCTCCTAGCCCGCGTCGAAACTCAGTGCGGCCCGCATATTAATATGAGATTGGCCGCTTTTCGATCGAAGCGAAACGGAGTGACGTCCGTGTACTGTACGTTGTCAGTGCACGTCGAAATTTCCGGAGTCTTCAACCACGGCATCTCTCATAGCCTGAGTCGCTTTGGGGCGTTAAAGGCTACAAAACAAACCCAAACAAACCAAACCACTGACAGTCTTTAAGATTAACACAGATGCAAATGTATTATATCGCCTTCTATGGGTCAGTGATGCTACGGGCTCTCGTTGCATGTACCGACTGCGCGCCATCATGTTGATTAGGGGACAGAATGACAATAGAAAAAAAAAATTTAAAAAAAAAACGGTAGAAAAATGAGTTCTGGCTCCTACAGAATCCATGTGTATTGCGTCAGCATGTACTTTCCCCAATTGTAACAGCATTATAGTGTGGGCCACCTAGCAAATTCATTATAAGTTAAAGGCGCCAAAACAACACGCACACACACAAGAAAAGAAGAACGGGCTCTGCCCGTTCTTCTTTTCTTGTGTGTGTGCGTGTTGTTTTGGCGCCTTTAACTTATAATGAATAGACACCAACTAGCCCAACAAGAAGTTCTCTTAAGCTACACCTAGCAAAATTCGCAAGAGATCCCCGAAATGGGGCCGGCGCATAGTGCGCGGTAGGTATCTGTTACTTGCGGTGTGTGAAACAGTATCTCGATTTTCACTCATCGTAATGCCGCCACGGGAAGGTAAGAAAAGGAAAAAGGTAATTCTGAAGAGTTCTGCTGCGTTTCATTTTACGTGTCTTCCGAGTCGCTGGAAAATCCGCACAGCCTGTATTTTGTTCTTTTCGTACGTTATGGACAAAAAAAAAAAAAAAAAAAAGAAGAAGAAGAAGAAACAGCACATGGAAAAAGTGGCTGCATCCATGGTCATTTCTTCTTCTTGGCATTGTTGAAACATACATGCCCACATGGGGGATTTGCCAAGGTGTAGTGCCATATATAGAAGAAAAATTTCCACGGGTCATACCACAGGCCATTACGGCAAAAATATTGGCGCCAAGCGGGAATTTAAAAAAATATAGCAATGAAAAACGGCCGAAAAGCATTTAAAGTAAAATAACAAACATAACATTTTGGTGTAAAAAGAAATCTCGGAGAAATGTAAAAAAGGTAGCAATTGAACCTTCCAATTGCAGTTATGCAATCACAGAGAATCCCAGAAATTGAACCCAATGCAAATACTTGGAAGCTCGCACCGAAAAATAGTAATACTATAGTAGAGGCCAGGTCCGAGAGGCCTAACCTGGAGCGAGGAACCTGAAAGTAGATCTCACTCGTGGCGACTTCTTCCTTCTCGGCAATCGTCAACGTACCTTGTAATCACGGATTCATGGTTGCATGACCAAACGTTATAATCACAGGGTTTAGCTTTATACAGGTGCGAAACTGAATTTGTCCCAGAGCTGACCTGGCTCTTATTTTTAAGTGATTGTTGTACAAGTGAGACTTTATATACTACCTGCAGTTTTACTGGTTTTATCGTTTTACGCCATCGGGAAAGTGTCGGCGAAATTGACGTCGACATGCAGCGCTCACTTAACTCTTGAACTAATTGAGCGATGCGTAGTTGCCAATACGCGTTTCAAGTTTGAAACCGGCTTTCTGAATGCAAATCATGGTGCAAAATGCTAGTTTAAAGCGTTTTGCACAATTATACGCATGACATAAAAACCGTTGAATCCCCAGAACTCGAATTTCGCAAAGGAATTGCATTTGGTAGCCAGTAATTTTTTTATACTGTTTTTTTTCCTTTTTGTTCTTTTTTTTTTTTTTTTTTTCAGGGTGCTTACCGACTATTCCGGATAATCCGGATAATCACATCATCTGCAGTGACAGCGAAGCAAGACAAGCCGTCGTCCGCTACCACTGACACCTCTTCGCTCCGGGGATTCTGCAGTGACATTCCCTGGTTTTCGCGTCGTTGTGGCAGAAGTAGTGCTATGACAGTTAATCGTAAAATCGTAATACCTTACCGTGGGTGGTACAGTGTTAAGACGCCCCACTACGCCCACCTTTCTCCATTCCCTTAGGGCGCGGTTCAGGTGTCCACAGAACAAGTGTGGCCGATACTACGCTTTTCCTTTCCTGCGAACCAATTATTATTATTGTAAGGACGGGCTTGGCGGATCATGCAGGTTTATTGGAGACTTGAAGCTCTGGTAGCACACCGTAGCGAACCACACTCGGCGATGACGACGGGCATCTACAAGAGAGCAGGATGAAGATGAAGCAGAAAGTTCACCCGTGAGAAAGATGAAGCGCCATATAGTGCTCACACTATCATTCTTATTAATTCGCAGCTGTAACTGAGGATGAGGACACTTTTATTTGCCGAAGACAACGGCTTCCATGTTATGGTCTGTAGTCCTTGGGCTCTAAAGACCTGGGTTGCACGCATGATGTTCCGTATACTTGGATTAGCGGGTCCGGAGATCGGAGTATTTACTGAATCTCGCTTTGCACATCTAGCAGATGTCCTGCGGACGTTTTAATTATCGTTTCATTGTAATAAAGAAGTCCATATGTCAAGGTTAACGAAAACACAGGGCAGTATGCACTAACGTAATTTCCGACACACAGTCCGCATCAGCAGCTTAACTATACTATATGATTGGAAAAAAAAAACTGTTTTTATCTTACTTCTTCGCACCCAGTACAACGGTTGACCCAGCTGAGATGGACCTAAGCATTCTTTCGAACTGAAATCAAGTCACAGTTCTTGGGATTTATCTGAAGTACCAACGTTTATCCGTTCTACCGACTAGGTTAATTAGTCGACATAAACTATACTTAACTGTATTACTGCTAGAAACTCTCGGATGTGAATAGGAATGAATGGTGCGCCGCGAAAATGCGTTGACCCAGATGCTTCCGACATGGGTGCCATAAGTAGCTCTTTTCATTCGGCAGATATGGAAACTAGTTCAGTTTAAAAAATACGCCATGACTGAGCACTCTGCGACTGCTCTCATCCGCGCTCTCAGATTCGCTGCGCACGACAGCATCTTTTTGCTGCCGATCGCGAGTGCGTCAGCGAACTTTTTGAGCTGCTGATGACAGAGCGCTTTTTCGTGCGCGTCGACTACAGCCACTGCGCTTGTCTTAGAACCAACTGCAGGAACGGAAGGAGGTATTGCGGGCAGTGAAAAAAGTACGAATCTGGAACTCAAGTCGCGGGATGAGAGCGCATGTGACTGCGATGCGCGGAGCACGCTGTCACGTGGTATTTTTTAAACTTCGCGCGCTGTCATTTTTGTGAACTCTTATCGAAACCGTTAGTGTCGGACAATTTTCCTGTTCCCTCTCGACGTCCGTGTACCTCATTTTGCGCCCCTGTGTCTTCCTGAACATGCCCCAACACGTCCAGCTACAAGTACTTCTCATTTTCGTGGCATTCAGTAACTATACTTCAATGCGTTAATTAATAGGGACTAATTAAAGTATGCGGAAAGAAAAACTACTAGCCAGTAGATAAGTGATTCTCATTGTCCTGGCGCTCGATGACTTATCTACGTTAATTAGTTAATGACTAATTATTCAAGTATGCAAAACGAAAAAGAATCCAGTAATTTGCATAACTCCCTGCAACCATTACCATTCACCTCAAACCAAGAGGCGAAAAGCAAGTCGCCCTTGGGCTGTGTGTTGTCAGTGCACATTAAATAACCCCAGGTGGTCGAAATTTCCAGAGCCCTCCATAGCGGTGTCTCTCATAGCCAGATAGTACATGAAGTCTAAAATTCTACCGTTTAAACGTACATAGTCCGCGGCATGAACAAAGAAGCACTCAAGCTAGGCCCGGAATTTCTATTTGTTCAAAACAAAGACAATGACAACGTGGCATGGAACACAAACAATTTTCCAAGAGCACATGTAGAACATATATGACTAGATGATTGCTTGAATACAAAAAGAAGATGCCATGCAAAACACACAGTGTTCGGACACGAAACAAAGCGTACAACGACTGGACTTGCAAAAGGAGGTTCCGTTTTCTTCGCTGCATCGATACCCACAACACATGACCCAGTGCAGCTGTTCTTGATGGAAAATTCCACGCACTGCTGACATTTCCCCCTCTCCTCCGGACAACTGTATACACGCTTCCATTTTCCCGAGCGCACGTATTGCATTCACGGTGCAAGAACCTAATGGCATGCTGCAAGTTTTCAATATGGTGGTTTGCTCGTTGACGGAGCAGCGGCCTGTTTAACGCCGGGTTCGCGAGGAGACTGGAAAAGCTGTCAGCAGTAATGGGCAGTGTGACCTCACCTCTGAACTTTTCCGAGCACGCTGGAAAGTCTGTCATGTATTTCGTTCGCGCTGCGGGTAGGCTTCAGGCTATTGAAAGTAGCTGTCCTCGACTCGCGTTTGTATCCTGGAACTGCACCGGCTTCAGATACAAGCGGTCCGCTCTTGACGTTCTAAGAGTATGTCGTCAGATGTCCGATGCCCAAGTACCGAGTAAACCGCGTCGATTGTGCATGGTGCAAATGGGGAGTTGGTTATATATAACGCCAGTCGCTGTATGACCGCAAGTCCTAACAACAGCAGTAGCACCAGGAACCTTTATACCGCAGCTGGAACCATCAGCGTCGCGTAATGTAAGCCTGGGCCACCTGGATGCCCCTGTAGATAACGTGCGCAGTCTTAAATCTCTCTCTCAGGTTTCAGCTAGTCGCTAAAGGCTCTAAATCGACTGCCCTCTCCTTAGTGACCGTCACGCGCATTCTCCTGCAACGAGGTCTTACCATCACAATGGATCGTCTCTCCAGCCAACACTGGCCTACCACCCTCATTACTCATCGCAAACGGGACAACGTGCCAGGGGTCACCGATGGTCGCCCCTGCGTCGCTGGCTTTAAACCCTAAAGCGCGTGGGCTCGTGGTAGGCTTCGCAGTCTTGGCACCAGGGGTGCGGATAGGGCGAATGTCTTCGGCAATGGTCAAGAGACCACATGGCACCGGAAGGCCGTCTTCAGCGTGTGGCCCGTCTGCCTTGAATGCAGAAGCGATGGCGGACTCCTCAGTAGGGTGCCGCTTGGTAGTGTGCGATCGAAGGGCGAAAGCTTTAGAAAAGCGCCGGTGACAGTGCTGGCACTGGAAGGGCCGTTCGCCAGTGTGCGTCAGCATGTGCGAGTTCATGTTGGAGCGCTTGCCGAACCGCTCGTGGCACACGGGGCATTCGTGCGGCCTCTCGCCCGTGTGGCTGGCGCGGTGCGCCTTCAGGTCGCTAGACGTGATGAAGCACTTGCCGCAGGAGTCGCACGCATGGTCCTTCTGACCCAAGTGGATCTTTCGGTGCACCTTCATGTTGCTTAGCGCAGCAAAAGACTTGGGGCACAAGTCGCACTGGTGCGGTTTCTCGCCTGAGTGAGTCAGCATGTGCACTTTGACGTGACTCGAGGAGGTGAACTGCTTGCCGCACACCTGCGTGCACAACGGCGCGCAGACAGAGGCCTTAGGTCAAGCATGAAGGAGTTTCCATCATCAGGCTCGAAGTGCGCGGGAAAAATAGCGCATAAAAGACGCGCAAGCCAAGCGACATCCCTCTTATGGTGTACATACATATCCACTTACACTAGTGTACTGGAACAGCAAGTACGCACCGAAATATGTGCACAATTTGGCATAAAATAAAGAAATAGGTGTCTTACTTCTGTTTCAGACCATGAGATTCCCCTTCAGTGCAATAAGGGTAAAAATGACAGGCTGGACGACCTTCGTATCGGAAGCACCGAATTCGCGCGCTTGTTCGCACATTTTTTTCTAAATTTAATGCCTTTTCCATTAGTAGAATCCAAAGTGCCTTCTCTAAGCCCGACGCTATTTTGCCATTTCTAACTTTCATTTGGTCTGCACAGTTCCTAAGCCACAAATAGTGCCTTTTTGATGGATGCATATCGTCTGCTGTCCATTGTTTCCCCCTGCCTCCTGCAAAAAGTTGTGCGGGTGCCCTTGAGACGAACCTGGCACTCGTGGCGCCGTTCGCCGGTGTGGATGAACATGTGCGACTTGAGGTTTGAGGAGACGGAGAACTCGCGCAGGCACAGCTCGCACTGGAAGGGCCGCCGTCCGGTGTGCACCACCGAGTGCGTCTTCAGGTTGCTCGAGGTGGCGAACGCCTTGCCGCATTCGGGGCAGCGGAAGCGCCGCTCTCCGGTGTGCACCACCATGTGCGCCTTCAGGTTTGACGATGCGGCGAACTGTTTGCCGCACACCTGCACCGCAGTCAGTGTAGATCAGAATGGGATCGGCTCCGGCCAACAAGTTCAAGAATTTTCTTTTTGTGTGTGTGTGTGTGTGTGTGTGTGCGAAAGGTTCAGAGTCCTGCAAGATCGTCTAACGTTTGTGCGTCCGCTTGTAGTGCGCTCTCTGTCTGTCTCTCTCTTCCCCCTTCTCTCTCTCTCTCTCTCACACACACACACGCGCGTGCACACACACACACAGTGGTTGGAGCGGATTTGAGCGCAAAAAATTTCTGATGAGAAGCGATCAGATGGGGAACGTATTACCTATCGACGCAACCGATCTCCCCCATGCAGAAATAACAAACTTTCGCGCAGTGCACTGCACGTCGTCGTTCCCATCAACTCAGTCCATCTGTGCGCAAAAGTTTTCGCACGTCTTACTCGGTTTATAACTACGTTAAAAACCTAGCACTTATGGTTTTTTTTTTTTTTTTTTTTTTTTTTTTCCTTGACGGCGACGACAACGGAACAAAGAGGCCAGCTGTAGGATGTATTTTGTTTGGTTTGATAGCCAGGTATAAGAGGTTGGGAAGTATAAGAGTTTGGGGGAGGGGGGACAGGAAAATAATGTATAAATCTTGTATCTTGATCGAGCGGTGTGGATGATGATGGAGGACGCCTGAGCTGAGCACAAGTAGGATGTGTAGGTAATTAATCCCAAAGGTATTGTGAAGCAGAAAAGCATAGGAATAAGTACTTTAATTATAAATGTCTTTCATCGTTTCATCGAGTTCCAGATAAGAGGCACCATGATCGGCTGTCGGCTATCGACGACAGACAGAACTGCAAATCGTGAATTCTATCTGTAATCGTTGCTTGCATGCATATAACACTATGGCACTCGCTATAAACTCGAACAATGTGACTGTACTGGTGTATACTCAGCCCCCAAATTAAAGAAGTGGAGGCGGAAAATAGTCTTCCCGAAATGCGGACTTTGGATGAGCTGAAGATATTTATACTAATTACTCGAGAACATGCATCGGGCTCCAACCGTGAATCATAAGCGAACTTTGTATACAAAGAAGTTTCGGTTTCGATTTTCAGGTGCAACAATATGTATGTGACGTCATTGATGAGCGCATGGCGCACACCAAGATCACGTGAGTCAACAAATACTAGTCGTCTGCTCAAATTCACACGTGGTGCACACAGACGCGCTTCTCCGTACTATTTAGCCCCTCGGAGTATCAGGACTAGGCGAATGACACTAATAAGTTTGATGGAGCGCGCTTTCGACAAACCGAAAACGTTTTATTGTTTTGGTTGCGGACACGTGCCTGGTATAAGTTCATTGTCGGTGCTCACCAAGATGTGACGCGTACCTATACGTGATCAGAAACGGACAGCACTCATTCTTGTCACGCGTGCGTGAGCACACGCTGTTCAGTTTTTCTTTGCCCTTTTTACGAGCTCCAAGCTCTGTGGAAGCAATCCTTTTAAGCAAGTAAGGTTTACGAAACTCAGAAAAACGAAATGGGGTTTTAAAGAAACCTCGCATTCCACGTGCGATATACGGCGAAGTAGGAGTACGGTTTCAACTGTGCTGTTTTTTCTTTTTTGCTGAACGAAATTAAAAGCACAAATGATATCGCACAAGCAAGGTAGGATTCGCGCGAATATAAATGAAATTAGCCGCACTTAAGGGAGAGGTCTTCAGCGAAGGTTGTATTGTATGGTCATCTTGACCAAATATTCTCTCGCGAGTTTACGTGCCTACAGCGCTAGTTAGATCATTCTGCTGTAGGTGGTGTCGTGACATCATGCTTCAGACACGTCGTCTCCGTTCGCAGACAAGCGAGCTACGCCGGCGCGAACGCTGCAAACGTTAGCGTCGCAGCCGAGTGCGGAGGAAGTGCCGCATAGCAAAAGAAAAAAAAAAAAAAATAAATGCGCGGCGCCATGACGTAATTCTCTGACGCATGCGCAATCAGGCGTCTACCCGGGAGGCTGCTGCAGAGCCGCGTGGCTCGGCTCGCTTAGCTCGCTGTTACCGCCGTCTGGAGAGAGAGAGCTGAGTGGCAGGAGAGGGTGACCTCCGGCGGAACGGGCAACGGATCGTTTCTGTTGTTGCGCTTCGAAAGCTCCGAAAACAGGGCTGTTATTTTGCTTTTATATTCATTCTGCCGAAATCCTAGCCGTTGCGAAGTTTCTGGAATGCCATGGGTAATGAGAGACTGATGGAGTCAGAAGGCCGCATGTGCGCACGTAAAAGGATATTTTTCTGTTTGTTCGTTAATTCCGACGGAGTGAAGAAAGCCTGAGAACAAACCAGCGGATAACAGATTGCGAGGCCGCGATTCCTTTCCGTCTTTTCCCTGGCTACATGTTAGTGAAGGCCTATGTGATCAAAAAACAAATGTTCACGGCAGGGCGTTTCTCTGCACAGTAGCGACATTATTAACTGGCCGGTAAAGACCAAATTTCCAAATAAATGTCTCCATGCTCTCTGAAGGGGGGAAAAAAAAAGAAGAAGATAATAGCCTATGTCATCAGCAAGCATTTCAAAGATTCGTCAAATTCAGCTGCTTGCAAACGCTGAGTTCGCAACATACATTCGTAACGACGAGACAGACATTATGAAACACGTTTAAAGTAGTACATATGACTGAAGAGAAATTCAAGTAAGTAAGCAGTGGCTATCGCACAAAGGTAAGAAAACGCGGGGTAGCTTTCAATAGCTGAGATCGTCAAATTGCAAACAGCGAAGAAAAGCATTTAGAACAGGTGGACAGACACGCGTTGGTTCTTGGGGAGGCCTCTGTTGGAAACGATGCGTTCCTTGGAAAATAGAATTCAAAACTTTGTAGGTGACGCATCGGGCTTAATCGCTCCATAAAAGTTACACACAAAGAGGCACACCTCGTAGTTTAGGTAACGAAGATATTTCTTTTCCGCTTTAAGCTCTGAACTGATTATGTACCTTCCTTCTTTTTTATTTTTTTTTTTCGTATTTGAGCTGTATATTTATTAAGGTAAGACATTAAAGTAACTGAAACTAAAAAAGTAAAAACCCCACTTTTTTTTTTTTTTTTTTTTTCTGCGGTGCACGCAGAAATCGATATTTTGTGGACTGCACATCATTACCCTTGAAGCCAAGGAACACACAATACAATGACGGCGAAAAAATATCGTTATCCATGTATTTACGCCAGACAGAATCAGTGTCAAAAACCGCCTTGATGCATAAACGCCCACACAAGTCCTATTAAAGAGGGGCGATGGGTACAATTTCAAGAAAATACTAAGGCGGGAAGCAGAGTCATGAAGTTAACCTGTAAGAATGTCACTATAAACGGATGGGAATAATCATTGGATCGCAAAGGCGGCGTCCTTCATAAGTTGTCATCATAAAACCACCTGCCAACTCTCACCTGCCACAATCAAATGAATTAATGTGAAAGCATAGGAGATCCATGGTTAGGGAAACGCCTCATAAAACAATCGACCGCCAGCCACCATAATCAGTTGTATATATTGAAGCGGATCGAAATTCAATTAAATCTTAGCTGCCATGGCTAGCAGGTGGCCTAGTGGAGAAAATGAAATCCCCCATTGACAGGTGCTCCGGAAAATGGCAGTTGGCAGATGGCAAGTACAAACAGTGATTGGTTGATGGATTGCGTAACATCGCGCGAGTGACACGGTCGAGCTTGCAGTTGGCTATTGCAGGTAACATGACGGAGCGCTGACAGGTCGTCAATGTGTTTGACGCCATAAGACCATGTTACATGGCTAAGTTTGCAGGTACCGAGATCGGAACGGTGGCGGTATGTTGCATTCCTAATCTTTTGGCAAAAAAAAAAAAAAATATATATATATATATATATATATATATATATATATATATATATGCAGTACAAAAAGCGACAGTGACCATATATGAAAGAAACATAGCAGTAACAATGCTTCTATCACACAGGGTTACATAAGCAAAAGTTTTCGCTATGAAGCAGCTTCATCGCCCAAGGTAGCTTGTTATGCTTTTTTCCTTTCAGTTGCCCTTCCGGGAGCGGGGGAAATTCCGCGGGTGGACTCTCCGTAACTGCGACATGACGGTACGAAACGGAAGGATGGCGGCGAAAGAGACCTTGGTCAACGGCTAGGCGAGCTCTGGCGTGGTAAAGCAGTTTTCGACATCACCAGGTCGCTGTCCGGGTCGCGGTAGCGGCGGGGATCATATGAGGAACCGTGAAAGGGCAGTGTCGCAGTATGTGTCCGGCTTCACCTCAATGAAAGCATAGGAGGAGTCGTTCTCAATGTGTCACATTTCTGAGGACTTGCGGGTAGTCCGTAAGTGGTACGGGCAGGTGCGAACGGGCGGCGTGTTAGCACATCAGGTTGATGGCGTGATGGAGGAGCCGAGCTAATTAACGCGGTCGTGTAGCTTGTGGCGGTCAGAGTGCCAATGCGCCTGTTGTGAAGTACTCGTACTTCTTCGCGTACGACAGCAATGAGAGACGCGGCTTGGTTACGAAGAAGGCTGCAGCAGTTAACGAAGTTCCTCCCTAACAACTTCACGTATAATTTCCCGCAAATCGCTGACGCTGGTCGCAGCGTCTGTGTAAACTTCACACACACGGATAAACTGCGCGGATACAGCCATACGGATCAACTACACAGATACAGGTCAACGGATAAAATGCACAGACCAGATAACACGGATGACGGGAGGTTGCACACCCGAGGCTGGGCGTCGAAGGTCTTTTTAATGGCGGATATGCTTCTCGTGGAGTTCAGCAAATTTTTGGCGGGTTTCTCACGAGGCCGGCAAGAAGTGATTCCGAAGCGTCGCATTATAGAAATCTAGCTTTGTTTACATCCGTCATGCTCCGGTCCACTCGCTGGAAGAGTTTTCATTTCTTTTGCGTGGGCAGCCAAGGACTTTTTCGGGAGCTGGAGCCGAGGCTCAAGGAGTAGCTGCTGTCAGAGAGACTCGATCTTCGGAATGGCATATGCCGGCTTTACAATGCAGCACCTGCAACAGATGTTGGGATGTGCCGATGCCAGTCCAGGAGTCAGGAATGTAGCGAATTGCTTTCAGCGAATCTTTTTACAGGGCCCACAACAAAGGACAATAATCGGCTGCGGCGACAGAAACAGGCGGGCTCGGCCAACGCTAGCTCGGCGGTCGAAAGCCTGCGTCTCCCAGCAGCGCTCTTTAGAGATAAGATATAGTATGATACTCTCGCACAACGTAGAACCAACTGCGTGCGGCTGCACACATTACAGATAAATACCTATTCCTGTCGGGGAAAAAAAAAAAAACAAAAGTGAGACAGTCGTGGGCCGGATGCTTCGAGCGTGATTGGTTGATTAATAGAAATAACTTTATTTTCCAGCAGAGTAGGATTAAACGGCGGCTCGGAGATCTTGGGTCCGGGTGGCGTGTTCAGCCGGTTGGATGAGAGAAAGCTGTGTAGTCGATCCCGGCCGCTATCACGTGGGGGCCCGGGCTCACCCGGAAAATTAGACCCCGGGCGAGCTCACGTGAAACTTTTAATTTCCCTATCTTTTGAATGTCTTTTTCCGAGTAGCCTATATTTAATGTATTCTTTGCTTCTTTTGATATTCTCCGTTTGACATAACTGTTGGCAGCGGACTTGAAATCACTGATTATAATTTTTACCTCTACAAAGCTTTATGGCAGTATTACTTGGGCTTAGAGTGCAGGAACGTGCACTATACAACGACGCTAGCGCCATACGCGCGGGACGACATTTGATAAAAGAACACAAGGCTTCGTACGTGCTGGGCATAGCGATGTTATGTCATCTGCTAGTGTCGTCCCATTGCTGTGCAAAATATTCTTCCTGAAGCATATTTTCTGAAGACTTTATTGGGGTCCTCATGCCAGTTGACGGCGCAACAGGTAGGCAAGAATTGTCGTAGAAAAGGACGAAATGCGAAGTAAGAAAAAAAATAAAGAAAAAGGAACTGGAAACGGAAACGGAAACTCGCGTTGATGTCCCGCCTCATACACGCGATGTTCAAAGCTAACTTCCTGTGTAAGGCCGCTTGCTTTCCTTAACTTCCTTTTCAGACGCTGATGTACTTCCGGTGCAACAAAAATTGAGAATCCTATGCAGAATGTCGAATCGTGATATCGAAGTGGACTTGTTGGTGCCACTTAGAAATTATAAATGTGCTTTCTGACTTGACTACGAGTTCAACTCCCATGTGTGATATCGCAAGTCAACTATATCCTCATGAAAATGCTTGAGTAAAAATCATTCAAGGTGAAATAAATTCTGGTCTATATGAACTAAATACGAGCAATTATTCTAATGTTTAAGGTGGCAGTCTCGATGCAGATTTCGCAGTACGGTTTTTGTATATGTCGGGAAAGATATTGGCACTCAGGGGTTTGGTTGCAACCGAATTTGCAGTCGTCGCTACGTCTAGCTGTTAATTCTCGACTGAGAAAAACGTACGGATGAGACCGGCTCACTCTAAGCGTTTTGTAACAATTGGCAATCTCCCTGATACGCACCCAGCGCCTCATCACGTGTCTTTGTTGGCACCCGCGTCCGAGACCCCCTCACCGGCTCCCTAAAAACCTTGATGCCATATGAGATATTAGACACACCCTATATGCTGAAAACGTCACCATGTGGACGAGTCGGAGATCGGTCAGGCAGATAGAGGCGGCGAACATTCACACCCACACCCGTTGACTAGGATTGGAATGCTCCCTACAAAAGTCAGAACTGCTTGTCACTGGTAATGCTTGCAAAACGAAGCCGAACTGGAAACACCCGAAAATCCAGGGAAATTAAATCCCCGAGGAAGACATCGTACGGGTGCTGGAGGTGTTACACAATACAATCCGACGGACGCAACGGGTAAAACGTTGGGCAGGTTGTCGACCTCGATCCAGCAGACCATATGGCTCATTAAGCGCGTGGCGATAGGCCGCATAGAAAGCGCGACGCATATGTTGGCTCGTTCAGTTGGCTCGTTCAGGATACGAGCCCTCCCCATTCTCAAAGGAGTACAAGCCGGCTCTGTCTCCCTTCTACTGCGAGACTTAATTCTGACTCTCCTCCTCGAAGAACGTCCTCGAAGAACTCATCCAAGGCACGAGTGGACTTCCACCTTCACGATCCAGTGTCTCAAACTGCAAGTCTCTATTTTGCAGCTTCCACTTCACCATTTGTTTAATGAAAACCTGGACGTTAGTGCAGTACGTAACGTACAGAATTGTTATGCATCGCTGGAATGCGGAGGCAGCCTTCGGCGGCAAGCTTCCAGAAGATTCTGCAAAGTTCTGAGTAAAAATTTTCGATGAAAATGTCGTGGATCACGGGTAAAAATGGCCTGTCTTTCGTGTCCAGTGTCAAACACAGTGGTAGAGCGGTGTTGTATCTCGATTCTATCCCGGCACCCTCTACCTCCTGTCTGCCTCCGCCAAGGCAGTTTCACTTTAGTCAACCCACGACGACAATGTGGGACCATGATACAATGGGACATCTCCGCGTACTCGCGTCTAATAAATGTTCTGTCCTCCTCCTCCTCCTCTCATGCGACCACCATCGAAAGAGCAGCTGCGCCCGCAACTACGCCCGGAGACATCAAATCTGACCGACCGCATTCTTTTTCGTGCCTTCGCTACACCATGTCTGTACCAGCATCATCAGTTGGTTCCATTTAGGCAGAACCCAGCGCAGCAGAAACGGAAAGTCGCTGCACCCGCGCTCCTCTCCTTCGACGTCGTGGGTTCCGGAGGAGGTACTGAACCGCCCTTGGGTCATCGGCTCCGCATTGACAAAAAACCGCATCGAAAAAAACCAGCGAGGAGGTGGCCTGAGGAGATGAGACTTTCGTGAGATTTGTCCCATGCAGCGACTCGGCCAAAGAAGACGATGTAGAGAGGAACGCCGGAAAAGGATGCCAGACCTCGGTCACCTGAGAAATCGAGCCAAGGGGCGTCATTGATCCCGTCCAAATACGACGTCCACGAACTTGTTCCCGTGATTTGACGGGAAAAGGCGGGAAAATGACAAGAAAGGCTATTTACTAAAAAGGTCCAACACTCGCGTCGAGGGTAGATTTCTAAGGCGATTCCTGAGCGGCTCGCAGCAGCCGTCTTAGCTCTCAATTTGTTGGTTTTTGTAACCCTGCAATATTGAAAATATGTAAATTCAGCTTTCCCTTGATTTTCCTACTCCCCGTCTCCATCCTACTTTCCTTCCTAATCCGGAGCAGCCGCGATGCATGGCTCTCGATGCCTGGCGCAACACGCTACTATACAACGACGACTTTTAACAGCGGGTCTTCAGTGAAGTGTTTGAACACAAAGTACAGAAACAAGGCGTCGCTGAGAACTTTGGATGACTCGCACAACACCGGCCTCCCGGGAGATATGTTCCGAGTGAAATTCATTATCGCCGGCGGTGTAATATGTATATACGTTCCGGTCAGACATCTAACACAAGTATATGATTGGAGGCTGAATGACATATATGGATGGGTTTATTTGAATCAAACGAACGTTCAATGACAGCTGATTCTTGCTCATTTTTGCGCACTTTATGGAAATTTTAGATTATGGTGAAATCTGGGAAAATTTCAGCGAGGTTCTGGCATCGCTACATGCTTTCCAATTAGGCAGCACTATTTAATTCCACGACACAAACCGAAGCCTCCCAGTACAGCGTCCCTCATAGCAGGCTGCTGCAGTCATTTAAAATTTATTTATTTTCTTTTTCGAAAACCCAACTTGTGATCTAACCCTTTGCCTCCTTCCCTCCACCACCATAAATTCTGTCGCTGCTAAAAAATGCGCTTTAACCGCAAAACGGATCACAATTAATACATCTCTGTGATGGCCACGGTATACAGGAATTAGCTTCCGTTAAAAGTCTATGAAGCTTAAAGTGCTTTCGCTTCCTAATTTGCTGCCGTTCCAGCTTTGCATTTCACCTCTCTTGCTGCACTGGTAGCCTTGCCTATGTATAACACGTGGGACATCCAAGTGATCGCAATTTGTTCGCATGCGCTATGCGAAGAAATTATTATTATTATTATTATTATTATTATTATTATTATTATTATTATTATTATTATTATTATTATTATTATTATTATTATTATTATTATTACCTTTGGACAGCGCGCACGCCGAGGCATGTTTGCCTGCTCATCTTACACCCGCACATGACGTAATCCAGCGCCCTCATTGCGATTACAGGATAAATACCATCGAAGGACTTACTTTCGTGTTCTTCAGCCGCGGAATAGTCTTCCGGGACAAAATTATTCCAACAAGCGGGAGTCTGCGTCTCAAGAAGACTGTTCTAGATGCCGGCGCAAATACACTTCCAGCAATAATGACGGTTGTCGTCTGCTACACGCTGCAGACTGCATAAACGAAGATGACACCACCATCTTGGCGAGCTCGCGGAGGAGCGAAGGAAAACAGTGTTAATTTATAACATATATTGCTTAACACATATAGAAACTGTATGCCTTCATATACAGAAACACTAATGAACAGTAAAGTCCGTCTGTCTTGGAGGAAAGAGTCGCCATCTTGCGGCGAAGTTGACGCGCGCCCGCATCGTCTGCTATGTTTGATATTTCTTCCGCAGCTCCGCTCCACTTTGATTTACTTGGCTGCCCCTTACGAAAGAAACGTGACCAGGCTATCATCTCACGCTACAATGAAGATAATAAATGTACATATCGAGAATGTCATGTTGGATCATCTGCTTCAGTATTCGGCGCTTCAGCTAGATCCTTAGCGGCGTGGTGCCTCAAACATAGAGTCGATGTCGTTAGGCGCCATGTAAAAACAAAACTAACAAGTCGCTGCTTGTTATACAACCTAATGGGACCATCCAGAAATCGTGTGCTCCCGTTTCTGCATGGAATCCGAGAGCGACAGAGACATATGCCTCCCTATACATTCTTGCTCGGCAGTAGTCGTATCTATAGATACGACTACTGCCGAGCAAGAATGTTATTTAAAAGGTCGTTTTGGGCAGTTTGTATGTATGATTAAATTCTTTCAGTAAATTTCGCCATGTTAATCGTTTTTTTTAAAGATATATGTAATGAGTTTATATATGCCTTCCTTGCTGGAGAATGCGGCGGGGAATGATGAATTGAGAAACTGAACAGGGCAGAACCGAGCCGCCTACATTATAGCTACGCCGGTTAAAACCACGGAGCGATGTGCCTCACAACAGCGTGGGTCGCAGACGATGTATTCATCTATCATGTAGAAATTCATTAGCCGATCAACTTTCTGTGGGAATGATGGAGGTAATAATGCAGATCTCCCATGTGGTGGAGTCGGTTATGTATAAAAAATGTTAGCATAGACCGCCTACAGTCACTGCTTGCCGCGGCCCATGCACAGACGATGACGACAGGTCAGGCGCAAGCCCCTGGCTCAATATGCACGTTCGGCATTGGAGGTTGGCGGTGATGGCTGGAGAGCACGCGAGTCTCTGTTACATACCGGCAGCGATACAGATAATTCGAAACCAAAACGGTAGCCAAATGTCATGCTTTACGCCGTGAATTTCGATCTTGGCAAGCATTATGGTACGAAATACGGCATGGCGATTCGCAAAAGTTTAAAAAATTGGCAAGGTCCCTTAAATAGAGAAGAGAAACTGCTTAGCTAACTCGGAAGTTGAGGGTTGAGTCACTGGACCTGTTCGATTTACCAAACTCGGAGGCTCGAGCAGCCCGCTGACTTCCAGGAAGTTCGCTTCTGACAGGAAGTAGCACACCGTGGTCACATGGGCCGGCGGCCACCGGAGCCGAACCATGACCCATGACCGAACAGCCGGCCGAGTCGTCCCCGCGTTGACGGTAATCTAATCTAAAGGCTAATCTAAAGGCTATACCGGTGATAACGGTTTCAAGGCGCAAGGCCGTGCAATCGATCTCAAAGTGCTTTCCGCAAACGTCACCGCTGCATAGCGTGCGACAGCGTTTCGTTTTAGAAATGAGTTTTAGTATTGGGGACCTGGAATGCTGCGACGAATGGGCGAGGGGTGCCAGCGCTGCTTCCAACTATTATCCCAAAGTAAAGTAAGTCTGTGCAGCCATTGTGCAGGAATTCCCGCCTCACAGGGAAGCTGACTTCTAGGTTTTGCAGCTGGTCTATTGAAAGTCAAGCGGACGCCCAGGTTGACCTTCGCTGATGCAAGGCGTAGTGAAGCTTTCGCTTCAAAAGAAGTGCCACACGCTCGCATCGCGGTTCATACGCAGTGATGACGTGCATGCATTCAGGCGCGTCTCAGCCAAGAGTTGGAATCTGCGACCACACTCGTGCGAACGCTACACGGACAGCAGCCGAATATTTTGTGAATCCTAAGTGAATTTCGTGTGAAGCGAGAATTTGCACTTGTGAATGGCGAGACGAGATACAATGCCACGTGCTCACGAAATAGCGACAGCTGCAAATGATGTCAAATCAACATTCACTATGACAACATTAGAGAAACTCTTCGTACACTTCCTCTTTCTGATTCTCTCACTACCACGCTAATACGCAATCTTAGACTCTTCGATGTCTTTTAATTAGGAGGATAATGGCGAAAGCCTACCCTTCCTCCGCTGTCATTTGCCTCTTATCGGCGTTTGTTGCAGTGCTACATATAATTATAATTGGTTTACAGGAAAGGAAAGGCGCAGTATCTATCACACTCTCCGGCAAGTGCGAGTTCGAACGTTATATCATCGCTCCTGTCGCGTGGCGTTCCTTGGCGAGCGTTCAAGTGTGGGATCGCAGATGGCACGAGCGCTAGACAAGAACTCACGGAATACGACAGATATCGTGCACAGATCTGATATCATACACAGATTTCGAGCAAAACTCTCTAGCACAAAATTTCGTTACATGAGCCTTCTATAGGAAGGCTTTCGCCTTACAAAATTGGCCGTGTCTTAGCTCAGCTAGGCCTGTGTGCCTGGCGCTGGGCTGCCTGCTCTTCTAATCCAATCTAATACCATCCAATCCAGTGTAATCCTAACCAATCCAGTTTAATCAAGAACAGTTCATTCCATAATGATAATTGGTTCACAGGAAGGGAAAGGCGCAGTGTCTGTCACACTTGTTTCTGTGGACACCTGAACCGCGCCGTAAGGGAAGGGAGGAAGGTGGGAGTTAAAGGGAAAAGAGAGAAAGAGGAGCCGTAGTGGAGGGCTACGGAGTAATTTCGACCCCCTGGGGATCTTTATTGTGCGCTGACATCGCACAGCACACGGACGCACTTCGTTTCGCCTCCATCGAAACGCAGCCGCCGAGGTCGGTTCGAGCCCGGTTACTCTGGCACAGTAGTCGGGCGTCTTGCCACTGCACCACCCCGGCGGGGCAACAGCTCATTCCAGTGAAATACAATCCAACCAATAACCTCCTTGAATCCAACCCAAAGGAGGTTATCTTAAAACTTCATATAACCTGAATCCAACCAATCCTGTCCAATTCAATCCAAACACGTCCAATCCAAACCAGTCCAGTCGAGTCAATCTAATCCGGTCCAATCTAATTTATTCCAATCCAATCCTGTCCAATGCCGAGTACACGCTCGCCCGAAATGCGCCGCTGACTAGCCTGACTACGAGTTCAATGCATGCTGAACCGAATGTGGTGCTAAAGCTTTGGCTGCGGGCGACCGGGCGTTCCATTGAACACAACAAGCGTTCCGTTCAACGCATCATGGCGTTCTATGCTGAACCCATTTTCATGCCTGTTATGAACGTGCATGCGTGGCATGAGGGGTAACGTGAATTCAAATGTCATGGCAGGCTGATTCCAATGTCACCCTCCCGCATGAAAGGAGAGGCCCGAGTTCATGCTCTTGCAGGCACCCACCGACACTGACGCTGAAAGCTCGAGCTCGCTGGCGTAGTGAAGCCTCCGCTTCAAAAACGAACGCGCTGTGGCACCAACCGGAAGTGGCCGGAGCAACCAGGGAAAAAATATGGCGGCCGAGAGCATGGTTAGCCCTTCGTGAATACGCTATAACCACTATAACTTCGTTTTCACTTCGATTTCAGTTTGTGGTCGCACATAACCAGCAGGCAGCCAGAGGGGGATAATCGGAGAGGTGCAATAATAGCTGCGCTAGGTGCCTTGATGCGCGCGCGCTCCGCGAGAGCAGAGGGCGCGCGCATCGAGGCACCCTAAGCTGCGCCAGAAACCCTAAGCAACAGCTTCGAAAAGAGGACTATGAATATGCTTGATTTTTCAGAATTACGTCAAGAGTTGGGACATGAATGTTGCAGTAGGGAGCTGGGGTATTCTGGAAGTCTATATCAGAGAAGTTACGCCTCGCAGTCTATCGGAATTCCCATCGTAAGAATATAGAAATGATAACAGCTAACTTGGCAGGCGTGCATCCTCTTGTCCTTGTGGACGAGCACGTGCTTGCGCAGGTTGCTGGCCATGTCGAACTCTTTGCAGCAGACGGGGCAGCAGCAGCGACCGTCAAACGACGAGGACGGGCAGCCAGCAAGTTCAGGCTGGTACAGCGGACACACCTCCGGTAGCGTCATCTGTAGTTCACCCGCTGCGGTGGCGGCCGCGGCGGTGGCAGCGGCAGTAGCAGCAGCGTGAGTCTGAGCGTAAAAAAAAAAAAAAAAAAAAAAATACCGAAGCCGGTTTATAAGCGGCTCGCACCGACGTCATAGTAGCCGCCATAATGACGAACCGAGATCAAGGAAATGATGTTTAGAAAATACTCATATTTATTGTCACCTAGCACCGCGGAAGTTTGAATTTGAATGGTTTTTTCTAAGCGCTCGGATAGCAATAGCTCTTTGGAACAATAGAAAAAGCGTGGTGTGTAAGCAGATCTGGCACTTGTCTAAAGCATGCATGCATGCCGGCAAAATTATTGCAAGAGCTGTCGAATAGTAATGCCGGATAACGCTATTCTTGGTTTAAATACCGAGAGATCAAGTGCTTATGGCAGCCTCTCCTTTCCTTCGCTTTTTCCACTTCCAAATTAATATTCGCAAAGAGCTGTGCATGCCTTATAAATATATGCACTGCAGTGGAAGAGAGTACCCTCGCTCCCGCTTACAGATGAGAGCCTTATACTCAGTCGCATGATCTTTCCGCCGTCGCCGGTCTTCGGGTGTTTTGGGGGACCAGCTATGTTAAGAATAGGTATTTTGAGGTAAAATGGCCATTTTGACAGTGTTGCAATAGTGTTTGCGAGCATCAGAAATCAGAATGTCGACTATGCGACCAGTAAATTAAGTTCTAATAGTAAACTTTCAAATCATATCAAGGACGCGCTTAGTTAAGCCGGACATTAGCAATAGCACGTAAGCTTCAAAACACGGAAAATACAATCATCCCTGCCGCGGTGGCGCAGTGGTTAAGATGCCTGACTACTGTGTCGGAGGCGGGTTCAATTCCCACTGCCGACATCTGCGTTTCGATGGAGGCGAAACGGAGAGGCGTCCGTGTGCTATGAGATGTTGTTGCGACTGAAAAGAATGATACACGGGCCGGCCATCTCCGCTGCGTCGTGTGGACAGAAAGGAAAATAGAAAAAAAAAGAAAAGGGAGATAAAGACGCGCGCCGCAACAGCCGTCGTCCACCACCGAAGCGGCGGCGGGTGCAATGACGGCCTACAACGGAAGGAGAGGGGAGGTGGTGAAGGGTGGTTGTTCCTGGTCCTATGGGGCTGGGACGGTAGGCCTGCCTACGAATTTTTATCGGTGAGTGAAAAACTTTATTGATTGTAGGCCGTCATTGCACCCTCTACCGCTTAGGTGGTGGACGACGGCTATTGCGGCGCGCGTCTTTCTCTCCATCTTCTTTTTCTTTCTTCTCTACTTTCACTCTTCTGTCCGCACGAGGCAGCGGAGGTGCCCCGCCTGTGTGGTGCAGTGGTAAGACGCCCGACTACTGTGCCGGAGTACCCGGGTTCAAACCCGAGCTCGGCGGCTGCGTTTCGATGGAGGCGAAACGAAGAGACGTCCGTGTGCTGTGCGATGTCAGCGCACGTTAAAGATCCGCAGGTGGTCGAAATTACCCCCGTAGCCCTCCACTATGGCCCCACTTTCTCTTTCCACTTTCACTCCCACCTTCCTCCCTTCCCTTACTGCGCGGTTGTGGTGTCCACATAAAACAAGTGAGACAGTTACCGTGTCTTTCCCTTCTTATAAATCAATCAATCAGGCAGCGAAAGTGGCTCAGCTACAGAGCCAGTAGCAGGCCCATGCATTTTCTTTTCCTTCCGTCCTACAGCTACAACGGCCTACAACAGACAAAAATTCGGTGGCAGGCTAGGACCCGCCGCAAGCGGCGTTGACCTACCTGTCCCAGCCCCATCAGAGCCACAATCAGCCACCACACCCCTCGGGCAAAGCTGTTGTTGCTGTGGCTGTAGGAAGAAGGAAAAGAAAATGCACGGGCGTGCTACTGGCTCTGTAGCTGTCAGCGGAGGTGGCTCAGCTACAGAGCCAGTAGCAGGCCCGTGCGTTTTCTTTTCTTTCTTCCTACAGCCACAACAACAACTGACACGGGTACAGCGTGTTTTCTTTCCCAACAGTCGGACTGCGGGGAGCGGAGGAGGGTGCCTGCTCCTGGCCCTACGGGG
This sequence comes from Amblyomma maculatum, assembly GCF_055883805.1. Lineage (NCBI taxonomy): Eukaryota > Metazoa > Arthropoda > Arachnida > Ixodida > Ixodidae > Amblyomma > Amblyomma maculatum. Next base: position 202,887,929 of record NC_139346.1, read on the forward strand.
CTATGAATGAGAAGGGCCCCCGCGGGAGCTCGTCTGCCACCTATGGATGCACATGTTTTAAGCCGTCATTGCCCCCGCCACCATTTCGGTGGCAGACGACGGCTGTTGCGACCGCGCGTCTGTCTCTCCCACTTCTTTTGAAGCGAAACCTTCACTACGCCAGCGAGCTCGAACTTTCAGCGTCAGTGTCGGTAGGTGCCTGAAAGAGCGCCAACTCGGGCCTCTCCTTTCATGAGGGAGGGTGACATCAGAATCAGCCTGCTGTGACATTTGAATTCACGTTACCACTATGCCACGGGCAGGAGCTTCCAACTCGGGTCGCTCCTTTCATATGGGACTGTGATATCAGAACCAGCCTGCCATAACCTTTTGCATTCACGTCACTCTTAGGACACGCAGGCACTTTCATACGTCTTGGTTAAAGCGGGAATTTATATGTGGGCTGATGGCTTACGCTCTTGCATCATACCCTTAAAGGCTGAGCTTAAGTGTCCCCAATTGTGTAGCGTCCTATAGTAACAGGGCGTGATAGGGGGATAATGTAACAGGCAAAAGAAGATTCCGCTTCCATCCAGGTTTACCCAGAGCTAAACCGCAGCTGATTTTTCTTTCGCTTTAATTTCCACTGTGTCCACACGAGGGATCGGAGGTGGCTCGGCTACAGAGCCAGCAGGCCCTTGCCTATTCTTTACCTTCTTCCTACAGTCGCAACAGCAAAGGTCGGACTGGCTGTCACGGTAGTGCAGTGGTTATGGCGCTCGATAGATGTGCCTAAGAATGCGGACTGGCTGTCAAGGTTATGGCGCTCGATAGGTGTACCTAAGAATGCGGGATAGAATACAGACCGCAGCGGCCGCATTTCGATGCCAGGCGAAAAGAAAAGCACCCGTGTGCTGTGCGATGTCCGTGATGTTAAAAGAACCCCGTGGTCGAAATTTCCAGAGCCCTCCACTACAGAGTGTCTCTCATAGCCCGAGTCTCTTTGGGACGTTAAAACCCATAAACATAAACCAAACCAATCGCTAAAACGCTCACAAACGCTTTTCCAATTTTGAGCCTCAGGCAAGCGTTCCAGTGCAGCCTGAGAGAAGTCGCACACTGCCGACCGGGAAGGGGAGTTGGACGACGAGAAAGCCTGCATGATTGCAACCGCAACTACACTCGCTAGCTGATGTCAGTAATTTTTATTGTGATAGCAATGCTGCGCCAGGTTTCGAGTCGTCGCGTGGTCCCGGCGGAGGCCACGCTTAACCTTGAACAGCAAGAAGAAAAAGAAGGAGAACGCTCGGTCACCAACAGCTAATGCTTTCGTGGGTATGTTCCATAAGTTATTTAGTCAACAACAATGCTTTCGCTCCATGCCTTTTCAGTTCAGCAGGATTGAACCCTTCTCATTTATATGTGGGCTGGCAGCTTACGCTCTCGCGTCATGCTCTTAAAGGATGAGCTTAAAACACCTTACACTGAGGACGTGATGGGGGAATAATGTTGCAGGCAAAAGAAGCATCCGCCGTTGCGCTATGACAGTTCAACAACGGTTAGCCAGAGTTAATTTAAACCACATTTAATTTTTTCGGCTTCTATACGATTTAGTAGGTATACTCTCACATGGTAATCAGTATATTAAGGTCTTGCTCATCATTATAAAGGTAACACGTCACCCTTATCTAGAGATTCGCGGCGCATATGAATGTAGAGAGTTGCACAGCGTGCCTGCATGTGGGCGTCGGCTTCGGACTGGTTCAGGAAGAGGCAGCCGCACACGGGACACTGCTGTAGGGGCAGCAACTGCTGGTGCTTCGGTGCCTGCTCACCGCCGGCAGCTGGCGTCGCCACGTCGTAGCTGCCGCTGCCGCCGATGTAGCATCCGGCAAGGCTAACGGCAAGGTAGCTCTGCTGACTCAGGTCGGCGTGCATCGACGGGCTCGGAACACCACCAGCAGCGAACGCCGAGTCGTGACTCGGACTCTGGATCTCCATCTGACAGAGAGTTCATATTTAGACTCTCGAGCTAAAACGTAGGCCGCATGTCCATATATGCGACGCAGAAGTGTCGTAGTGGAGGCTTACGGTGTAATTTCGACAACCAATGGAGATCTTTAACCTGAACAGACATGGCAGTAATCGAATTAATGAAATTACTGTAAAATTACTTTTTCTGGCAACTGGTAACGTAACGAATTATTTTTCTGGTCTATAGTATTATAGTAATGTAATTTATTACTTCAGGGCAGTAATTTCGCAAGCAAACTAATTAATTCCATTGGGAATTATTTTTTCTAAAATGCAGTTTTGCTCTTTTGTAGGCGTACGCCTGGTTGATCGTCTTGGAAGCAGGAACGAAGCGCGGCAGCCTTAGGCCAGCTTAAAGGGTCAGCAAGAACGGACAGAAATGAGTAGAACTGGGAGTGGGAGTGTGTACATTGGGCAGACGGGAAGATGCCTAATTATGACACTGAGTGAACATGCCTCTTCACTTCGTCAACAAACTGATGAGCATTTGCCTAAGCACTGCAAGAGCTGCAAAAACTGCTTTCCCCTCCTAAACCGTACCAAGATCTCGGGAAGCGGTAAAGACCAATTGGCAAGAGAAATCTTCGAAGCGCATGAGATAGCGAAATGCAGTATAGTCACACGTGCATTAGTAGGAAAAAGAAAAAGTTTTTAATACGTACTTGAGATTGCACCTCATATCATGAGCGATAATTGTTGTTTTGTTTTTTTTCGTGTTTTAGCTTGTCAATGAAGAGTGTTATCAATTTTTCTAGGTATGCGCAGGCGTATTGTTGCTTAATGATGGGACGTTTTTTTCGTCGTACGATATTCCATTCAGTTGTAAGGTGTAGCGCTCTTTGTGGAGCTTTTGCTAGCAATATAAGGGCTCATGCCGCACAGTGGAAATTTCCTTTCCTTGGCGCGTTCTTTGCAGTGTTACATATAATTATAATTGGATTATAGGAAAGGAAAGCTGCAGTATCCGACACATTTTCTCCACCATCGCTCTTGTCGCGTAGAGTGCCTTGGCGCGCCTTCAAATGGGGGATTAATGCAGATAGCAGAACGCTAGACAAGGAGAACACATCTCGCGCACGGATCTCGCGCACTAAGATTTTGACCATTTATTTATTTATTTATTTATTTATTTATTTATTTATTTATTTATTTATTTATTTATTTATTTATTTATTTATTTATTTATTTATTTATTTATGCAATACTGCAGGCCTCGTTGCGGCCCAGGCAGGAGGGGCATACAAAGTACAGATTAATTACATTTATTTTTTTTAGTTATCTTCATGTAAACTGTTTTGTTAGCATTTACTTCCATGTTCCAACGATTGCACCAAGAAAGAAGGTTTTTAAGTTGATTGTTCAGGGTTATCTGATCATCGCGACCGGTTACTTCACTGAACAGTACACAATCATCAGCGAACAATTTTATTTGAACTGGTTCCGTCACAACGCTGGCAATGTCATTAATATAAATTAAGAATAATAAAGGCCCTAAAACACTACCCTGAGGGACGCCTGAGGTAACTGGAAGTTCATGGCAATGGTAAGTATCGATACAAACTGTTTTCGGCTAGTGAGGTATGTTGAAACCCAATTAACAATAAAACAAGGAAGGTTAATTAATCGAAGTTTTTCAATTAACTTGGAGTGTGAAACAAGGTCAAATGCTTTCCTGAAATCTAAAAATATTACATCTACCTGGCTGGATTTGTCTAGAATATTCGCAAAGAAAAACTTTTTCGAAAACCATGTTGTTCAGGGGAGAGTACACTGTTATCCTTTAAGAATTTAGTAATGTAGTTAGCTATGCTTTGTTCTAGCACCTTGCAGCATATAGTGACAATAGCGATATTGGGCGATAGTTACTTATCAGTGTTAGGTCCCCTTTCTTCGGCACAGGTACTACGCGTGCAGTTCGCCAGTCAATAGGAAGAGTTGCTGTGGATAATGAAGCATGAAAAATTATCACAAGAAACTTGGACACCATTTCTGCGTATCGGCGCAGAAAAACATTTGGTTTTTAAGTTAAGAAGCATGGAAATTATACGCCCGGTACAGATACAAGCTCCGAGTTTGCACCGGACAAAGAAAAAATGGGAATCGAAATATCACCTGTATTTGCAAAGACACCGGAAGTATGTATTGAAATGCTCCGCAATACTCTGCTTTTCGACGATAAGAATGCCGCCATCCACTATTTGTTCAATTGGTTTGTTTGTTTTTTACTCAAATATGTCCAAAAATTTTTGTGGCGTGGTGCGAATAAAATTTGGCAGAGTGTGGTTAAAATATCGCCGTTTAGCATGCCTAATAGACGAGCTTAATTTATCTGGCGCGGTTTGAATTTGTGTTATAGGTGCGTTCTTTCGTCTCCAGCGTTTAATCTTTCTTTTCAAGTGAATGACTTCCCGCGTAACCTAAGGATTAACTTTCGCTGTTTTCTTTGTTTTGCTTGGTACAAAATTTTGAACACAGTATGAGCAAAGTTTTTTTAAACCTGTCCCAAAGTTTTATAACATTGTTTCCTTTAAAGTTGCTGAGGTGAAAATCTAGATAATCTAAAATAGTTTCGTCCCTGGCACGCGAAAAGTATTTCACTAAAACACTTTTTGCTTTTCTGGGATTGCATTTTTCCAAACAGCATGAAAAACATACCATTTCATGATCAGATATGCCGCGTTCAACAGACACTGAGAACTTTTCGACAGTCGAACTATTCACAAACACGAGGTCAAGTATTGATGACGAAGATCCGTGCACTCGCGTGGGTAAAGTTACAACTTGATGTAAATTGTGGCATAGAATTATATCAAGCATATAATTGACATGGGGAGTAAGTTCAGCGCAAGAAGTATTATTCTCCCAATTAACTCCTGGAAGGTTGAAGTCTCCTAATAGAAATATTTTTTTTTTTTTTTTTTGTGCGTGAACGAAGTGATATGCGTACGCAAGTCACTCATGAATTGGAGCTTAGAAAGGCTTTCTCCTTAAAAAGAGGAGGAGGATATGCGAAATCAGCACTCAGTATGCTTACGAAGTGTACTGTTACACAGAGCTTACATGGAATATAAGTATAGGCGCCTTGCCAAGGCGCTGAAGTAGTCCTCATTTACCTACGCCGCAGTGTGCCATGGCCAAGAGGAAGTCGCGACTGTATACAGCTGTACGGGGTAACAGAGCACATGCAGTTCAACGGGATGTACTGCCTACGTGTGTAAGACATGCGATGGTACAATAAAACGCGGAAGACTGGATAATCGTGTCCAATCTCAGAAAAGGGTCCGCGCTTGTTGCAAATGCATCGCTTTCATACAAATCCGCCAAATGCAGGCTGCTCTAACTGTGAAGGTGTCCTGCGCATCATGAAACCGCGAGCGAGGCACTCGGCGTCGTAATGGTGATGTTGCTTACCGGAAACTTTGTTGAGCGATGAGCGCAGCAGGTATGCTGACGATGGTGCTCCTGGTATCTACTATGGGCGAAGAAGAACAAAAGAGCGTGGTGCGCGTGCACGAGCTGCCACGACCACGGCGTCTTTGTCTCGGGCGCGCGCCCGCGGTGGCTCATGCGCGGTGACGTTCCAAAGTCAGTTATAAGTTGACCATTACCTTTCCTATACAGCTGTTGTACGTTGATGGAGAACGCTTCAATATTAGCTCGCAATAAGATGTAAATATTATAAGACGAAATGCCAGTCGAGCTCGCGTGAGTGTTTCGATGGCACGTATTCGTCATTACTTATTTGAACAAACGTTAAGAAAAGCTTTAACCCAGCTATAGGCATAAGTAACCGAAGTGAAAGCGGCACATTTCGCTCGACCCCACCAGCCCCTCGGCGAGCTACGTCGACCGGATGATCAGGTTCGGCTTGGCGTCTTCGCTACTAATAAACCAAAGACATTTAACGAGTTGTCTCGCATGGATCATCCATCTTTATACCCAATCGGCTAGGCAATGTCGAGAGCTATTGTAATACGCGTGTAGTGAACTAGTACACTATACCTAGTACACTATACACTAAGAAAGTTCTACTTAAGTTGAGGACAACCCAGAGGGCTATGGAACGCAAAATGGTAGGGGTAACATTAAGAGATAGAAAGCGTGCAGAGTGGGTCAGAGAAATAACTCAAGTTACTGACATTCTAGTGGAAATTAAGAAGAAGAAATGGGCATGGGCGGGACATGTAGTGCGAAGAGAGGATAGCCGATGGTCGCTTAGGGTAACGAACTGGATTCCAAGAGAAGGAAAGCGTAGCAGGGGGCAGCAGAAAGTTAGGTGGGCGGATGAGGTCAAGTTCGCGGGGGTGAAGTGGATGCAGCTAGCACAGAACCGGGTTAAGTGGAGAAATATGGGAGAGGCCTTCGCCCTGCAGTGGGTATAGTCAGGATGATGATGATGATGATGATGATGATGATGATGATGATGATGATGATGATGATGATGATTATGAAACTATACCGGCGGAGAGGAGGCGGCCCCGGTGGATGGATGGATGGAAAAAAATGTATCTGCTACATATTTGAGGTGATCGTGATTGTTACTGGTGACTTGTGCGCCATGGAGCTCCGGCGGCGGCCCCGGCGGATCTGTTGTCGGGAGACATCATGGCTAAGCGAGCGCACGGCTCCGGCGGCGGCGCGGTCTCAGGCACATCAGCGGTTGAGTGACGTCATGGCTGTCACGTGGTTTTTCCTTGGTTGAAGGTCAACCTTACTCGGTCCGCGAAGAAGAAACGAAAGGGCGTAGTCAAGCTTTCGCTTTAAAACACCAAATCGCGACATTCCAAAAGCAGAAATTTCACATGGCAGGGTATAATTCCGTGCCGCTTTGGCGGTGCGGATAGCGCAGATTTGTTCTCACCTCATAATAAAATGTCTTCCCATACCACTTTTATAACTAAATACTAAAACATAAAGTGTGTGAACAGCACAACTGTGGTTGCAACTTGGTCATTCGAAGCGTATAGCGATTGGAATGGTTAGGCGCTTCTGCCTGTGTGATGACGTTTGGTCTCGTTTACAGAAACTAACGGTTATGCTCTTAACTTGCTTACTTTCGACAATGTAATCATAAAAAATGGCGCGACTAAATAAATGTAAGCGACTATTCGCCTTGATAGCGCACATGCCCACTCTATGCGCGGCGCTTCTGTCGTTAGAAGTACTCGGGGACTCGGGTTAGAAATAGAGTGCGTTTCGATGGACGCGAAACGGTGAAAACTTTATTTAGAGAAGGCCAAAAGAACATTATGTTGCCGCCGTTCCGTGGGTGGCCTTCCGGCTGCTGGTCATGGCCTCCAGGTCATGCCTGGTGGCGACTTCCGCTGCCCAGGTCGTAAGTCGCTGTTGAATATGCGGCTCCGAGCTGGCCAAATCAGCCTCCCACAGCTGCGCGCTGTTTAATTGCCAGGAGACTGGGGAAAGTGCGCCGGACATGAGTATAGAATGTGAGCACAGTCTGCTCGGGGAGAACTGCATAGCGTGCATTTGGGCGAGAAGGCACCGGGGTGAATAAGGGCAAAGCAGGGGAGAGGAAAGTATGGGCCTGTAAACGACGCCACGTATTCTGTTCGATTTTAGATAGGGACTTGTGAGGGGAGGGAGGGATAAGCGGGAGTTGCGGTAGTGGAGGGTAATGTCATGGAAGGTGAGGAGGGAGTCACGCGCGTGTCCATCCCGGAGTGGAGAGGGCCAGCTCGGTCGGTCATCTCGCGAGCGATAAAATTTGCCGCCTCATTTCCAGGGTGTCCTGCGTGAGCCGGAACCCAGAAGAGTTGTATAGGACGGGAAAGTGGGGAAGAGTGCTCAAGAATGTTGAGCACAGATGAAGAGATTCTACGCTTTGCAAAGTTGCAGACTGTGATGTTAGGGTCGCTAAAATAGAAAGGGCTGGTATGTTGGCAATGGCGAGGGTGATTGGTGCTTCATCTGCGACAGTGTAAGTGAGAGCAGGGATAGTGGCCACAGAGAGGGGAGTTCGTGTATTAGAAACAGTGGCCAGGGCATAGGTGGGGTGCGAGAGGTGCCGCATCAACATACACAGCGTCGGACCGTGTACCATACTGGCACCAGGGGGTGAAGGCGCGGGCAGATCGGCGAGCGCATGATGCTCAGGGTGCATGTTCTTGGGAAGGGGGTTGACAGTGAGCTTGGAGAAGGTACAGGAGGGTAAGAAATGGGTGACACAGTCAGGGGAGACAGGGGTCAATGCCCTTACAGAACTTGTGGAGGCCCATCGCATGGCACAACCCGATCGTCTATATCGTACCACCCCTGGCAGAGCCCTTTTTGCTTCCCTATATTTGGGACTTCCTCTCCCAGCGGCGGGCACTCCTCCGGATCGACGATCAGGAGTATGGTCCTTACCGCATGGGAACCAGAAGTACACCCCAAGGTGCTGTGCTTTCCCCCTTGTTGTTCAGCATAGCCATGATGGACCTCCCCAAACTACTGAAGCAGGTGGAAGGGATGCACCATGCTCTTTACGCCGATGACATCACCCTCTGTGCCAACACAGGCTCCATCGGCACCATGAAGGAGCCTGCGGGCTCATCTGCGCCCCTACCAAATCGGAACTGGTACACATTCGCGCCGGCAAGACCGATCCCACCTCGATAAGCATCTCCCTGCACGAGGGGCCTGTGCGCGAGGTGGATGAGGTCCGGGTCTTGGGCCTCTTTATTCCCCGTTGGCTCAAAGCAGACACTACAATCGCTAAACTTAAGCACACTGGGGACATGGTAGGCCACATGCTGCGGCGGGTACCAAAGTGGCGTGGACCTCTCCGGGGATGCGACAGGCTCCGTCTTGCGCAGGCCCACGTACGTTACCACCGCATCTATATTCTACCCCGTACCTACACCTTAGCGTAGCCAATGTGCGACAACTCGACGTCATCATTAGGCAAGTGGTGAAGTGGGCATTGGAACTCCCGATCACAATTCTTCTACGGACCGACTTTTCGGTGTGGGGATGCTTTGCACCTTCCAGGAGTTGCGGGAGGAAAGCCCGATTCCCACAACCTTAACCAATACGTACGCTTGGCGCAGACGGGGCCAGGACAGCGTCTGCTCAAGCGCCTCAAAATCGCACCACCTTGTGTTCCGGAGGACTAAACTCGCCTTATCGTCGAGGGTTGGCGACACAATCTCTGAGTGGACTCTGTCCCACGCAATATGAATCCGCGGACCTCTACGAAGGACTCGCTTAGCTCGAACGCGTGCGCTGCACGTGAGACGGCTCCAAACCAGGGCTCCAGCCACGTCGACGTGGCTGGTTCGACCCGTTCGGGCCACTACACGGCGGCGGTAGTGCACCGTAACACACAGGTCAATGGGCTTTTTCCTTCCGAGCCGAGAGTGTTCATCGGGACGAGAAAGTCGCTATTGCCCTCGCGGTTTCTGACCCCCAATGCCGAACTGTCATCACCGCCAGTGAAATTTATATGCACGGTGAGATGGCCACACTGGCTCACCTCTTGCATTACAATGAGGTCCGCGACGTGAAACCCCAGCCTAGGCGCATTGTGTGGGCGCCGGCCCATCAGGTACTATAGGGGAGAAAACCTGGGCCAGGGGGCGCTGCGCCGCTCTGTGCGTCAGCGCCCTCCATGGAGATCCCGTCAAAACCTACGCGCAGTGAGGCCGCGTCGTCTGCTCCCCGCCGCATAGAAAAGCATGCTGTTGTCTGCTCCGCGCTGCTCTCCAGCACGTGTTTGCGCGCGCGCGCTCGGTTGTTTCTCTCCTCCTCCGGCCGCATTCTGGCCGCTGTCGCGCTCCAACAAAGGGGGCAAGAAAAAAAAACTGGGATGAAAAAGTAACGGCGCGCTTTTTCGCAAAACTCGTGAAAGTGTTTTTCTCTCTTTCGTGTTGAAACGATGGTTGTCGGTTTTTTTTTAGGTATCTCGTACCGCGATCGTATCTCGCACCTCTGTAACTGGCGGTGCCGCAGCAGCCATCGCAGAACCAAGTCGGCCTCAAGAAACAGATATATGTCATTAATTCCATCACTCGGCGCTTATAAAGGGAAAACACATACGTTAATCGTCCTATCCTCATACGCGATCCTGCTTCGGGAGCTCAAAACTGCGCATTCGCTAGAGATAACTGAACTAGGGATTGCACAGCGTAGCTGTGGAATTAAGAAGACAAAGGTTTACTTGGAGAGATGTCCCCGCCTGCATGAAAAGTCGTCAGGCATATCCTCGCCCTTCGTCTCGCGGAGAGAGGAAACTGCCGAAAAAATGGCATGCCTCGGCTTCTCGTCAGTGATCCAGGTCGTTAAGAAACTCTCATTGTTAAAGGTAGATAAGTCATTGATTTCGGATGGCAGCGCCACAGCAGTGAACTCCCCCTGACCGCTGTCAGCAAGAACCAAAGGGTAAGGCGGCATGCTTTGTGCCTTTGTAGGGAACGCGTCCTAAACGCGCCGAAAGCAGGGACCACGGCACCGGCAGCATCGCCTAAAACGTCTGTCCCCAAAGAGTCACCCGCGATACATTAGTGGTGCGGGAGAGATCCCACTCAGGATCTCAATCTACTCTGTCCCCAAAGAGTTGAATAGGCCCCTTTCGAGTGAGCAGTCACAAATGGCAAGGAAGCTCCCAACCAGCGCTCGGAGCACTCGTCGCTGTGTACACGCGTATCAATTCTCAACGAGAAGGCTGAACCCTTCATTCTCTGAACAACATGGAAGAGACATCAAGAGGTGCCGCCTCAAGTCCTTCAAAATACCTGTCGCTTGCCTCTGCCTTCGAGTACCGAATTCGCGTTCATGTTTTTTTTTTTTTGTTTTTTTGGCTGAGCCTACCAACAAGCGCTCTTTGAAAACAATGTCCGCGGCGATCAATTAATCATAATTCCTCACTTTCGAAAGCACCGATAAAAAGCGTGCCTCCAGCCAGCCTCTATGTCAGCCGGGGCACAGAAAAAAAGCAAAAATAAGAAACACCACTGGTAAAGAGCGCCGGCTTTGCGCGCGAACACGCACGACCATCCCCCCTCGTCCTCACTCTCCGTCTCCCGCTCCGCGTGCACGTGCGGCTGCCTGTAGCACGCGCTCCCGAGCGAGCGGGCTGCGCAGACTCCGCAGACAGCCGCGCGCAGCGCGGAGGATGCGCGTAGGTTTTGTAGTTCCTCTCCGCTCCGCTGGAAACCGAGCGCTGGCGTCGCGGAGCAAACTCCAGCTTCAGGGAACGAAGCGGCAAACGCCGCTGCCCGCGCGCTTATCCTACGGGTACCCACCCTCAGACCCCCCGATGACGAGCTGGCGGACCTTTGCTGCGGTTCCGAGAAATTATTGACGACTGCAAAGCTCGGCATCAAACCCACCTCCGGCGAAGGGGCTTTCGACGGCCGACGAAAGCGTTCTGCGACACCTTCAGACCAATACTTTCTGGTGTCCGGTGCAGGCTGCCCGCTACGACCCAAATATTGAACCCGAATATGCCCATACTGTGAAGAGAGTCGTTGCTCTTTATCCCACATGGTATGGGCATGTCAATTTAGTTACCCTTTCCTCCCCACCCCAAACCCACATGAAGAGGCTTGGGAGGCCTTCCTCCTCGGGTGCTCGTCGGCCGGGGCCCAAAATGCCCTGGCCCGCCGTGCTTGCGAGACGGCTGGCACTTGCGGCGGCCCGGACTGGGGCTGCTGGCAAACTGAGGCCGACGTTCATCTTCGCCGACTGCGTCCTCTCATTCAAGGAAACAAACGTTTCACAAGCAAAGGACAGATGATAAAGAGAGAAAGAAAAAGAAGGAGAGGGAAAGACGCGCTTCGTAACAGCCGTCGTCCGCCATCAAAACAGCAGTGACGATGGTGGTGGTGGTAAAACTTTAATATCCAGCATACAGGATAGGCGTCAACCTATCCGCCTACACGACGGCCTGGAGGCGAGACACCCCCCCCCCCCCCCCCCCCACACACACACACACCTTTCTTCCACTTTCCAGCACCGTAGGGCCAGGAGCAGCCCTATCAGGCCTTCGTGTGGCATTAAATTAATTTTGCCGCCTCAGGACTTCTAACGTGCGTGGTTGGTTGGTTGGTTGGTTCATAGGAAGGGAAAGGCGCTGTATCTGTCACACTTGCTCTGTGGACACCTGAACCGCGCCGTAAGGGAAGGGATGAAGGTGGGAGTGAAAGTGGATAGAGAGAAAGGGGGGCCGTAGTGGAGGGCTACGGAGTAATTTCGACCACCTGGGGATCTTTAACGTGCACTGACATCGCACAGCACACGGGCGCCGCCTCGTTTCGCCTCCATCGAAACGCAGCCGCCGAGGCCGGGATTCGATCCCGGGAACTCCGGCACAGTAGTCGGAATTCCCGGGATCGAACAGTAGTCGGAGTTCCCGGGATCGAATCCCGGCCTCGGCGGCTGCGTTTCGATGGAGGCGAAACGAGGTGGCGTCCGTGTGCTGTGCGATGTCAGTGCACGTTAAAGATCCCCAGGTGGACATCGCACTTTTGGGGAAAGGAACGCGCAGTATACATTAGGGTAAACACCACGAAATCGTGTACACACTTAATTAGGTCAAGGTCACTTGAATATATAATAATAATAATAATAATAATAATAATAATAATAATAATAATAATAATAATAATAATAATAATAATAATAATAATAATAATAATAATAATAATAATGATAATAATAATAATAATAATAATAATAATAATAATAATAATAATAATAATAATAATAATAATAATAATAATATGTTCGCGGGAAAGGAAGGGCGCAGTATATGTCACACTTGTTCAGTGGACACCTGAACCTCGCCGTAAGGGAAAGGGGGGATGTGGGGAGTGGAAAGAGAGAGAAAGAGGAGCCATAGTGGAGGGCTTCAGAGTAATTTCGATACCTGGGGCTCTTTAACGTGCGTCTTGAGGTAACAGCGCGGAACGTGGATGGGAGCACAAGATTAGAAGACGACACAACGAGCGCTGACTTGTGTCGTCTTCTAATCTTGTGCTCCCGTCCACGTTCCGCACTGTTACCTCAAGATGCATAACCAACATGCTCAAACTGCTATTTCTAGTTAACGTGCGCTGACATCGCAAAGCACAGGGGCGCCTCTTCGTCCTCCATCGAAACGCAGCAAATTTAATTCAGTACATTCTAAAACAGCGCAAAAGAACAGGGACGAGAGAACGAAACGTACAACACGAGCGCTGACTTACAACTGATTTATTGAACATGAGTGAGCAATATATAAGAAGAAAACTGGGTGATAAAACCAGAAGTAGTCGACGTCAAACACGGTGTAGGGGGCCGTAAAAGCGATAAGAGCTTGGTAGGTTGATGAGGGTAAAAGACGATATAATCTAAAAAGAGATGATTGAAGTGAACAGATACATTCGCAAGATGGGAAGCAGTTAATGTGATAAGGTGTAAAGAGCCATAAAAACGATAAAAGCGAAGCATCGAAACATGATAAAATTGATAAAATATACAAAAGGAGTGGAATGCATAAAATTGACAGGTTACTGCTAAAACTGCTTAAACTTTAACGGCGAGTTAAACGATGGCGATCCATACGGCGATAGTCCATACGGTCTATTTTGGCATTTTAATTTAGTAGCAGGTCTTCGTGTGACACTATATTTGCCGCCTTGCGGCAAGAGCGAGACGGTGATTTCGGCAGTACTTCTAGTCGGACAGGTGGGATATTGCATTTTTTGGTCATTCAGACTAGGCGGGAATAGCAGCCTACATATGTTGCGCCGAGGCACGGCCGGTCTCGAGGGAGAGAGAAAGATCGCACGCTCTCCCTCGAGACCGGCCGCCGAGGAGGCGCAGCAGCGCTATCAGCGCTCCGGTTTTGAGGGAGAGCACACAAAAGGCACTTGTGCTGCCATCTAGTGAACACTAAAGGCGTTGACGTCCATACGGTCGCGCTTGGTCGCGCTCTGGCGCCTCTTGTGCGTGTCGCGTCGCGTGTGCTCTGCGGTGAAGCGGCGGCGGCAAAGTTCAACGAAATGGACACGAACCGTCTGTTGACGGCTCTGCTGTTGTTTACGTCCGTTTTGACTGAGATAGCGGCCGATTCATACGTCTCAGAACCTTCGCTAGGCGTTTCTTTTGAATTTAAGCTCCATGTGGACTCTGGTAAAGAGGAGTGTTTTTATCAGAATGTCGAGCCCGGATCGTCGGTCTACGTGGCCTACCAGGTGAGCTTTGATACTGCCTTGCTTAGGCGCGGATAGTGCTGTAACAGCTGAGAAACTGTGTTTCCCACAAGTAAAGTTTATCTGAATGACAAACTGCTGCTTTGAAAGTCGCATACCTCGCTTTTACGACTTTAAAAGGAAGTCTGAAAATACTGGTTTCGCGTACGTTCGCATAGGTAGCCGAGGTGAGAGGCGGAAACCGGATTTGTCTCATGCTTGTACTACTTCAGGTTGTTCGGCTTCGTTTGAACAGGCACGTGGCTTTAGTTTTATGGTTCTGTTGCGTCGATCTAATGCCGTAATCCACATATGTCAGCTGTTGAAAGGAGGCGCTTGCTGAGATGCCGACTGAAGCAGTTTTCGTTCTATTAGAGCACGGCCTCCAGCACCTTCCCAACGTGCAGTGACCGCATTTCTTGCTTACATTCTCCACCGAAAGGCATTGACATATGATGATCGCAGTAAATCTTCGTATCCCTGCTTGTGCTTTTTTTTTTTTCCTTTACCGGCAAAACTTGATCTCAGATAAGCGCATCTCATGAAGCGATTTTTAGGCAGTAAACTTGCTGAAGAGAAAGAAAAACTAAAGACTACGAAGGAACAACGCGGCGAGCAGAACACTAATTCAGCTGGGTGGTAAAAATAACTTGTCGGCAAGGGCAAAAGTAAAGCGAGGAGTCTAATTTTTAACCATAATAAATTTGACAGCACTATAAAAAAATGTGCAGATCACGAATATGTTGCCTGTTGCCAAAGTTGCATGGCTCTCGATTGCCGCAGTAAATTTGCACTAGCTTGGACCTAACAGCATTAACAAAACGACAGGAACTACTGTGTAGCACTCAGCTGTTAAAAACACCTATATTTGGGTGTTCAGATACTGTCACTTCGATGCTATAGCTGTCAGTGTTGCAGGTTGCTCTCTCCAATTGCTCCAGGTTGCTATTACCAATGCACGTGAATGTGTCTTTACGCAGTCTGTCACATGCTAGCTAATCAGTTGGGAAACTGCACCTATTCTTTATATTTCTTTTCGATCATCCTGGATGTGCATAAGCTGAACTCTAGATGGCAGGAAATTGCAGAAACATGAATTGTGTGCTCAGGACATCTGTGGGTATTGTGCAGGTCTTAAGAGGTGGTGATGGACAAGCGGGCTTTGCTGTGAGGCATCCCAATGGCAACCATGTCTTGCCTTACCAGTGGAGGCCGTCAGCAGAATATGAAGAAGCATCTTCGACAGGAGGTATACCTAGTATTTCAGTCATTTAATAGTGGGGTGAAACGAATATCACATATTTTTGCATGCTTCTGCTCATTACAAACAAGTTTGATACATTTGCTTATTTTCAGGCATTGTTGCAACTCATGTAATGAGAAAGTTTGTGATGAAACAAGTTGAGAATAACAGGTGTTCACTCCAAGACGAATTTTGGTTACCACACAGATGGCTGTCTGGAAAGTTCAATGCAAATTTTTGCAGTGTAGTTGCAGCGGGAGTACAAAATACTGTATTTACTTCAGTCATCATGCCTCACTGAAAACCATCAGCGAATTCCAGTATTAATTTTTGACCAGGAATAATTGTGAACCTTTAAAATAGGTTCTCAATACACCAAAGCTGTGGTGACTTTGCGTGTTTAAAATAATAGGGAAGCTGTATAACGATATTGTGTGCACAAAGTTTTGAAACATTTGTACAAGAACTGGCATGCATGTACCATCTGTAAGGATCAGTGGCAGGTGCTTCAGCTAGTTCCCCCTTTCTTTAGAATGCCATTTATCATTTATGCATGTTAAAATAAAACCAGAACACTTCTATATTTATCTTTGCAAGAACATGGGGTTACAGGCTGACAGTTTATTTTGTGCCACCTTGCTTTGCAGGATTTTACGAACTCTGCATTGACAACTCCATGTCCCACTTTGCAGCCAAGCTGATCAGCTTATATTTTAATTCATTTAAGAGAGACAAGTGGGAAGCCTATGTTCAAGAGCTAGAATCCTTGGGTGTCACAGTCTCCAACTTCACCGTAAGTATGCATTCATGCAGCACCATGCTGACACTAGTGCAATTTGAACAAAGCCTGTGTTGAACTCTCCAATCTCATGCCGTGAAAAATAAAATGCCGGCACCTGTATAAGCTACCTTACATCCTAATTTATCTCTATTTTTTTGCTTCGTGTCATAGGTGAAAGGAGTTGATTCACAGTTCTGAAAATTTCAGAACAGCAATGTGTGTGTTTGTGTGCACACGTGCTAAATGTATTGCTTGCATAAAATACAAAGTGCACTATGCAAATTTGAAGGCACACCACATAACGCTACTACCTACTTGAACTCATCTCATGCACTACATCTTTTTTGTGAGCCACTGCCAAGAAAGGCTTCTGATGTTCAAATTCAGTGCTAGTTAGGAGAGTGCTTTTTAGTGCAAACACATTAGAAAGCCCTGTTGGAGTAACATGGTGCACCCTTAGAAAGTGGCGTCCTCAAAAGTGCTGTCATAGAACCACCTACCTCAATGAATTGGAAGCCCCATTGGGGGGGAGGCAAGCATGGCATCTTTCAAAACATTGTCCACAAAACGTGGCATCATAAAATTGCCTGCCAACCAGCTATGATTAATAAGCGAATCAAAGTTGACGTCTGCATAGCTATTTTTTAAACTAAGGTCAAGTTAAGGTCAAATTTTCAGTGCTCTGCCCAGACTAGAGTGTGGCTATGCTAAGGCATGACAAAGCATTGCAAAATTTTCATAGGACCATGTCTCCATCTTATCAGGCATGTTTCGCTGGCCTGACAACACACAATTTCATTATTGCCTCGTTATAGCAATCTTTTTGTCTCCTCACCACACTTTCTGTTCCCACGTAAACACCTGTCCCGTCTCTTTCATGTCACTTGATATTGCCTTCCTGTCACTTGCTAATGCATAAACTATGTTCACCTCTATCCCTCAAAAAACATGGCACCGGCATGGTTCTGAGGTACCATATTCGCTTCCCACAGGAAATTATTGGGTTTAAATCCACTCTACTGCAGCTTTGCTTTTTTTTTTTTTCTGGCTTTTTCTTCTGCTTCTTTAATGCATGGAGACTACATGCACATCACTGAAATCTCCCACCATGAAGTCGCCCAGCGCATTCAAAATCATAGGCATGCATCTTGGCAAGTCACATGGCTGAGTACTGACTGTTCATCGAGTTGCTTGATATCGCAAAACCACATGACATGGCCACATTGGCAGGTGCTTTCAACTCTACCTTCGCCTCTGCAATGGGAGGGCAAGGTAGAAATCCAGGATTCTGCTAGACATGCTGCCCTTAGGCCATGCAGGCATGTTCATGCGGGCTGGTTAGAGGTGCTGTATATCTATGCCACGTGGTCTTTCATAATTATATAAAAGCTACTACATTAGTAGTAGCTGACGACTGTATGCTGATGTGTATGTGTGGGATAACAGCGGCACAAATTAAAAGGTTAGAAATAAAGCGATTGTCACAGTGCATGCACGCGAAAGAGGACCCACAAAAGGAGGCAGCAAATGAGAGCCATTTATGCTATTGTGTCATACCCTTAAAGGCGGAGCTTAATTGTTTCCAATAATTCCTTTTTTTTCCTAAGGATACGCTGCAGAAGGTCGATGGCCAAGTGGGCGAGATGCTGAAGTACCAGGACCAGAACAGGCGGCACCTTGCCCGCGACTGGTACATCGTGGATGGCAACAACCGCTACGTCCAGTATTGGTCCCTCGCCCAGTGCATTGTCATTGTGGCCACTTCTGCGTTACAGGTGTACTTTGTGCGCAAGCTTTTTGAGGTGAAAAATGTCACGCCAACATCTAAGCCACGGGCGTGAGCTTCTTGCTTGCTACGGTCTACCTTCATCGCATGTGCTTGGCCTGTGCACTGAACTGTGCGTGTGGCCTCTCCGGAGGCTGTATTCCGAAACAATTATTTTCAGCGAGATCTCTTACAGTGTGGGCCTATTAAGTGGAGCAGTAGAACAGGGCATGCTAGGAGAAATTAGTGAATGGGCACACTTCTTGTCAGTGTTTGTTTGATATCACATAGTTATCGAATGCACCGATATCCAAGAAGGTTATTTCAAAGGATTCTAACATTTTCCTGTCTGCAGACCAGAGATGGTTCTTTACTGGTCCTGTTGACGAAAGTAACGCTGTTTTTACTGTTGCAGCCTCTCAGACACGCACCCAAAGAAGCACTTTCATGCCACCTTTGTGGACAAATGCCAACAGACCACACAAATGGATATAGCCCGATACTCACTAGCGTTATTATTATACTGTAGTAGAAAGTGATTGTTTGGGAATACGGTCTAAGGTGATTACAAAGTTCCGCATGTTCACTCTCATTGTTGGTGTCGCATGTAGATGAAGAATGCATTTTCTGGAGGAGCAACACTGCTTCATCTGCCAACTCTGGATTTGTATACTTCTCTTATCATAAATGCCAAAACCAAGGAGCCCATCACACTGATAAAAGTGGAATGTTGATCTGTTGCCGTTCTTTCTCAGCGTGTTAAGAAAGTGGTCTGTGTGACTGTGCATTAGATTTGTGTGCCGTCTTTTTGCTTTTGTAGCCCTTCATGCAGTAGCCTAGGTTGTGTGTCAAGGAGGAGCCTAAAGTTGTGTGGCCGTGCCTGTGTTTGCATTTGTTACTTCTCTGCTGTGCCACGAATTGCTGGATTATGTTTGTGCTGCTTGCTTCTCAACATACATACACATAGCGTTAGTAGTAGTAAGCAGGGCCCGTATTCCGAGTTTGCGTCGTTATCGAAGTGTCGCTATTTCAGATGACCTCGAGTCATCTGATTGGTGGAAACGGCAAAACATGATGTTGCCACCTTTTCCGGTTCCGTAGTGGCAACACCCGGTTCCGGCGTTTCGACCAATCAGATGACTCGAGGTCACGTAAGATAGCATGAGCTGACTTTGTGTGGCCTGTTAGCATGTTTTATTTACTTTTGACATGACTAGTATGCACCTGCAGACGAAACTAAGCAGGGCATACGCCTTCATTCCAGCATTACTTGTCCTAGCAGAAGTTAAGAGGCATAGAGGCTCGTGAGTGACTGTGTTGGAGATGTAGGTATGATAGAAGGAAGAGTACAGCTGTACAGAACCTTTGGCATATATGGCATGAGTGCTGTCATCTTCTGACTTAACCAAAAACTTTTCGTACTTGCCTATTATACATTGACTAGGTGGTTCGTGGAGTGGTTGCTCTGGCAAGCTGTCTGCACATTTATGTGTTGAGCGAGATGGGCGGTTTGCAGCACAGGTGTTGCCATAACTGTTTTGACCAGATGAAGGCAAAATGTTTTAGTTCTTTTCAGGGTTGCATGCCTTTTCATTTTCAGTTAGAGGGCTGTGCTGTTGTCTGTGGTCATAATGGTACGCGATGCCAGATGTAGTAGCAAAAAATGGCAAACATGTAAATGATATGAAACATGGTAAGCTCTTTTAAACTATTTCAGAACAGTCTGCAGTTTTTATTGACTTTATTGTCTTGTGGTAGCAACAGGTAAGACTCTTAGGACTGAAGGCACAGAGGCAGCTGCAGAATCCCTAGCCTGAAATCTAGGAATCAGGCTGATTGTAGCAATTATGTTTTGTGGCGACTGTGACTGAAAGGGAAAAAAAAAATGTAAAAGGGGCCAAAATATTAAGCTAAAAGCCTAGCTGCCAGTCTCAGTCACGTTGATTCAAACTTTTTAGAGAAAGGATCGTCGTCGGTCGTTTTTTACTGGATGTTGAGGTGACCTGGAATGTGTTGTGGGTGTGAAGTGAGCAGAAGTATAGAAGTATAGAGCTCCATGAGAGCTTGTGTCAATTTCACCGGCTCTATGCATGTCTTCTTTCTATCCTTAGTGATTTTCTGCACCAATTTTATGCATTGCTGAATGTGGTCCGCTTCTATGTGTTATATATAAATGACTGTATGTAGCTGTATGAGTAAATGTGTCATAGCTTTTTTTTTTTTAATGTTTCACCAGCGCATATTATCAGAATTTATTCAATGCAATGACTGAATACAAAGATTTAGTAAATTGCAACTAAATTCATATAATGAAGCTTTAATTGCATTCTTGGTACTCCTAGTTGTTTATCCTTAGGTTACAGCTATGTCTTTTTTTCCATGTTCATCATTTGACTGAAAGCAGGATCTGAGGTTCCAAGAAGCTTAAAACAACGTGAGCATGCTCAGTATTGAATTTCTTGGATACCCAGAAATTGTATTTGTGCACTGCTTGGGGAATATCTGTGATGGGGAATCTTCAAGCATATTTACCATGCAGCCGGGCCTTGTAATGTGAAATTCAGATGCAGTATGTGCTTTATTCAGGTGTGCATTGTGCCTTTGTCCTTTCATCTGCAAATGTTGTTTCTGCGTGCTGCATGTTTTTTCTTTTTGCCAACGCAGGTAACAGGGTGCAGTTGCAGGTGATTACTTATGTGCTGTTTTTCTATTTTCCCCACACTGGTAGATATGTGTTGTGCACAAGAGGTTCAGTAACTTACCCGAATTGAGGAACCCGTGTGTATTGAAAGGTTGCCTTTACAAAACCTGCTACGTGAAAAGAAAGTGAGCGTACCAGCGTAAATAGTCTTACGGCAAAAGCCGCAGAGGAATTTTTCACGAGGCAGAACATTGTTTTTAAGCCCCTAAATGGTAAAGCTGGCCCGTTGTGGTATGTCTAGCAAGCTGGTTCAGGCTGGATACTTGCTAGTATTGAAATGATGTACCAGTGAAGATGGTTGGTCTGCTCTGTTTGTTTATTATTGACCTCACATGTATACTTTGCTCACTTAGGATCAGGACTGTGGTCTGGTAACACTCTTTTCGATCTGTTAAAAGCTTTGCACAAATAAGGTGATCGTAAGTATTGATATGAGCATCTGTAAACACTAGCTCACAGTTTTAGTGTAGAGACTATTTATTTTTGCTGTTTGGTGGACCTTTTTTCCACTAAATGAAAAATACAAGCATTGATAATATTGGCCACTTTTCATCCACACTGGATACCCCTTGTGGCAATGCAACCAAAAGCTTGACGGCATGTGTGATGCATTGTTTGTATTGTAAGGACTCGAAAGCCCAAAGTATGTTCTTTTGCACACATGCCAAGTGTATGTTCCAGATATTTTTGCCTGTATCAAGGGGTCAACTGAATTTGCACAAGCCCCCTTGGCATGGCATTGCTTTCCTTTGCAAAGTTTACACTTTATGTTGGCGTATTTTTCCTTGAGAAATGCTCTACCTTTCATTGGAACATGTTACTTTGTTTCCAGTGCGCACAAAGTTGATCATAGACTGATGTGAAGGGAAAAGCTCGGTTCAATGCAGTGGACGAGGCCATTCGCCTGAAGTGCCCTTGGCGACATGCATGCTCCATCCTCGGGCACTAATATCATGGATCGCCAGGTAGCACTACAGTAAATTTGTCCCCAACTTTCGCTGCCATCTAGCAAAAATTGTACCCATTCATGTATGCTTGACACTGCACCTTTGTCGCAACTTACCATTAGTGCAGCGTCCCTCGTAGCCCAAGTCGCTTTGGGACCAAACCAAACATTATCAATAATGCAAGTGCTGACAAACGCCGATACTACGAATGGCTTTCTCACATGGTGGCTGTGTTACTATACACAATGTGACAACATTGTCGGGACTCTAAATTGAGTTAATGGGCAAAAAAAAAAAAAGAGCAGGTGTCTCAATATGTAAATCGAGAGCTGCATTTGAATCTCTTGCGCGTTCGTGTCCAGACACCTTGCTGTTGCTCAGTTTCCCTTTTCTCCCTTTGCTTTTCCCAGCTCTCAAGGTGTGTCTTCCAGTAGTGTGCAGAAAATTTTAGCACTCATAATCTATTTTGTATATTTCTTGGTTTATGGTTATTTTTACTCACACAAAGATCACACCTGGAACATGAGCTGCCTCACACTTTGAAGAGAAGTGTGCATGCCTGTGTGTGTGCGTGTAGGGCTAAACAATTGCGTGCTGTATGAGGCTGCCAGCCAGGGTACGTTGATTACCTGGCACATTTAGTTTGCTCTTAGAAGCGATTTTCTCTGAGATGCAATTCATTCCAGGGGTTTTTAGCTTGACATGATGGTTCCTATGTCAGGGTTGTGCAGCTGTGTAAAGCACTTGACCAAACTGAAAATCCAGCATGTTGTATGTGACACAAGAAATACGTCTGATTTATAACTGTGCAATAAATGTTATTTTTCATGTCTTCTTGACTCATTGCTGCCTCCATAAAAAAAACACTGAAGTAAACTGCAATTACAGCAGTGCATTGCAGTATATTCATATAGTACACAAATTTAACCTTTAGCTGAACACAGCAGCCTCTTTTTATACAAAGCAATAAAAAAATGGTGGAGAAATTTATAGACCATAGCGCCAAGCTCAAGAGGTAGTCTTAGGATCTCTTGCATGCCATTTTGGTCACAATGACTTGTGATGGTTAGTGGCTCACTAAGAAAAAGCAACCAAGCAGAGCCTCACAGATAGTTTCTTTAACAACAACTGTTGCCTGAAGCTCTTATGAAGTTCAAACAATTCATGATGACGCCACTAGTTGCACTAGGTGTGATAAATGCAGGAACCATGTTGAGGATGTTTCTAATTGGGAAAAAAAAAACTGCAAGAAATTTATTAGATATGCTGTCAGAACTCCAGTTTGTAGAAACAAGTGAATGAGTTACAAAATCCTGCTGAAGACGTTGGCTGCTTTGTCAGCTGAGCACCTTGGTATATCCTGATGGGCTCATGCTCAAGTTGTTTGCTCTTAGCACACCCTGAAGTGATGGCGCTACACTAACACTTTATTGAACCAACCTAGAAGGACTAAATTCAATTAGATTCATTTTAAAGGCCACCACTGGCACTTCGCAGGATAGGGGTGATAAAGGGATCACCTAGAATATAGTTTCATATCAGTGCTCCTAGTTATGATGCAGTCAACTGGCTTTGAACCTGACTGGCAGTAGCCTAACTTGTGGAGCATTGCGTAAGGGGGCAAGGTTGCAGCCCGCATATGCTGCTGCAATTCGCTTGCGGCAACTGTTTTAATTATTTTCAATTTTTGTCAGTTAGAACCTAGAAACTATGCATCTTAGGCCACAGTGGTCAAGAAGGAAATGTACAACAGAAGCACCGGGCTCAAAGCCAGCCTGGTTAACTGCACCGCATACAGTGCAGCAAGTGCACTTGGGCAACCAATGGTGCGGTTTCATATTTGTGCTTTCTTGGTTCACAAAGAGTGTTTGGGTGGTTGAGGCCCGCCACGGGTCTTGCATACCAGTAAAGCGAGAACGGACTTCGTGTCGTCATGAACGCTACGTTTCGGGCAGCATTCCACAACCAAGCCGTCGCAAGGAAGTGAGGAAGGAAGGTCCTGTTATGGCACTACGGCTCTTCCATCTGTTTCACAGGCGGTTTTGTTTAGTTTTGCGAGCACCTTATCTCACCATTAATCAATCGCTGACATCATTCCTCCAGTAAGGAGATATCCGCTTTACAATGTTTCATGGCAGCAGTCAGCAAATTCAATTTTCAGTGTGAGCTAACATCAAGTCAAACTGCAATACTAGGCTTTTTCTTTTCAATGACAGTCAATGTCAAAAAATTTTGTAAACAGGTATGAGCCTACAAACCAATTATTTCCTGCTTCCTTATGTAATGCATGTCAGGCCTTACAGGTATAACAAATGATGCTGATGATGGGTGAAACTAAAATTTTTTTGCAATATCTGTTTCTTTTCATACCCACGTTTTCTGGCTTACAACTGTCTCTACTAATTTTCAACATTATTAACACTACACTATTTGCAATCAATTTTTTCCGTGTTTAATTCACAAAAAAATTCCAATTTGCACACCTCTATTGAATGTCTTTTTTTATGGTAATATTTCACAGAAAATTTTCTCAACAATTAAACCTGGCAATACTGCAATAACATTGGAAAATATGCCATTTGATTTGCCTTCAATTTTTATTATCTGAATTAACTTTGCACCAAATGTTTTTGCTATTCATAATGCTCTAGCATATAGTCATCATGGCCATTACCAGATCTAACACCATTATATGATACAACTTTAAAGTTGTACTGAGTTATTTCCCGATGAAAAAGACAACCCATGGTACCCAAGAACGGCAAGACACCAGGCACACTGAAATGAAGGTAATTTTTTCCTTCACATGATGCTCATAATGGCAAGCATGACCACCTGTAATTGACAGCACAAACTACAGATGGTTTCTTAGCATAATGAAGCATATGCCAAGAGAAAGGAAATGTAGCCGGAGGCATCAAAATAGTGAGAAGACTACAGCCGATGGAGGAAGTGGCTGACTGGAGTATGACATCTAGACTGATTAGGTGAGCCGACCAGAGGTGGAACCACACACTTCTTTTTCATGATGTTGCAGTAAATTAACTAAAGAAAGAAAGAAAGACATACTCGCGATAATGTTTTTTACTTGTTTTAAAGGAAGGCTAGAACAAAATGTCGAGAGATTAAAGGCACTTAATCGATATCACAGAAAGAGAGACAGTGTGTGAAAGAGGTGCAGTGTTTGCCTGATTGGACGATCATATTTTTGTCTCTTTAGCATGGCTCCTGATAGGCAAACTCAATTTACTGCACACAGCAGTCCGTCAATTTAAGTGCCTGGAAGCAAAGCTTTCCACTGTCAAAGTTTGTGCCGAAGTTTTCATAATCATTCACATACCAGCTTATGTCCTGGCTGTGCGTTTAGTAAAACAATTGATATCATGGAGAGATAACTGAAACAGTGCTTCTGCTCTGTCAGTATTACAGCAATGAAATGTGCAAAAAAAAAGTGACGTCGCATTTTTGTACATTGTTGTTTGCGGATTGATTTCAAACATCTCACTAGCTGTGCAGTCAACAGAATGCAAGCGGCTGCTGCAAGCGCCACTGGGTGCAGTTTTGGGAGGGATGAGATAACTGGAAAGGGTAAAACCAGGTTTTTGCAGCTCATGCTCCAGGCATATAGTAAATGAGGCTTTGGTCACAAGTACAGTACCGCTCATATGGAATTGACATTTAGGATCACAATATGACATGAGAAATTCAAGAATTCTTCAACACTGCTGTAAATTTAAAGGTCTTCTAGGTCTCGAATATGGCATTTGAAAAATCAAGCTTTCCTACGGGTTTCAAGAACCACTATGGACCTGGAATAAATAATGCTGTCGGCCATAACTGAGGTAAGCGAGAGGTGAAACGCAGTATGAGTAGCAGACAGTCCCCATGCGACCGCTCGGCAGATAACAGCAGTGCCATTGTTGTCATCATGAAGTGAAAGGTGAAATGCAGTACGAGTAGCAGACAGTCCCCATGCGACCGCTTGGCAGATAACAGCAGTGCCATTGTTGTCATCATGAAGTAAAGATGTATGGGACTAGTATAAATTGCTCCTTCCCAGTCAGACACCTACTAACCTAGCCATTGTAATCAATATGAGAGTTCTTTATTTCTGCAGCAAACAAAACCTCACTGCTGATGATAATGGAACAGGGTAGTCTGATGTGGGATATGGCTGGGCTGACGCCCTTTGTATGTCACTTTTATTTCTGTAGCATGCACACAAACACAACTTAAAAGAAAACATACTTTATGAACAATCAAAGAATGCCGTTTTTCATGCATCTTGGAGATGAATGAAGAAACCCAGTACATCCTGTGATGGCAATCATGACAAGCATCCAGGGTTGAATCAAGTGATGACAAACAATGCAAATTCAGTCAACAGCCTCAACGCGGCGATACCAGAATCGAGCTCTGAAGTCATCACTGCAAGTCAGGAAGGCTGGACCCGTTGGCGAATGGACCAAGTGACGGACTGTGTTGTTGTGGCCTGCATGCAAAGTGATGAAAAATAAGTCTGTAACCACGAAAACTTCACATTTACAACGGGTTCTCAAAACTATCATTAGCCGCAAGTTTCACCAGAGTCTCTACCTGGTAAAGAAAGGGGGAAGAAAGTGCTTAAGTTAGTATAGACACCAAATTTTGGTTGCATTTTTCTTCTTGTTTATGATGCATAAGGCAGTCATGTATGTGGATCACCACGTGGTTACAGCCTACGCCCACTGAATAATTATTAATAATTTTTTTTCTCACTTGTTTTAATTACAGTAGCCGAGCAATGGCTGTGACGTGAAAGTCAAGCCAAGGTCACGTGAGGGATGAACAACCAGCGACACAATCACTGATTCATAATTTGTGGTGATTCCTGTCTTTGCAGTAGGTTATATTTAGCCTTGTGAATACAAAGGACAGAGGAACGATTACACGGCTATTTTTCCATCATCGAAGTGACCTAGACATCGACATCACAAGCATTGCTCGGCTGTTGAAACTAAAACAGAAACAGGTGAGAAAAGAAATTCGATCATAAATTATTCAGTGCTTGTTAGCGGATATCACGTGGTGATCCACATACAATATATTTTACGCATCATTGCAAAAAATAAAACACGATCCCAAAAATTAGGTGTCTATACACCTTTAATGCAGAGCACAGTGGAAAAAAGAGAGATCATCTAATGGAATCACAAGGCACAACCAGTTCCTGTGGCTTTTACGCACGATGTGGCCACCAGGGGAGCGTAACATACTAGGGGCCTTTAGCATCATTCATTCTGCTGGCAATTCTATGGGCACGCCTGAAATATGCACCTCATTTCGAAGCATTTATTAGATTTTCACTTGCTTGAAACATGTTCTTTTTTTTTGTTGTTGTAGGTGGTGGAGCGTCTCTAAAACACTGCCCACATTCCGCACTATAATTAAATAACGTAAATTTTAGCTTCAGTAGAAACACAGTGTATATAACGGCACCCACTGAAATCCCTCAAGTGAACACCGCGTGACATGCATTCAGCCACAGCTAAACATACACAAATGTGAACATATACAGGAGCTGTGTTTTGCTCTAGCTTTCATGTGTCTTTCGTTACACGCAATTTTCAAAGTGTAATAATTGATTTCTGAATTTATACTTGATGCTATGACCAGAGAAAGCTCTGTAGACAATGTTTCCTATTTTTCTTGCAAGAAATATAGTGCCAAACATGATAAGCAAGTGATCGGTGAGGACACGTCGCCGGTAAGCAGCTCCGTAGCTGGTCGATTTTGCATTACTGCGCACATCTTAACTATCCAAGCTTTACAGAAACCACAGGAGGTGGGCCTTCATTCGACAGCTTGACAGTCGGCTGTTTCAACCGAGCTCGTCTTTCACATTTGATACCTGCAGCTGCAAACAGTAGATTTGCAAGCTTTCCCGAATTCCATGATTTGCTGCAGTGAGATACGGAAATCAACGCGCAGAAAGAACGAAGAACAAGTACAACACAGGACAAGCACTAAAGGATAGCGCTTGTCCCATGTTCTCCTCGTTCTCCATTCCTTCCACGCTGTGATTTGTGTTCAAACGATTTACCAACCTTCCCAAGCCTATTCCCTTCTGAAGATCCTGTTTTGATTACAAGTCTTACTTTCAATTCAATATAATGATAATTTATAAAATGCACAGTCATATTTTTGCATAGCGCATGTAAAAGCAATGTGATGCTTACAAGCATTCTGTTGGTGGCGAGGTTTTAAGCATCGCACTCTGCTACATATTTTCATAAAACTGCTTCCACTGCCGTCGAAATGCATTCTGTACACACATTAAATGAAACGGAGAATGTGGTTGCTGTAGGTGATGAAATTTTGCTATGCTTCCTGGTGAGTTCGTCTTCGGGAGCACCAAAGAACAATACCTGCTCCTAACAGGATGCATGGCTGCAGTTGCACCCATGTACAAAAAGCTTCTTCCTCACTTAGCGCATTATTATATATTTCTTGCAGTAGCCAAACGCACAATTTATTCATGACAGCAGATCAAACTGTGTATCTGCAGTTAACCTCAAAGGGAACGCGCCAGACCATCCCTCACATTATCACATCTGTCAGCTTAGCTACCATTCTCATAATAAGGCACTGGTGTTGGCAATATGGTATCATGAAATAGCTTTTTAACTGACGCGTCTGGTGCCTGCTTCGAGGCACTTCTCTGCGGTCACAAATAAGGTTACTTGCACAGAAAACAGTATGAAAGCTTCTATACATGCTCAAAATGAGGAGTTTTAATACCAAGAACAGGCACATATAAGCGTTAAGGTGCTTGAGTGCTGAGTGAGGTTGCACAATTTTAGAGCATGTGCCGCTGCTCCATAGGAACGCCAGCAGAATCAGCGGAGAGGAAGACCCCCGAACATGTGCCGCCCCTGGCAGCGATAGGCCGTTCTGGTTACACTAAGTGGCTGCACTCTCGCCATAGCAAAGCCAGTTCGTTGGAGCACCTCCTTCTTCCGCTGTGGTGTGGAGTGTTCCTCGTGTCATCTACTAGTTGTGTAAGCATATATGTCTGGTGCCATGTCAGGTGCTAGTCAACAATGCACTCTGCGTACGTCTGATTACTTTTGTAACACACTTTCAATACACTAGCATTTTCCGGTCTCCCTGTCTAGCCAAACGAAACCCAAGTCAAGCCTCGTGATCTTATCTGTACGCTAGCAAAACGAAATCAGTTAACATCAAGTCCATTTTTTGGGATAATTACATGACCCATCAGCCTTAAACACTTTAGCTTGTCCTAAAATATTTCAAGCACACCAACAAAGGCTTTGGACACTGTGTTAATTCCAAATCACCTGGTCAAAATACCAGACATATAACTGAATACAACCATCCAAGATTTCTGTGTGCCATCCTTATTCAACAATGTTAAGTATTTGAAAGACATACAGCCTGCTGAATGTATAATTGAACTGGCCATATCCTATCCTGTAATATTCACAATCAAGTTGTGTGCACACTGTCCTGATGTCACGTAACTCTCTATAGTATAAAGGTGTATTAGACGTGTTTGCCTTGCTAAACTAAGACTTCAGTGCTTTGTTAATGGTGGGCTGTAATTCTGTCAAAGTCAATTACGATACTGTTTGAAACCCGGATGACCTTACACATTCAAAATATATAGCTTTCTCGATCTGCAACACCATCTTTAGCCATATGCTCCCATTCAGCGAACATCACGCAACACTTTATAAGTGCAAGACACTATACTGTACCCAATACATTCATGCCCATTCTTAGTCACGCAAATACAGCAGCCCTATTGCTTTTTGGCAGTGAATTAGCAAGTGAGATTTGAATTCAATTCAAAGAACTATGCTGAAAAAAATCACCACCAGCAAGGTTGCACAAGGTTTACACTGCTAACCTGATGATTATAGTTTGCATTTGCATCTTTTCATCATCAGATCATGAAGGAGACAACAGGCATGAGGCAACTGCTTAAGTCTCTCTGGATAAAAAAAGTCTCTACTCATTGGTCATGATCCTTCATCATCATGACATCTGGTGGAATCAGGCAATAGACCAGCTCAGGCATTTTAATGGTACCCTCCATATCTGCATCTGCTCTTTAACTATATGGACTAGCTGCAAAAAGCAACAAAATGAGAGAAATTGCAAGAAAAATGTTATACATATCTGCAAAAATCTTCTCAACGGAGCTATAGGTGGATATCGTGAGAGTAGAATCTTGCTTTATTTGCTTTATTAAAACTCGCAACCTGGTCCCATAAGTATACTCAGAGTATTCTTATCAAATTTCTGGTCAGCTTGGAGCTCAAACTATCAAGATTGAACTGAATTTAACTGCTGATGCAAACACTAAGGCTCAAGCACAGCCTACAGTTTACAAGCAGCTCCACAATAACAGTGCCTGTAATGAGCAATGGCCTTACCCAGTGAAAGGAGACGCTGTCGCTCAGCATTCCTTGAGTCCCAACTGCACAGACTGGTTGTCTTTTCATCAGGAAAAAGAACTGCACAAGGAGTGAGCAAAAATATGTACAAACACGCACTGCCAGCCACGACTCATCAAGAAATGCGGCATTCGACAATGGGAACCTAAGTCCCCTTGGCAAAGCCTCCATAATTTCATAACAATATGGGCCGAGAGCAGGGAGCAAAATCAATAAAGCCAACTTATATAGGAGTCTTTTTATTTTTCCAGAGGCACATAGAGGCAAGCCACTGTGCGAAAGTGTCGAGCGATATAGTAAGGAACAAAAACTCACCATTAGAGGCAGCTTGTGTTCTGCTTTCTTACACTTCTGTTAATAAACACAATTGCCAAAAGGTCTACTTAGGCTGGGCACTGTCACATTCAACTAGACACAGCTATCCAGTGATATAGTGCATCTCTAGCCAGCAGCTTAGGCCATCCTCTGTATTGGCTATGGCATCTTATTTCACCTGGACAGTACTAGTATCGGTGTAGTACATTAGCAGCGATGGAAATCGTTGAAGGTTAGCACTTATGCCTGATTCACTTGAAAGCATGAGCACTGCATATACTACCAAGCATTATAACATTGTTTTTTTCCTGGTGCTTGTTTCAGTCTTAAAAGATCTAATAAAATAACAGCAGCTGCATGCTTTGCAAACATAAGGCACCATCTCTGGTTAAATACCAGGTGACTCACCATAGTCCTCAGTGTGATTGAAGATTCCCTGTGCCCTGTGGCCTTGCTTGCCGGTAGCCCCCGCTCCCGTGT
Source organism: Amblyomma maculatum (assembly GCF_055883805.1). NCBI lineage: Eukaryota > Metazoa > Arthropoda > Arachnida > Ixodida > Ixodidae > Amblyomma > Amblyomma maculatum. Next base: position 202,918,809 of record NC_139346.1, read on the forward strand.
AAGCAATGAGGCACCGAGACATGGAAAGCTCCCAGAGCTTCACAATGGAGTCCTTGCCACTAGATAGCACATACTGTGAGGAATAGCAAGCATTCCCAGGATAAGACGAATGAAAAGCTGTGCAAGCCTTTGCACTTAAATGAGGCAAGCAAAAATAAAACAAAATGACACACAAGAAAAAAGAAAAATACTAGCCAGTCAGGGCTTTCTTTCTTCAGGGCTTTCTTTCTTCTCTTGATTTTAGAAGATTTTGGTACCAACTAGTATTCGTATGGCCTGGAATGAAGCTATGCTATTTGTATAGCCCTATACAAGACGGAAAAGATCTCAAACGCCCCTATGTGCCCTCCGAAATCTTTGCAAGGGTGATGGCTTTCATCAAGAGCAATTCAGCTAAATATGTGAGGCAAGATGTAATACCTCAGCTAAATGAAAAGCAAACAGCAAAACGCAACTGAGAAGGAAGAAACAAGAACATTCTGTGTATTGAAGGCTAAAAAAGATGCACCATTTGTTTTGGTTATAGTGAAAGAAAACTAATCGGTTTATCTTCAAAGCCAACAGGGAAGACAAACTCTCCTCACATGACCATGTGACGACCACTCATTGTGAATGAGAACTAGTAAAAGCACTATTAAACAAAACCTCCCAATCATTACGTTCTGATTGCTCTGCACTGTTCATGCTTCATCCACTGATGAGTAAAAGTTTTGGACGACTTCTAGCCTTTTGCTGCTACCGGCCTTCTACACTGTAGATACCTGAAAAAGCTATGTAGTAGATATGCTAAGAAAAATGCCATAAGTGAAAATAAAATAACGAAACTAGGCCGATTCCTGAAAGCGTAAGGAAGCACAAGCCAGCATATAAAATAAATCAATAGCACTGATCAAAATGATTCCATCACATCAGCTGTACAACTGCATAAATTTCAGAATTTTATATGCTTTGGCAGTAGGTTCTGTTTTTGCAGTGCGGGCTCTTACAGCATGCCTTCCACATCTCTAACAGCAGACGCTGGCACTTTTGTCTCGTAATGTTCATGCAATGCTGTTCTCGAACGCAAAGCAAATGCATTTGCAACAGTCGTGTGTGATATGCCGTCATGTCACTTTAATAGGCACGCAGCATAGCACAGACTGTGCACAGGTGGTGAAAAATGGTCGCCCTCAACTGATATGCACTCATAACACGCAGCGAATAATGCAACACAGAATGCAATGAACTGCTACTCACCTTCCCATTGCGAGAAAAAACCGCAGAGCAGACCTCGTTGCCATCGTGTGCTTGGGGGAACGTGCAAATGCACTTGTTGCTCACGCCGTCCCAAAGCTTCAGGTCACCATCTTTGGAAGCTGACACGTAGAGTTTTCCCGAGTTGTTGTAGCGGATCTGACGAACACGAACAAAGCCACAAACAAATACAGGCATGAATACCCTGCCTGACATTAGGTCACTCCCTTTCACACACACACACATACGATCAGAAAATTTTGTGGTAGCAGACAACCTTCCTAAACTACAGCAGCAACAACTATGAAGGGCATCCATAAAGTAAGTATTACTGGCATTAAGCATCAGATACAGAAATGAGACTCGAGTGGGAGCTTCGTCTTCGCCTACATTTCCAGTGCCCAGCACCATGCACTTCTGCCACTAATGGACGATCTGGTGCAGACCCTTGCTCCTCACCTCCTCATTATGATAGTTCATGAACAGCAACCACTTGTGCAATCACCTCCTCATCGCCGTGGAAATATTTCTTGCGCTGTAAGCTCTTCGCGGGAGGGAAGAGGAAGAAGTCACTCAGTGCGCTTTTGGGTGAATATGAAGGATGGTAACAATATTTCACCTCCTGAAAAGGCTGCCTGTGTCAGTCACCTGCAGTGTACTGAATGGCTGGAAGGTTTCTGCATGCGCGCAACAGCCTTCGTCATGCAGAGGCTACTGTGAAGCCTGCACTCACATTAGCATGTCTCATTATTTATTCCACAGTTATCAACCGGTCAACGAGCTCACAAAAATTTCTGGTTCGTCATCGAGCGACAGTCTTCGAGCGACAGCCATCCTGGCTTGTTTGACCGAGTTAAAATCATCTGCACCGTTCGATGACATTCTTAGAGACTAAGGCATCAGCACTATATGCCGCCAATAGCTCAGCATGATTCTTCTTCAAATTGCGGCCATTTCAACACAGAAAGCGAATAACTGCGAGTGCTTCAAAGTTTTCAATGGAAGCTGCCATTGTTGGTTCTATGCTCTGGCGATGTTTTACAGCACTATAAACAGCACAGCGTATATATTCCGCTAAAAATAGAGTGATATGCATTCCTTTTGATGCCTTTTTATAAATTTACAATACTGATAATATGAACTTTACGAACACCCCTCATAGCTATAATAAAAGTATACAATTATTAAATGAGCACCACAATAACGTAACGATAATGTAGCACGTGTTAAGATAGGCTCAGAGCCCATGATTTACTTTCAGGAAGATTGTAAAAGACGAGAAAAATAATGAAATATGTAGTTAAACATGAATGTAAGGAATATCCAAGTAACAAATTTTTTAGAATTATGAAGTTTCTCAATACCCCAACACCGTACCCACTGAAACACGCATATTTGAAAACGTTATGCAATGAAAGTGTTGTGGTAGTCCACACTGATATAACTAATTGGCTATGCTAATTGTCTGTCTGCCAGTGCAGAGAATCAAAATTGTCAGAACAACGTGAAAGTTTCACAATAAAATACGAACTGACGTGAGGACACCTACGACCTTGATAAGGGGCCGCAGTTGACAACAAAACATGCGTGCTCTAGCATCTTCAGCACACCTGCATGGCAAGTGCAATAGTTCTACGCTGCTTGTACTTTTAGAACATTGCACCATGTGGCACTACTACAGTTCATACTCAAAAACAGCGAGAAATACTAATAAGAAACAAGAAAAAAAAATAAACACCACAAGCAGTGTACACCAATTACCGGCGTACATTTACTAGCAAGATATTGATGTGATTATAGCTCTCGCGCGTGGTTTTTTGGGGGAGGGTTAAGAGCGCTGGCAGCGCAACTGCCCCCCCCCCCCCCCCCCCCCCTTGTCTCAGAGCTGTGTTGCCCAAGCCCCTGGCGTAGGCAGAAGTATTTACAGTCGCGCTACCAACGTGATCACAAACAGCTTCTCCACATTTATGACCTGAGGAACAAGGGTTATTTTAGTTTCCATTCTGCATTGCAATTTTTGAGTTCTTGCATGAAAACTGCATACATGAAAACCTAGATGTAACGAAAAACTGATTCTTTTTTTTTTTTTTTTTAGTTTCATTGTAACAGAGTTAAATTTTGCTAAAAGACTGCATAGACCCTCGAATCCCTGTCAATATTTATCCTCCAATCTCACACACATATAAATAAACTCAATGTTTAGCACCAAAGACATTGTAGTCAGCTTACCGCATTTATTGGAGCCTTGTGCTGATCTGAAGGCACACTTGACACAAAGCATTGGGCAGTGTTGGCATCATACAGCCGTACTGGATCACAAAAGAGAGAAACAACGGGCATTGAAAGTCAACCATTCGAGCTTTGAAGCAGCATTAAGATTATTGCCCAAATACCGCGTTAAAGCATTAATTCGAAACAGCCATCACACCAGCAGTTATTACTGCACTGTAGGCAGCCAGGAGTAGCGCAACTCATGTAATGCTCCAAACCAGGGGCTTTTGAGGTATCAAATAAATAAATAAATAAACTGCATCCTATGCACACATCTGGAAATCAGATAAAACGCATGCACAGACTAGAGGTTAAACGCCTGTAAAAAAAAAAAAGACATTTTCTGTAAAAAACTTTAGTTTTGGTACTTTACTATGTGAACAACCTTGATCACTTCTCTTTCAAACATAGAAAAAATCAGACCCAGAAATGATTGAGACATTACTGAAAAGCTTAGACAAAGCACTCGTGGCAGCCTTGAGAGGTGCAGACCCAAAGCATCTTGCATAATGCGTCAAACCACAGCATCGCTGGATGCTAGGCTTGTGTAAGCTGGTGGGCCCATGCTAGTTCTCTACAAGGCAGGCTTTGCTGCTCCACACTCTCAGGTGGTGGTGGTGGTGGTGGTGGTGGTGGTGGTGGTGGTGGCGGCGGCGGCGGTGGCGGTAGTAGTAGCAGTAGTAGCAGTAGTAGTAGTAGTAGTAGTAGTAGTAGTAGTAGTAGTAGTAGTAGTAGTAGTAGTAGTAGTAGTAGTAATAATAATAATAACAATAATAATCACTCTTACTGAAAAAGCTAAGTAGATTCATTGAGGCCTTCTTATAACTTTCAGTCTCTTCAGCCTTTCAGCCTCTTGTTTTGGACCACGCGAGGCTTTTGTGCTCATTTCATGCGCTTATTTTAGTCACATCAAGACCAGATTTGGTACGCATGATATGTAAAGTATGGATAATGCAATTATTTAGGAGTTAATGCAATCGGTGACAGCTTTAAGACTGAACATGTTTTCGATATTCAGGCACTAGCCACTGAAAACGGTACACAAGATATAAAATTGTCTCAAAATATATGCTAGGCAATAATGTTAATTTGCTCAGTTGCACGTAGTGATGCGTTAGAGACAAAAAAATCTTGCACTGTTCATTTATGCATTGCATTCAAAACAAGAATGAATAGCGTGACCTTAAAACTAAAAACAAGTTTGGAAAGAGGAAATTAAGCTCTATAATGGCACAATTCTTGTTCACTACGTTAGCACCAATATTAAGAAAACAAAGTTTTTCAGAGGCATGTCTCCTTAATGCTGACAGTGCTAAAAAATCACAAAACACTAGCTGCTGCATAACGAGAGGCCTAAGACTTACTTGTGGGGTGCTGAGTCCCCACCAGCACATAGTCGCCAGATGGGTGGAATGCCAAGGACCGCACCATCTCCGCCTCCTTTGGATATGAAACAACCAAGGTATGAATTCAGCCTGGAGTATTCTTTTTTTAAACGACTGACTCGTTAACACATCCAGAATTCATAGGGTTCAAGATCAGGAAAGACGGCACAGGCATGGGCTGTGGAGTAATTTCCATCACCTGGGCAGGCATTACAAGCAAAGTGTGTGTAGAGCACCACTGCCTATGCATGTATTTGGAATGAAAAGGAACTTGCATGAATTGTCTTGAAGGCTCGCTTGACCGATGGCTTGGAGTAGTCAAAGAACTTTACAGTATAGTCCCTGCTACCAGATGCCAAAATTTGTTCTCGTGGGTGGAATTCAAGGCATGTCACTTCCTGAAATTTCATTAAACCATGTTCAGTTACAAAGATGCTTCAAAACGCATCTTATGGAAGCACAAATGGCATACTTCAGGCACCAGGAGCCTCACCTCAATGTGGTCGTAAAGGGTGCGAATGACAGGATGTGTTTCCATGTTCTGCTGGGCAGACTCCTGAGCAGCCACCTCAGGTGGCATGGCACTTTTCGCTAGCATGCGGTCCACATCCAGAATCTGCGTGACACGAGGAAAAATCACTGCAGATTTAAGCAGTCCAAATGCTGCCCATTTTATACCTTGCAGCCCTCCAGTCAATGAACCCGTATTTTAAACCGACAGCGTTTAACACCCCGTTCTGTAGAAAATATTGCAAACGCTGCATTTTCTGCAAGGCCTTTAATGCTATCATCTTAAAATAATGACTTTCATCATTTCTCCTGTGCTTCATGGTTCTGCATAATGATGTGGCAGAAGCTGCCAACTTGGGGAGCTCCTTTGAGATGGGAGGGGTTGCACATTCGCACAGCTCATTTTTATACTTATGTCAGGTGGTCTTCCACATAAAATGGTAGCTTACAACTGTGTGCTAACGAGCATGTGTGAGATATCCGAGACAAAAATTAAGGGATTATAGAATAACCGAATATCGAAGTGCGTGTACTTGAACGGGGATAAACATGGGTAGCCGCAAACGGGAGACGGAACTCTTAAAACCTTCTTAAGCAGAAAGAAAGATGCAAGATCTGTATGTGATATGCAAAACTGCGCACTAAAGGTAATCGCTTTTGATGAGCTACTCTGGCAAATGATAAGGTCGCACATTTAGCAATACTAAAACAGTTAGAAATGACACCAAAGACATTAGCACCAGAAACCTTGCAGTTCTAGAGAAAATATGAATACGGCTCACCTTGATTGAAGCATCAGCTGAGCCTGTCGCAACAAGCTGGCCTAGGAGAAAGTAAAAGAGAGTTATCAAGAATCAAGAAGTTTTTATTCAATGATACAATTTTATGGCAATATACAGGCAATACACAGTCTTCCAAGGAGACAGGGAGGAGGAAAGACCATTGTGTACCGTCTCTGCTGAATGTTCCTGCTCTGCATTGTGCCTTGTGTGATGTAACATAACAGGTCTCGTATAATGCAGGCTCAGGTGCAAGGGAGGCAGCTGGAATAAAGAAGACAGTGGTACTGTGAAATAACCGGTTCACTCAAAACATGTATGTGGATGAATGCACACACGTGCACACATACAAACGTAAGCACATTTGCTGGTTCCATGAAGTGCTTAATTTGAACATGACATTCTTCATGTGTGTTAATTAACTACCACTTGCAGTCATGAGAAACAGGTGATGAACAAAGCGTACGAATGACAGCTATACCTATGTCACACAAGCAAACTTGCACTTCCCTTGAACTTCCTTCCCATAAAGCAGGGGTCCTCAGACTGTATTCCGTGATCTACTTTGGTGGGTTCTACCGGCTCTCGCTGAACTTAAGTTTTCCATGTTCTTGTTTTGAATTTACAGGTCTGAGCATGAGTTGGAGGTTGGCATTTAATGAAAAGCTGATGGTACAAGAAAGAAAACAAACAAATCCTTACAAAAAAGTGAAATGACAGAAGAAATCAGGATGGGCCAATTCACAAGCAACATCGATCGACTGGGGCAGCAGGGGGGTCATGGCACATACTATGGCTGCTGGGATTTTTTTTTCTTTACGGTAAAATAGTTTAAGAACCCCTACCATAAAGGACCATCAAGGAGATCCTTCTTAATGTAGTTGCCACCATGTGACACGGTAACAGCTTCCCTGGAGGGGGCGCCAGGTACTGTTCACTTAAGACCCATGCATAAAACAATCGATTTGATAGCACCTTGGACTTCTTTAACATTTTTCCAAGCAAAGTACCATTATTCTTACGTTAAATAAATGAAAAATGCATCATATTTTTTTCTCCAGAGTGCAACGTGTATGCGCTCAATTTTACTTACATGCGGTTTTGTCTACTCAGCTCCACAACGTCACAACGTGCACCTGATTTGAGAGTCAAATTGCAGAAAAATGTTTACCTGGGCTCAAGTACTTGTTCCGGGATAAAAAATTATATTATAGCTGCTAATGAAAGTGAAATGAGCGTCAACGTTTAGTTTTAAAAATCGAAACTTGGGATCTTTAGGAGCGAGAGTACTCCCTTCGCATGGTCAAAGGAGGTGAAAGAACTCTTTACATTAGTAACTTCCTTAAACTTCCTTTTCTAAAGTTCTAAAGGACTGTTGTGTGACACAGCACCTCATCCCCCTCGAGATAAAGATGATTCTGGCTGAAGGAAGTTGAAAAAAGTTCAGTCATGTGCATGTAACAAGGGTATTACTCGTATAACTACTTCCCTGCAAATGAGATCACTCGTTTTTGAGTAAAATATTTAATGCACGAGGCTTCCACATAGAAGATGAAAAGTGTTTAATATTTTAAACCTTAGCTTTTGTCATTATTAGAGTTCTTCTGTACAATAAATTATAACAACACCCATCACAAGATCAATAAGAAACATCAAAGATAGCAATAAGAAACACACATATTAACTTTGAGTCAGGTACTGCTGCCTGCACCTAAGTAAATGAACTGTTCTAAGGCTCTGGTGTCCCGTAAGCATCAGAACACCTTTACTACAGAACACATTTAATGCAGACACACATTCTTTCTATCTTGCTTTTGTCAGCTACAGGTAATGCTGGTGAACCAATTATTGTCCAGAATTAGTGGACAATTATGTTGTAGTCAACATGCCCAAACCAACCTAAAACAATCACAGAAACATTATGGTACTTGGGAAAAAAGTATATTATATTATAGGCATTTGCATGAGACAGAATATTTTTTCCCATGCTTCTGAAAAGTTGGCACAACCAAAAGCATGCATACTCTCCCAACAAAAAAAAAAGAAGAAGAAGAAGATAGCCATGTAAAGTGGCTCAAAAATATGAAAGTCGGGCAGAATGTGATGACCACAGTAAAGACATACCCTCAGTTTCATACTCCAGGTCAATTCCAGGGCCCATGTATGGCTGATCTGCATTTACCACCTTGCTGCTCTTTGACTCTGGCAAGAATATAAAGAAAGAACAAATGATGACCTGAACAACCCCAAATGTGGACTCACATTATTTAACACATATTAACAAAAAATTCACTCAAAACACTCTGTCAGCCCAGCAGCATTCTTCACACAAAAGCATAACAGTGCAGAAAGCAGCAGCAGACCTACTCTCATGTTTAGTGTGCAAAAAAATATAAAAAATAATCAGACAAGTTTCACTTCCACAGTCTGCATTTAGACTGGCACCATGATTTAGGCTGATACCCTGAGATCAAAAAATCCTTATGTAAAGAAGTGACATGTAATGACATGAAATGCCTGTGTAAAGAAGTGACAGAGACAGCTCATTTCAGAATCATCTACTGTGCTGTCACAATTTCAGGAAACCTGCGACCAATCAGTGCTAAGCCGACACTGCTACAATCAGACAGCCGGAGGCATGCCCGTGCTCTTTTGAGGCTATGAGGCTCGAAATGATGAGTGACGCAAGGGTCCTAATGTGCTCAATTCACAGCTCAACCTTTCACATACAGTCAAAAAACTCAATTTAACGAAAGTCTCGATTTAACGAAGATATTCCAATCCCCCATCAGATGCTCATATGGTCCAATGCTCTGAGTAACTCGAAATAATTAAACCAATTTTGCTATCTGTCCTGATCTAACAAACTTTTTGTCAAAAAAAATGAAGGTCAAAAATTATTTTTATGGTCTATTTTGTGTAAAACGGCCAAAAATCTATTAACTGCGAGTTAATGGTAACATCGTTAAGAAACTTCGTCCCGCTTTTGCCAAACTGTGCAGTGCAAAGTGGGAGATTTGTGGATCTGAATTCAGGGGAGTTCACAAATCGGAAAATGTCTGCATGTTGACCCGGTGACGGCATGCAGCACCACTGCCGACACTGGGTAAAGTTTTGGATGCCCTTGATCTGCTGTGACAGTCTGCCAGAGGAACACATGAAAAGACCGTGGACTTCTTGCTTCAAACTACAAGCAAGCAAAGATCAGCAATTTCTTTGCTAGGAAAGAAGTCTGTAGTTTCTTGACACCATCCTCGATGACATACAATTTTTGTTGCTTCTTTATATACGCACCAGCTATCAGTGTCGATAGTCTACGCAGGCCGCAATTTCAAAGTAGCAACATAGCATAGTGGGCAATTACTGCTACTACATTTCAAAGAGGTAACAGTACAACTTCCCTGGTTCTTCGTATAAGTTGCGCTAGTGCGTCCTTTCAAAACGCCATTTCATTTTCATGTAATTCACGCTTCGCAAATATGGTGGTATGGAACTTCCTTGGCGCCGCAACAGCGTACAATAATCGATTTTATCGGATTAAGTGACCGAAGAAAGTCCCCTCGATTTAATGAAGTTCCCGATTTAACGAAATAATACACGGCTCCCCTCAAATTCATTAAATCGAGTTTTAACTGTAAATGAAGCTCTCAGAGTTGACAGCTCACTCCAACTCGACCATGCCATTTGGTTCCATGACATTGCATAATCTGTGTACCAATCAGTGCCTGGCCATTTCACCTACAAACTACCGCCTGCCACAAGCACGCTCACAGTTTTTCGAGGCTGTGAGGCTTCAGACGGTTGACATCACCACAGCTGGGCAATTTTTCTCGACATAGTGGTTTTAACACTATTGCGTTGAAAGCCTGCTGGAGGCATGCTCATGATTGTTTAAGGCTACATGGGTTCGAACGATCGACACTGCCAACAAGCAATATTTTTTTATATGGGGTACTAACTCTGTTGCAAAACGCTCCTTATAACCAAATTTTGAATGTTATGTCACTATGAGAAAAAAAATTCATTAAAAAGAACATTCTCTCAGCTTGACTGCTCACTTCTTCCTTAACGAGAATAGTACATAGTATAGACAGCCGCATAGCAATTTTATATTGCTCATGGATGTCACATAGTGGTGTTTAAAAAATAGCAAAAATGTTGGTTTTAGTGCTCAAGTAGCAAATGAAAACAACGTAACAAATTTAGTAAAGATAACTACTTTCTAACTAAGCACTATTTTCATGCATTATTTCATTTTCAGAAAAAAAGTATAATATTTTTATATTTTTTTTTTCTAAACTATTTTAGTGAGACCTATTTTTGCACTCGTCTAAAAATTTAAAGGGCTGTCACATGACTAGAAAATCTTTTTCTCCAAAGATATTAAAGGAGTTGTAAGGATTGCTTTTGGTACGCAGAAATGTGAATGTGGTAGGCACAGTCAAGCATCAGCAGTGGTTCCTTGTGAGTACATAGGACAAATGGGCTTGTCGACACCGAGCTATTCGCACTTGCTAGGTGAACAGCATCTATGGAGGTCATTGGAATGGCAGGCGTACAAAAGTGAGATGAACCTGCTTGAAGGGGGTCGTTTCAGCAACAATAGCAAGGCTGAAACTCTCTGATGGTCACTTATAGGATACGGCGAAACAAAAACGCCAAATTAGTGTTGTCAAGCATGGCATTGGGGTGACCAGGTGCATGGTGCCAACACGTAGGCTACACAGGGTTACAAAAGGGAAACATTGGAAGCATTGGATGTTTGGTTGAGTGTTGTTCCCTCTCTCTGTAAGAGAGGGACCTGGGTACAAGTTGAGGTTGTGGGGCAGAGACCCATTTGATAGGCTAATAAGGTCGCTCAAGTCATTGCCATTTGTATGTTTTGACTTTTGTTGCTCTTTTTGCTTGCAATGTGTTTTGGGGAAGAGTTGCAAGTGTGGTAAGTAGCAAGCAACCAACCGTGGTGATGCTTGCTGCAATTGGCTAGGATTCAAATGTGGGTTGGACCCCAAGGCATTAAAACTGAGCCCCAAGGCCTAGTCGAGTGTTCTGTGCTACGGCTTAGCTTGTCATCTTCGGCTAGGCTCCATGTGTTACCCAACCTTGCTGTATATACTGTAAATCTTTTTTTGCATAAACTTCAGTTAATCTCTTTGTTATCTCCAAGTATCGCTATTCATATTTTGTTACTCATCGTCGCTCCACCTCACTGTCCCGGAAGAACAAGGCCTGAAATTTACTGGAGTCAACAACAAAATTTTGGATGCCTGTTTCTTCTTTGAAACAGCGTGCAAGACAACGGTGTGCATGAGGCACAGTATGGAATTCACCTACGCAAACTAAATTAGTTTGTCCCTGAATTTTTTTTTGTGCTGTTCCGGATTTAAGTTTCAACAGCTTTATGATGACTGTGGCATCATAGACTGGTTTTTGTCACGTGAGTTACATACAAAAAACTGCCGCACAATCACTGCTTATTCTTATCTTTTGTGGTTTCAAGCTCTTAGGCAGGCTTGTGCAAAAGTGGCTGTGAATTAAAAGGAACAAAGCAACAACCACACTATCGTTTTTGCAAGCCTCATGTGACCTCAACGCATCAGTGACCTCACAGCCGTCATTCGGCAGTGCAAAAACAAACTGAAAGCGCACAAGACAAAAACAATTCTGTTAAAAATTGTTTATTACTATTTCGCACCAACAAAGTGGATGTTGATTTTTTCCAATGTCCTGCACATTATTCCCAAGGCAGAAAACACAACAAAAAAATTCTTAAGGAAAATTATTTTGATGGTTAAGTAAACATTCAGCTAGAAATTTTACGAAAGAAATCAGGGAGGTTCAAGCGCAAACTCTGGTGCATTTGGCATTGAATGACGTGCAGAGGTGGCATTGGGAAGTTTAAACAATGCTTTTGTAGCGTACTTGCTTGAATAGGTGGGAATTAATCATATTCAGCAGAGTACGCAGGAATTCTGAGCCAAAAGGGATGGTTTTGCAACAGCTGTACCAGCAGTGCCAGCTGTTGCTAGCAGCACAACGACAAAAGCAGATAAATGTAAGACATAAAAAGACAAGAGACGGCACTGTTCGTACAATTGATGCAAAACCCTTTTTTTAGAGTGTAGCTCTTAGGTGCCTGTTCTTGGTTTGCGCATCGTCGACATAGTAAGCATAATCAGCCACCTCCTAGCTGCAGCAGGTATAGTAGCAGAGCGAAGCGTCGCCTCGTACTTGCCACAGCTAGCAAGCATCAAGACTGGAGAGATGGAAATTCTCTTCCCACATTTAGGAACGAAGGCAGAGGGAAAGAGAATAAGAGGCAATCAGTGTCCCGTGACTAGGAGGGTACAGCTGGAGTGGAGAAATGCCCAACCAGAAGGTGGCTGGTATGAGAGGGACCTGGGAGGCGGCCACCGCGGAAGGAGGAGGCTATGAGGAGGGACGAAGAATGTGGAACTTGAGGGTGGTACGACAGGAAACCAAAGGGTGACTATTCACTAGGAAAGCAGGAGCTTATGGCAAGAGCAAAGAAATGCACAACATGAGAGTGAGAATGAAAGATTATATGAAGAGGATGGAGGAGGCTAAGAAAAGGCTCGAGGAATGCCCAACATGAGGGTCGCGCAACAAAAAGTGACTACTGTGAATGCAGATGCTTACGGTAAAAGTAGAGGTATGCCCGACAGGCGGGTGAGAACAAAAGGTGGAGAAGGGGGCTGCGATTGGAGTGTGGAGGGCAGGGGCAGAAGACACAGAAAGGTAGAAAGTGGAGCAGGAGGGTATAATGGGGGCAGGGAAGAGGGGTTGTACTCAGATGTGCACCAATGATATTCAATCACAAGAGGAACCCACCTACGTCGCCCACTGGCCAGGTGCCGCTCGAGACAAAGTGGACTGCTGTGACAACCTCATGTAAGTCATGTACAGACCTCATCTTTCAGAACACGATGTTAGACCAGTACTTGGAAAACATCTCCTGCCACTCCCCAGATGACAAGGCCCCTTTTATAACAGCCATGAACTGGAAAAGGAGTGTCACTTCGAGCAATATTACGTGGGTAGCTGAATAGCAATCTCTACCTTTATCTCAATTCTTTATCTCAATATATCACAAAACTAAATCATCTGTATAGCTGCACTGAAAATTAGCATCACTGAGTATCATAATCGTCTGCTAAATTTTTCGCCATTTCAGGCAAGTACCCAACAAAAACATCGAATAAATTACAACGAAATGTCATCTCTATGCAAAATCTGGGCCCCAAACAAACAAGTGGTTAAGCCAAGAAAACTTTTTCATGAGTGACACAACACTTGGTTGTTTGTCATAGACTTCCATTTCCTTACAACCAAGCACATGAAATCAATGCTGCACTGCAAAGAGAAGAGGCACAGCTGGCAGAGCATTTTGAGAAAATTTGCACAAGGAAAAATTTAGCAACACAAGCACAAATTATTACCCATATTTCATTTGCAGAAAACAGACATGAGTTTAGGAACTTACTTTCAAATGTGGAGTGAAAGGAAAAAGCACAAAAGGTGACATGATTGCAATGAGGAGGAGTAGCAGTAATGTAGAAGTAGGTGCAAGCTAGTTGCTACATGGCAGAAAAGCAGAATGCACAATAAACATATGCTATGGAGAGGATATATAAGTTGCAAATCAGCCCTGTGCATTGCGTAGCCTCTCCACAGCTCCCGTTTCTTGTGCTGTAGTACACGCCTGTTAAATAGGAGTGACAAAAACAAAATTGAATGCAGTCCTTGCAGTAAACACTCCTCTACTCTAGAAGACACATACCTTGTTCCGCTCGCAAACCCGCACTGACAATGTTGAGCAACCTGTCCGATGGTGGGCAAGCAGGGTGCGCTTTGACCATGTTGGACAAGCTGACTGCAAGTGTCTGGTGGCCATCATAGAACAGCTGGCTGCAATAGGCATGAAGCGTATAGTCTTTAATGCTATGATGAAAAGTTGGTGTTTGTGGCCAGATGTAATGTGAGATCAGCATACATCCCTGGCAAAAGAGGCCAAGTGGAGCCTTCAAAAACAGAGACGGAATTAATAAGAATTCAAATAATTCCAAATGGTGTTAAAATGGTCCCAATAGTACTTTGGGGAATTCTGACTGGCTTTTTCCGACTGGTATACCATCCGGATCGTGAAGCTTACCAGCACTCAAACGCGCACACTTCGCTTCACACAAGTGCCAAGTTCATTGCAAACTGGATCAAAAGGCTGAACACTACTTTTCTGTCATTCATGCACTTATCCATTGACAATAAGTCTTCCTTTCCATTTCATTGCTTCGAAGTAATAAAAGTCAGTTACCGCGTGTTGTTGACCTTCCAGAATACAAAGATACACTTGTTAGGTGCACATATACTACAATGTCCGTCAAGCTTGTTTAATGCTTTGGTGGGATGGTTGCGGATTTATATATCACCAGTTCTCCGATGCACGTGCAGCACCGCGCGGAGCCGCATGCGTAATGTTTTTTTCATAACTGTAATCAGTTCTCTACTGAACTAAATAATGATATTAGTAGTAAAAGAAACCAGTATGATTGGACCTTTTATGAAGGAGGCAAATTTGCACGCACGCATTTGGTATGCAAAACGCCTTCGCAACATGCGTGTCGCACTGGGCTTCTGGTCAAAACATTTTTGTGTAACTGTTGTATCCAGCTTTGCCCATGTAGAGTGTCATGTCAATGAAGCAAGGACGACAACAGTGTGTCCAAAGGTTCGCGATCATCGCCGCCTTGGTACAAGGGGTAGCTTACCTAATAATGAGCCGATAGAGTGCCTCCCGGTCTTTGATGTTGGGTGTGTTATTTAGCATGTTGAGGTGGAGAAACCTCAATTACAATAACTCAACACAACACAGCTACAAAATAAGCTTAAATTCGTCACAGAGTTCAATCTTCTGGAAACAGAGTGCTCAAAAGCGAACCAAAAAGCCACGCGACGCCGCCAACACCAGAATAACGACCACGTCAAAAACATCTAGGCCTATCAAAAGCAGCAAGCAGTAGCAATAAGCACTCAAAGATTGCGGTTCTCTCCGCTGGAGCGCTGGCAACTACGTAATATTTATTTTGTAATGACTAAAATTGCTTTATCGTAAAATACTATACAACATACAATTTATTATTATAAATGTTATTTGCAATGTTTATTTTTTATACCAACGGCGCCGCTTGTCCTGAGCTACCTGAGCTCCGAACCGCATCTAGTGCACTTTACATGGTAGAATTAGTTGACCTTGCACTCTATCCGGACCATCCGAACGTTGCACAATAAGCATGACCTGCGAGCCTGCAAGACTACGCCTGTGGGGGCATATTGGGGGTAATCTCGGATGCCATGCAATAAGTTTTGCAATTCCGCCATAAAGAAAGAAAATGTTCCGCTGCCTGCCGACAGGCGGCGACGCAGACATGCGGACGCAGCCAACGCTAATAGAACTAAGATCAGTTGCTAAACTCTCCGGGTTCTCCATGCTGCTGAAGCGGCGCGTCAATTTTAACGCGCGGTGGCGCTGCCGTCGAAACAGGCTCTATCTAGCCGCTGCTTGGCCGCTGTCGAAGCACAATCAAACGCTGCGGGCCCGGCCGTTCAGCGTAGCATGTAGCATTCGGGAATGTTAAATTACTTGGTGTCCTAAATGCCGTACTTATCGTTTACTCACAGTCACCAATCAAATCTGAACCGTGTGTGGCGAGCATGCTGCAAAACTTTACTGCAGCAACTCGAGCGATACAGGTGAGCGCTGCTCAGGCAACGCTACCGTTGTTTTGTTTTTTAGGAAAGTTGTTTTGCTAGTTTCTTCCCCGAAGTGGCATATGAGAAACGTGCAATAATGTTAGAGATATGATAATTGCAAGGTTCATCGTCAGTTCGAAGTATGTTTCTGCAGTTTCTGCTCAACCGCATGCATGTGCATATGTTTAACAAAAATAAAAAAATAAAAATACCAGCGCTTTTGCAGCAAAGAGCCGCATTTTCTGTGGTGCAGTTTAACGGAATAAGCGAATTTTGCGCATTGCATTCATTTCGTCAATATATAAGCATGCATGTGACTTTTAGCCGAGCGCCGCGCGCAATCTGTGCCGCGAAAAGAGCGAACTTCTGCTTCTTGAGTTGTCGGTTTCTTTCTTCCAGCAAGAGAAGAGAGCTTACACAGGAGGTTAGACGCCAACAACTCGAGACAATAAAATTTAGTCTTTTTGGGATTTCCAACTGTGGGTTTATCGTTACTGGACTGCGCCCGCGTCGCAAGTACTTTTCTTTTTTTTTTTTTGCGACCTTTCACGCAGTGGGCCACAGATAGACACACAAGTAAATGTAATTTTACATTTTATTCACAGCACTTTTTCACACTTTACTGAATGCACAAATTACAGCAGGCGAGACTTCTTCCTTGCATTTTTAACCTGACTACTCACATATTGCTCCTCTCGGATAGGAATCGTGTGTAAAAATGCATCCGCATTGCCAAATAAAACTTCACCACTTGCACAGCGAACTGAGCAGGCTACAACCTATTCGGGGTAGCTTCCTGCTCAAAAGCAGGTACAGAACAGATTTCCAAAAACTTTTTCTGTCTTAGTTTGTCGCTCGACCACTGACTTGATGCCAGTTACCAGTTCAGTCAGGGAGCTTGAAGGGTGCTTGAGCACTCCAGGGACAAATGAGCGCTTGTCAGTTAGGGAAAACCTTCGGTATACATCCTTCAGCGAGGTTCCATTTGCCCTTATCGATTTTTACTTCCTTGCCATTAATGATATGACTGTACGTCTTCAGTATGTCTTCATCGTAGAAATGAAGATCGCACACATGTGATTTGTCAGAAATTTTCCAGTCAACACGCGGAATCGCGCGGTCCCATGCCACACGGAGATCCACGTCACGCGGAGCCGAGAAAAAACGCCTCGCTGTGTTGTCGCTCTTGTAACCGCTCGCACAGCCCGGCACGCAGCACGTCGGCATGGTTACTGTAGCCCCTTCAACTTTGCATGCTAGCACAGGTAGCACAAAAAACGATCACTGCAGCAGCCGAGTCGGGAACGCACTGTACTCATGCTGCCCGCACTGCACGTGTTCAACCCACGTTCGGGCCGACGAGAGCCTGGTAGAACTGCAGCGCCACTCAAAGCAGCCAGCGGTGGCGGCGCCGCGAAACAGCTCTCAGTTTTGCAACTGATCTTAGTTCTATTAACGTTGGACGCAGCGGACTAGGGTGCCTCGATGTCAGCGCCGCCGTCCAGGGTGGAGACAACTTCGCCGACGCCACCATGTTGAAGCACACGGGATCCGCTGCGCTAGCATGCGTAACAGCGCCGTTCTTGATTTCGGCGCTTCAGAGTGCTTTGAGTTGAATTGTCTTTTTCATCAGCATCGCAATGCGTGGAATTTCACTCTCAATAGCCATTTTACACTTCGAATTGTCGAATACGCAATTGTACGACTTAATTTTACGGCCTCAAGTGGCCGAGCTAGTGCGGCTGTGGGATTGGAAAACCTGCTAATATTTAACACATCCTTTCGCCAGCATGTTCTGCTGCCCTGTGCGGGTTGAAGAAATCATCTTATTGTTTTCCACGTGGCCTTTTTTTTTTTATCCGTGGTTTTGTTGACAATAGCGCGCCAGCCGCTCGCGCCCTGCGGTTGCATTTGCTTTCTTTGCGCGGGCTGTTTCTCTTTTTTGAGCTCGCAGAAACTGATGTCGGTCTCTTTCTAATCATTCCAAGTGAAAATGCGAGTTGTTTGGCCGTATATTGCTTAGAAGGAGCAATTACATCTGTTTACAGGCAGACGCTGGTATATACTAATGGTAAGTGAACTTCAGTATACGAACGTTGCGACTGCGGTTTTTTTTTTTTTTTTTTTCTCGGCTCCCTCGAAAACCGACTTCTCTAGTTGTTGATAGCATACATGATTAAGTAAGGTTTTCACTCGTTTCGTTTTCCTCATGGGCGCCCATTCGCCGGAAGTCCGTGAACTTCCTCGCATGTCGAGTTCGCTTGCATAATGGAAATATGCACCGGTTGCTCGACTGCGATCCCTCTGCTTTATTTTATTCAAGGCGATCTCTACTGATTATTAAACTATGCATGTGAACCTAGACAAATGATTAATTTGAGGTCATCATAAACTATAGATGCTGTTTTCTGAAAATTTTAAATCCGAAATTGAGTAATCGACTTTAAAAAATCATTCATTCCAAAAATAAAGCGACCATAAAGGGTTTGATTGAAAAAGCTGTATTATTTTGGCTATGCCTGAACTACATTTTCTGATTGGGTACTGAACAGTCAGGCTGCTGTAAAAATAAATGCTAAACGCCTAAAAGTTGATGTTTATTGCTGATGCAGACAAGTATGTAACGTAACTTATCAACCTCACCCGTAGCAGACAGTAAAGACAACAAAACCGAATACGATGCGAAATCGAAAAAGCGTAGCTTGTTCATCCAGTTGATGCCTGGTACGTGGAACAAAAAGCAGCCGAAACGACATGTTCATAATGAAAACAAGTACACCGGTCGACGCTGGAAACAACACTGAATTTTTTTTCCCATGAAATTTTATTTTGTGTTTCCAGTGCCGTCCCTGTACTCTTATGAAAGCGTCGTTTCCGCTGTTTCTTTTTTTTTTTTTTTTTTTTCACGTAGAATGGAAATCATTTTTCTAATGTTGAGTGCAGTCGAACATGGAAAAAAAGGAAACTGTAATTTAAATTACCGAGCCGGAAGGACATATATATTGTGTATGTATAGTCTATTGTCACCCTTATAGAAAAGATATGAAAGCAAAGCGTGAAAAGAGATGAAAATCACGAATTATGTAACAAAGAGCAAACGTTTTGATGTGCGCAGTGTGAAAGCATTCGTAACAATAATGAAAACGAAAAAAAAAAAAGGAAAGACATCAACCACGAACTAGCGAGCAAGAAAGACTGGTACATTTGATGTGTATAGTGTGATATAACAGTTAAAACAAAGCACTCTACACAACGTTGCCATCAGCACAGTACAGCTGCCATAATTGTCATCACAATAGTTAAATTCGCTTAGCCGGCCTCTGCACCAACAGTTGAGTAGGAGCTGGTGTCTTCCTCTCCAGGAGGTGTACATTTGGCAGGCCGTCTCGCAGAGAGTTTACTCGGTTTCTGTTGAGCTGAATAAATAATTAAAAGCAAGTGCTATTCTTTCGAATCACTGAAAATTGAGGAAATTATACACTCCAGTTACATCTAACGTAAAAGAGCATGGTCAAAGTTCTGAAATTTAACAGACGGCGTCCATCCTATCAATTTCTCTCCAAACTCGTCCTCATCAAAGTGTTACTAATGAAAGGTAAAACACCAAACGTGATTACTGAGGTTAATTTAAAGTGATACAAAGAAATACTTTGAAGAATACTATTCAAAGTGATGAAGAGAACGTTTTCATAAAAATTTTGCTGATCATTACCGAGCCTCGCATATTTATAAACAATGCGCAGTCTACGGCAGATACCGATCTAGAAAACTCGGGAAATGTTTGAGTAATATAATGCTTGTTGACGGCATGTTTACATATGTCACATCATGCTTAAGCATTTTGCTCCGCAACGTAATAGGAAGCACGGCAATGAATGAACATCGCATTTATCGTGTTGCAAATGTATACACACAAACAAAATTTGGCTACATCACTTGCGATTACAACGGTGCGATATGTACTTATCTAAAGAGATAAGCTAGAAGCCTTGACTTGAGATAAGCGAGAAATCGCTACCAAAAAGCATCTTCACTCGACTCTAGCTATGACACTACGCGAATAGAAAAACAATGTTCAAAACGAAATATAGGTCAAAACTATCTTGAAACTTACATCGCCGTTATATAACTTAGTTATTTTCCGTCGGTCCCACTTCTATCCTTCCTTTCAGCCCCAGGAAAAATGAAAACAACCTAGTCCTTTACGGGTTGACCCATATCAGCACACACAAATTCTCGTAATGCTCATTCCGTTGACTTGACAAGCTCGTAAGACACGCGGTCTAACAATCTCAAATAAGTAAAACCATCAGCGAGTCAGCCGCCGCCTCGAACAACGCAAGCTTAGGTGCTTGCACCACGCAACTGCGACCGCACCGATCACCCGTCGTGATTCAACATGGCGCCGCAGCGCGAAAGAGGCGGCATGGGGGCGCTCAAAGGATGGCACCACCTAAAGCTTCTCAATAAACTAAAAGTAGCGCCAACATGTGAAGTTTGCCGCCCGCCTCCTCTCCTGCGCTCTCCTTCGTCGTTCGACCCTCTCATTGGCCGAGCGCCGTCACGTGCGCGCGCGCGCTTTTTTTTTTGCTGGGCGTGCAGCTTCCTCCTTTCCAGCGGGGCGGGCGGCGCGCGCGCGGCACATATCGCCGTGTGTTTTGCTGCCACGCGGACTGCTACTAAATCGTTCCCGCTGGCTATTTAATTTTTTTTTCAAGCATGTTGCGCTCTTTGGCCGGCGGCTGATAGAAGCACGGTGGTGAAGGCGAGTTCAACCAACGCAGACATCGCGTACAAATGGTGTCACGCACTGACAGTTGAAAACGGAACCGTTTCAGCACAAAACATAAAAAAAAACTGCTACCACGCTTCTCAAGTTTCACGGTAGCTTACAATTCAGTCCAACCTGCAAAGACTCCACACAGACTGCAGCTTCCGCCGCCTATAGTTAATTTGATCTGCAGCTGAAGTTGAAAATACATGGAAGACAGCTGCTGCCACACTTCTCAAGTTTACCGGCAGCTCGCAATCCAGTCAACGCTGCGAAGAAACCATACACAGACTGTTCCAAAATTGTTCCTGTCCGCCGCCTAGTTACAAATTTTATAAAGCATGCCGCTGAGTGGCCAAATGTGACGAACTACAGACACACGGAGATGACGGCGAGTTGAACCAACGCCGAAATCGCCTATATGTGGTGTATGACACTCACAGCTGAAACTATTCTGGCGGGAAATCCCTGTCAACATTCGGTAATTATGTTTCAGCAGTGAGTAATATTTTAACCTGAACACATTGCGACAAAATGCAAGGCTCTGGTGAGACCCGGCGCACGGTCGCCTCGATCGGCGCGCGCGCAGCGCTGATCGAGACGGCTGTTATCGCCTGCTCCGGAGAGCGCGCGCTAGTCGCGCACCCCGTAGGTGGAGCCACGGTCGAAATGCGAGAGGAGGAGCGGCGCCGCCGGAGGAGGAGAGAGGAGATGGCGCTACTTTTAGTTTATTGAGGGGTTTTAGGCACCACCCTGAACGGCGGCGCTGACATCGAGGCACCCTAGCAGCGGACGCTTATGGAGCGCTCCCGTCGTTTGCGCCCTTGTCGTCTGCTTGCGGTGAAAGTTTTGTTTGACACGGTCTTCTAATTCAGTCTCTATTGTTGTTTTTACACTGAAACATGACTGAATTTTGATTGTGGGTGTGTATGAGGCTATCGCTAGTGCTTTGATGCCTCGACAATGGAACGAAAGTGCTATGCTCCGTGATGCACTATATATGCTACATGACGGGCAAAGAAAAGTTGTTGCTGTTTTCGGCACCAAAAAACAAAGAACGTTTGAAGGTTTGAAAAAAGGTCATCCCACATAAGGAGTGGTTGCTTCAACCTTCAGACTTTTTATATGAGCTGCATTTAGAGCCTCATTTCGCGTCAAAATCTCGAAAGGGGTTTCCCTGCCAAATGGGCGTCTAATAGTTTCCCATTATTTAATTCAGCTTATTGTGGCAGGCTGCTGTTAGCAGGTAGTTTTACGGCTCAATTTTAATAATAATAATAATAATAATAATAATAATAATAATAATAATAATAATAATAATAATAATAATAATAATAATAATAATAATAATAATAATAATAATAATAATAATAATAATTCGTTCACAGGAAGGGAAAGGCGCAATATCTGTCACACGTTTCTGTGGACGCCTGAACTACAGTGTAGTCTGAACCGCGCGGTGAGGGAAGGGAAAAAGCTGGGAGTGTATGTGGAAAGAGAAAAGGAGCCATATAGTAGAGGGCTGCGAAGTAATTTCGACCACATGGGGACAGTAACGTGCGCTGACATGTCACAGCACACGGATACCTCTCCGTTTCTCCTCCATCGAAACGCAACCGTTAATCCCGACCGCCGTCGCTCCCGACCGATCGACGGGTCGGGAACGAGATCGACGACCTCTTGACAACAAGGGGGTTTCCCTGCCAAATAAGCGTCTAATGGTTTCCCGTTAATTAATTTCGCTTATTGCGGCAGGCTGCTGTTAGCAAGTGCTTTTATGGCTGCATCTTTGAAGACAGAAATAATAATAATAATAATAATAATAATAATAATAATAATAATAATAATAATAATAATAATAATAATAATAATAATAATAATAATAATAATAATAATAATAATAATAATAATTGGTTCACAAAAAGGGAAAGGAGCAGTATCTGTCACACGTTTCTGTGGACGCCCGAACCGCGCGGTGAGGGAAGGGAAGCAGGTGGGACTTAGAGTGAATTGGAATACTTTAGTGGGACTGAAAGTGGAAAGAGAGAAGGAGCTGTAGTGGAGGGCTGCGAAGCAATTTCGACCACATGGGGATCTTAACGTGCGCTGACATCGCACAGCACACGGACGCCTCTTCGACTCGCCTCCATCAATACGCAGCAACAGCGGTCGGGATCGAACCCTATAGTACTCCGGCACAGTAGTCAGGCATCTTAACCACTGCAGCACCGCGGCGGGGCAAACACCTTTTTTTTTTTTTTTTTTTATGATGAAGCAGCGTTTATTTCCCAATCGGCCGTCACCACTAACGCAATGTTCACATATCGCCGTTCAAAACTCTTAAAAACTGCATGCCGCCATCGCCAATTAATTTCTGCCAAAATATTTAACTGAATAGAATAAATTGTCAGAGCGACTAGCTTCACGTTGTTGTTATTGTGACTGCAGGAAAAAGGAAAAGAAAATGCGCGGGCCTGCACTGGCTCTGTAGCTCTGCCTTCGCGCAGACAAAGAAGAAAACAGAGAAGTGGTTCTTGTTGGGGCAGACAGAGGAGAACCTGATTTAACCTGATTTATTTATAGGAAGGGAAAGGCGCGGTAACTCTCACTTGTTTTTCTGTGGACACCGCAACCGCGCCGTAAGGGAAGGGAGGAAGAAGGGAGTGAAAGTTGAAAGAGAGAAAGAGGAGCCGTAGTGGAGGGCTACGGAGTAATTTCGACCACCTGGGGATCTTTAACGTGCGCTGACATCGCACAGCACACGACGCCTCTTCGTTTCGCCTCCATCGAAACGCAGCCGTCGAGGTCGGGTTCGAACCCGTGTACTCCTGCACAGTAGTCGGGCGCCTTACCACTGCACCACCCCGGCGGGGCACAGAGGAGAAAACAGAGAATAAATAACAAAAGAAGAGGGAGAGAGAAAGACGCTTGTCGCAACAGCCGTCATTCGCCACCGAGCAGTGGCGGGAGCAATGACGGCCTACAACAGATAAGATTCGGTGGCAGGCTAGCCCCCGCCTTGCCCCGCCGGGGTGGTGCAGTGGTAAGACGCCCGACTACTGTGCCGGAGTTCCCGGGTTCGAACCCGACCTCGGCGGCTGCGTTTCGGTGGAGGCGAAACGAAGTGGCGTCCGTGTGCTGTGCGATATGTCAGAGCACGTTAAAGATGGTTGGTTGGTTGGCTCATAGGAAGGGAAAGGCGCAGTATCTGTCACACTTGCTCTGTGGACTCCTGAACCGCGCCGTAAGGGAAGGGATGAAGGTGGGAGTGAAAGTGGATAGAGAGATAGGGGAGCCGCAGTGGAGGGCTACGGAGTAATTTCGACCACCTGGGGATCTTTAACGTGCGCTGACATCGCACAGCACACGGACGCCACTTCGTTTCGCCTCCATCGAAACGCAGCCGCCGTGGTCGGGTTCGAACCCGGGACCTTCAGCGCAGTAGTCGGGCGTCTTACCACTGCACCACCCCGGCGGGGCACGTTAAAGACCCCAGGTGGTCGAAATTACTCGCGCTCCACTACAGCTCTCCTTTCACTTTCATTCCCACCTTCACATCCTTCCCTTACGGCGCGGTTCAGGTGTCCACAGAGCAAGTGTGATAGATACTGCGCCTTTCCCTTCCTGTGAACCAATTACTACTAGCCCCCGCCGCAAGCGGCGGTGACTTACCTGTCCCAGCCCCATCAGGGCCAGGGTCAGCCACCCTTCTCCCTCTCTCTCCCTCGCAACAGGGGAGGTGGTGCAGTGTTGCTCTTCCTGGCTATAGTGCCTAGAATATACTATATTCTAGGCACTATATCCTGGCTATAACGGGGCTGGGACGGTAGGTCAACGCCGCTTGCGGCGGGTGCTTGGCTCCGCTGCAGAGCCAGTAGCAGGCCAGTACATTTTTTTTTTCCTTCTTCCTACAGCAACAACAACATTCGCCACCGAAGCGGCGGCGGGTGCAATGAAGGCCTACAACAAGTACAACCGCCGGTGGCAGGCGAGCCCCCACCGCAAACGGCAGAGGCCCAGCATTGCCAGCTCTGTAGGGCCGCCCTCCTACCCTCATGCACGTTTAGCTTCCAGACGATCAACCCCCTGGTCGAAACGTTGGCTTGCGGACCGAGGCCCCCCCCCCCCCCTGCAAACTTTTTGTTAGTTTTTTTTTCTTTATTGCTTGTAGCCATGTTTTCATAATTGCATGACGTCTTTGTTATTCGCTTTTTTGTCGTACTTAGTTGTACTTGTTTGGTACATTTCCCAACCTACTATATAAAAATAGTACTTATGGTTTTATTACTATGCATAACTTTACGGTTTCTGTTCTTTTTACGATGTCTTATTTCCGCCCCTTCCTTCTATAATGTATTTTTAACCTTTGCTAGTACACTCTAGATAATTATAGATAATGAAGTTCGTTCTGGCAGGTATTGTATGCAGTGTGTGTGTGTTTGCGCATTCGACTTAAACTGCCATGCTTCACGCGGCGTCTCGAAGCCGCGGTCGCCGAAACGCCCGTTTGTTGTTGTGTTGTTGTTGTTGTGGCTGTAGGAAGAAGGAAAAGAAAAAAATTGGAGGACGCTTAAGCTTCGCCTTCAAGAGTGGAGCGCGATAGCGTTATTGCACCTCGTCGAGAAAACTTACTAAACGCAAGGGTATTGGGGCATCCTCGCACCGGTACCCGCGCGGCCCGAAGGGGAGAAGCGGGTGAGCGAAGATAGTGATCTAAAGAAAGGAAAGACGCTTGATTCTACAACCTGTGAGGGTGCACGGCGAAACGTCAGGGGCGAGTGGCGCGCCACGTGTCGGGGCAGCGCCGCACATTGCGAGGAGGGGTTCTTCTGTGTTTGCCGCAAGATGGCTCTGCATGTGCGCAGAGCGCAGAAGAAATGTAGCGGAAACGTACTTCGCTACTCGTGTAACTGCGACTTCTGTAAGTAACATGCTCATAATTACCGATATACACTGCAGTATAACGTTCTACGGCATGCTTATAAGGCAACACCGCATTCACTAGAAGCGCTTTTGTACCGCTTGCAAGCATCGAACTCGTGGCTGAGTGGTCAAAAAAACGTTGCAGATGAATGTGCGTCACGAACTGCCATTCAAAAAAAAATTCATCGTGTGTTTGCGGTTTTTCTTTGGACTTCGACCTGGGAAAAGACGAGGCGAACGAATTTATTTTTTTCTTTAAAAAGCGGAGGAGTCGGTTTGATTCATTTGTTTCTGCGCCAAGTGGTATCGCGTTTTTTTTTCTTCGCGACCAAAATGACACCTTTTTAAGAACAGTCATGCAAGTGCGGCTGCAAAGGCTGTTACCCGGATTTGTTGTCTCCTCAAGTGAAAACATGCGTAGTGCTGTCACAGGATATTTGCGCGAGGTAGTTCTTTCTTACAAGTTGTTAGAAGTGCGTTTTTCCCGCGAATATTTGTACAGTGTTGCCAAGAAAAAGCTGTATAAGGACCTAGTGGAAATAATGCTGCCGGCACCTTTGTATCGAGAGCCCTACCGTGGAGGCCCAGGGCAGGATATTTTAAAACGAGTGAAGAGGATGCCAGTTCGACCGGCTGCCAAAACGTTCTTTTTTAAGTTGCACTCGAACACTCTACCCGTCAAAACCTGGCTTCACGAAAAAGGAATCTATGTCCCTTGGACGACAAACTGCCTGCTTTGCAAGAAGCCAGAGACAATTGAACACATATTCTTAGACTGCTGGGATGCAGTATTTCATTGGGACGCGCTACAAAGAACAATTAAAAAAGAGCTACCACTGAACCCTTATGGCATCCGGTTTTTACCGGTGGAGAACGAAGACGTACCCTATGATTTATTAATGCTTCTGGGCCTCCACAGCTTGTGGAAAACACGGATGCAAGTAAGGCATGAAGATAGTAACATTCGCAGTGTACGAGAAAATTTTGTTGAAAGTGCTGTTTATCTACGGGAATGTATCTGCGCGCTCCCCGACCCACCACAGTGGGCAGAAGTTCTGGATGACCTGGTAAAATTGAAGAAATTTTAACCTCACACGCGTCAGCTCAAGGGCAGCTGAAGTGTTTTATTAAGTGTGACAATTTGTTGTTCATGTATACCTCGGAAATAAAGAAAAAAAAAAAAACTCGTGGCTGAGTGGTAGCGTCTCCGTCTCACACTCCGGAGACCCTGGTTCGATTCCCACCTAGCCCATCTTGGAACTCGCTTTTCATTTATGAAGTGCATGTTTATTTATGAAGTGCATGCCGGGATTTATCGCTCACTGGACGCCGACGACACCGGCGCTTAACGCTACCGCGTTAAAATGCACGGGCCTGCTACTGGCTCTGTAGCTTGTGGGATTCGGGCTTGCTGCGGCTGCCCTTTGCGCGACCGCCGCCCGCTTCCCAGTTGTTCTCCCCGTTCCCTTTCTCCCGCCTGAGGCGGCGGAGAGGTGCTCGAACGACTTGTCACTGTCGTTCGGGCCGCAGCTCCGCCCTGGCGTCCCAGTGGCTGTTCTCATTGGCGCCTTTTAGCGGGAACACGGCACCGCTTCGACAGCCGCGCTCGCGCGACTGTCCGAGCGGAGCTCAGGGAGAGACCCCTCCGAGACATCGCAAGGTGCGTACGCAACTGTTCTTGTCTGCCGGCCTTTGTCCGCGCAGACCAGTGTGTACTCGAGTTCGTCTGCTCCGGGTCGTACCTGAGAGCGCAGCTCGAGCCTGTCGATCGTGATCCAACGATCCGCGACAGGCGTACCTTGCGGTGGCTGCCCACTCTCTCTCAAAGGGACCCTTTGGTCACTGCGAGAGAGAGATCACAGCACGCCTTTGCGTGCTTGCGGCGCACACTTCGTGCGCGCAGGGTGCGCGCGCTCCCTTGAAACGGTGACTGCGTATGTGTGTGTAAGTGCGTTTTGTATATATATATATATATATATATATATATATATATATATATATATATATATATATATATATATGTGCCGCTGGAGGATGGCGTTTCAATAAACGTCTCCTTTGTGAACTTCGAGGTTTGTGTCCTTGCAAGTCCTTGCAAGCGAAGTGCTCTCCTCCCGGTGGAGGTTGAGTGCGCGCTGCGGTGTTTCAGTGTGCGCGTGGTGACGGCTGATCGGGGCTTCGGCTCGCGCGACGCTCGAACCCGCGGTGGCTTGTGGCCTATGTCCACGTAGAAACCACAAGCTGAGCCACCTCCGCTGCCTGATTTATTTAGTCAGACTGATTTATTTATTAGAAAGGAAAGGCGTGGTAACTATCTCACTTGTTTTCTGTGGACACCGCAACCGCGCCGTAAGGGAAGGGAGGAAGGTGGGAGTGAAAGTGGAAAGAGAGAAAGGGGAGCCGTAGTGGAGGGCTACGGAGTAATTTCGACCACCTGGGGATCTTTAACGTGCGCTGACATTGCACAGCACACGATGCCTCTTCGTTTCGCCTCCATCGAAACGCAGCCGCCGAGGTCGGGTTCGAACCCGGGTACTCCGGCACAGTAGTCGGGCGTCTTACCACTGCACCACCCCGGCGGGGCAGATAGAAGAGAATATAGAGAAGAAAGAAAAGGAAGAGGGAAAGAAAGACGCGCGCCGCAAAGACAGCCGTCGTCCACCACCAGCGGTGGCGTGTGCAATGACGGCCTAGAACAGATAAAAATTCGGCGCCAGGCTAGCCCCCGCCGCAAGCGGCGGTGACCCACCTGTACCAACCCCATCAGGGGAGAGCACTCCACCCGTTTGAAGGCGTACAGTTGCAGGTAGTACATATGTCATTGGTTCGAATCCGTGTCGCGAGCTGGCCTTCAACTTGACTAGCACATGTATGCTGTATAAGTAACAAAAAATCGTAATACATCACCTGGAATGCTGTATGACGAACGGTTGCTCCGCATTTTGACACGAAACTCGGGAAAGGCATACAATTCAAGGTGCATGCATATGGCGTCAATTCGAATCGCTTTCGCCACTTGACCTTCATCAGCATATAAAGGTTTGGTTTGGTTTGTGGAGTTTAACGTCCCAAAGGCTATGAGAGACGCTGTAGTGGAGCGTTCCGGAAATTTCGATCACCGTGGGGTTCTTTAACGTGCACCGACATCGCACAGCACACGGGAAAAGCGGCCGCCGCGGCTGGAATTCGATCCCAGGAAGGGAAAGGCGCAGTATATATCTGTCACACTTGTTGCTGTGGGCACCTGAACCGCGCCGTAAGGGAAGAGAGGAAGGTGGTAGTGAAAGTGGAAAGAGAGAAAGAGGAGCCGTAGTGGAGGGCTGCGGAAGAATTTCGACCACCTGGGGATCTTTAACGTTGTTGTGGCTGTGGGAAGAAAGAAAAGAAAATGCACGGGACTGCTACTGGCTCTGTAGCTGAGCCACCTCCGCTGCATCTGATTTACTGATAGGAAGGGAAAGGCGCGGTAATTGTCTCACTTGATTTCTGTGGACACCGCAACCGCGCCGTAAGGGAAGGGAGGAAGGTGGGAGTGAAAGTGGAAAGAGAGAAAGGGGAGCCGTAGTGGAGGGCTACGGAGTGACCACCTGGGGATCTTTAACGTGCGCTGACATCGCACATTAAAGAGTGAATGTAGAGAAGAAAGAAAAAGAAGAGGGAGAGAAAGACGCGCGCCGCAACAGCCGTCGTCCGCCACCTAAGCAGTGGCTGGTGCAATAACGGCCTACAACAGATAAACATTCGGTATCTGGCTAGCCCCCGCCGCAAGCGGCGTTGACACCACTCCCAGCCCCGTAGGGCCAGGAACAGCCACACTCCTGCGAAAAATCCCCAGGTGGTCGAAATTACTCCGTAGCTCTCCACTACCGGCTCCTCTTTCTCTCTTTCCCCTTTAACTCAAACCTTCGATCCTCCCTTCCCTTACGGCGCGGTTCAGGTGTCCACAGTGACAAGTGTAACAGATACTGCGCTTTTCCCCTCCTCTGAACCAATTACTATTACAGTTGAATCCCGCTATAACGAAATTCACGGTGCACGAAAAAAAATTCGTTCTCGCGGAACTTCGTTATCGCAAAAATTTGACGTGAAACGCAGAAAGAATTGCCCAAGCAGCAGCAAAGGCGTTTAATGCCAAAAATCTGTAAGCTTGGTTTGCTTACGCTTCACGGCGAGCAACGCCGTCACGCGATTTTCGCACTCGGTCAGCAAACCCATTGCAACATCGTCGTCTCGGACAGCAACGAAATTCCTGATGACATCAAAAGCGTCCATCACCTGTACGGCGGTTGCCGCAGCCGGCGCTTCCTGTACGTCGTCGTCTTCTTCATCGGAAGAGTCCTTATCATTCCGGGCAGCTTTTATGATCTGCTCATCACTCACATCTTCGTGAACAACAACACAAGCGTCAGCGCCGATGTATTCGTCGAGCTCGAGATTAGGCGGCACGGTTCCTATTTCTCCCAGCGTTTTCCAGGCGGCCGCGATCCCCGGAGCCGGTGACGCCTCTTCGTCGTCGTCTGTAACGCCTGGTGTTAGGCCAGCAGAGTATACGGGTCGACCTTCGGCAAATCCGGCGTGCCTGAAACAGTTCACAATTACTGAGCGCCCCAGTGTGCTCCAGGCAGCAGACATAATCTGCAGTACCACGTACAAGTCCACCTTCGTGTCTCGGCCGGTTTCAGTGTTAAAAAGCAGCCGCTGAATTAACCTCCCGCGGTAAGCGCGCTTCAGGCTAAGAATCACGCCCTGATCGAGAGGCTGTAAGACAGACGTGCAATTGGGAGGGAAAAACCTCAGCTCCGTGTTAGTGAGCTTGACTTCGTCGGAGTGATGCGCTGAACAATTGTCCAAAAGCAAGCAAACTTTACGGCCCTGCCGCTTCATGTCGCGGTCGAATGCCATCATCCACTCGGTGAAAATAGCGCGGGTCATCCATGTCTTGTTGTTCGCCTTGTACTGCACAGGTAGGCTGCGAGTTCCCTTAAAACAGCGCGGCTTGGCACTTTTGCCCATGACTAACGGCGGACGCTTGTCCGAGCCATCCATGTTTGTGCAAAGCAGCACTGTGATGCGTTTTTTGCTGTGTTTGCCGCCGTGACAGCGCTGCCCCTTGAAGTCGAGCGACCTAGCCGGCAACATCTCGTAGAATAGCCCGGTCTCGTCGGCGTTGTAAATGTCTGCAGGCGCGAAGTTGCTTAAAATTCCGGCCATGTTACTCGCCTTCCAAGCAGCTGCTCCGTCCACGTCTGCTGACATTGACTCGCCGCACAACACTTTTCCAACGATGTTATGGCGGGCCTTGAAACGGTTTAGCCAGCCAATGCTGGCTTTAAAATCATCAATGCCAAGTAGGCATGCATAGTTCAAGGCTTTCTGCTGGACGATGCTTCCGGACAGGGGGACGTTGCTGGCTCGTGCTTCCACAAACCACGCATGCACTGCTTTGTCCAACTCTTCATGAAGGGGCCGCGTCACCTTTTTGTGCTTCGAGGATGTGCCTGAAGCAAGTGCCATTCTCACGCTGTCCTTATTGCCTAGAATCGTTGACAGCGAACTTGCAGGAATTCCGAAGTCTTCAGCAATTGCCGCTTTCTGCCTTCCGCTTTCTGCTTGGGCGATTATTTGAGCTTTTTGCTCAAGGGAAAGAGTTTTGCGTTTTTTCACTTGCGTTGCCATCGTGTCCTGCGGATGAAAACTCGTCGTTGTCGAAGAGAAAGGCAGCGAGTGAACAACGCGACCACGACACAAAGCCAAAATGGCGGAACTGCAATCACGTGATTTCATGCTTAATGTGGCTTTGGATTTGACTTGGACTTCTCGCCAATAAAACTAGTTTCGGTTTCGATTTTGAACGCGAAAATTTCGTTGAAGCGGAAACGCTCTGCAAAAATGGTTCGTTGTGCAGAGAAATTTAGGCCATTAATTCTTATAGGATACTCGCGGGGAATAAAAAATTATTCGTTGTCGCGGAAATATCGTTGTGGCGGTATTCGTTGTGGCGGGATTCAACTGTATTGTTATTATCATTGGGCACAGCCGTCGGAGCGCCTTAACTACTGCACCACCTCGGCGGGGCGGGTTGTTTAAAAGGGGGGAGCGTATATATACACGCGAAAAACAAATATTGTGGCCGTGGCGTCGGTCGCGAATGGGTTTGGATGCCTCCAGCGATGCACACTGGCTTACTGCGTGCGTCAGCCGACCGCTTGGTAATGTTATTCAAGCATTTTGCCATATTTGGAATTTTAATGACCGTTTCGCGAGCCCAGCGGTTTTTATCGCAATGTGGCATATAATGCTTTCGAATTAAAACAGACATCAAAAAGTCGCCAAACAATCGCAAGACAAATGCTAATTTTCTCCGAAATTATTCCTTCTCACGGAGCAGCAGCAGGCGACGGGCAAGGCGCAGAGAAGCCTCCTACTTTGCATTCAAAATGTTCTGCGGCAGCGAAATTTTCCTTCACACGCGCCGTGCCGACAGTTGCTCTGTCTGAGGAAAAGCAGTTAGCGTGCCTGCGTCAGCCGCACGTGCCCCCACGCGAACAAAGCACGACACGAGATTGCCGGCCCAGAGGAGAATTAAGAGACGCGCAGGCACCTCTGGGCATTGTGTGCAGAATAAGGGGCCCGGAGCTGCACTGTTCCGTCCGGGGACTTAAGTGGGGAGGACGATTTAAGGGCGGTGTTTAAATCTTGGCACCCGTTATCCTTGCAACGAGGATTTCAAAGAGGAAAAAAAAAAATGGATAGGCTGCCGAGCGCGAGCGTGTTGTTGCTTAGGCGGCCAAGTGCGCTCGTTTTCGGATCACACCTCGCATTTTCCTTTTCGGCTTTTCGTTACGGCCTACTGCGGGGAATAGGAGCTCTTCGGACTCTTTGTCTCCTTCACTGAGATCCTTCGCAGCCGGTTCTGCTGCCCAGTGCGGTTTGCAGTTGTGCTGTTCATCCGCTACAGCGGCTCAGTATATGGCCATGACGTTGCAGCTACAAAACGCACAGTCGTGGGTTTGTTCCAGGGCAAATACGAAAACGCATGTTTAAGGCCATTTGGATGCCTCAGGCGCTGGAAAAAAAGTCATAGCGGTGCTTGTTCTCCTTGCCAAAGGTAGAACACTCTACCGAAGATTCGAGGCGTGGTTGTGCTCGGGAATGGATGGATGGATGGATGGATGGATGGATGGAATATAGGAGCGTCCCCTTTGAAACGGGGTGGTAGCAGTAGCTATCATGCTCATTTTTCTCCCTATATCTTAATTATTGATTTAGATTGGCTAACTAAACCATCATTCTATTTATTAAATTTTTGTTTCTACATTACTAACATTATGTCACTTCTCTGCTTTTAAGCCACCAATCTTCCAGTCGTTTTTTGCTAGTTTCCACCGCTGATTTATTCACCCGGCCACTGGTATCTCTAAACCCCAGAGCTTCAGGAACAGTGATTGCGCCTGCATCAACTTCCGGATGCATTACATTCGAGTATAATATGGTCAATTGTTTCACTGGAGTTACCACATACAGCACATGAGTCATCTCCATTGTTAAATTTCTTTTTGTAGCTGCGTGTTCTAAGGCACCCTGATCTAACTTCAAAAAGTAGGGCACTGCCTCTTGAGTTATCAAAGAAATCTTCCTTCCTGATCTGCATTTTCCACTTTCGGTATAATTTGACACTCTGTTTCTTTTCCATCGAATTTATCCAATTTTTACCTTCTGTGTTTTTCACCTGTTGCTTAATGCTCTTTATTTCTCCGTCCTTGTGACTATAGCATACTTACTAGTTACGTTCGTAGTTCTTTTCATCCATTGTGAGTCAACGCTTTTTAAGTACAGGTATTTAAATACTTTAGCTGCCCATCTGTTACTGTCCAATTTCCTCAGGCGTTCCTCATATAATATACTTTACTCTGAGCTTCCCGTACTTCGAAAGATGCCCAGCCCATATCTCCCTCTACCGCCTCATTTGTAGTTTTGCCGTGGGCACCTAGTGCTAATCGTCCAACGGATCTCTGATTTATTTCTAATGTCGACTGTATACCTCTGATTTTAGGCACAAAACCGCATTTCCGAAAGTAAGTCCGGGCACCATAATTCCTTTCCAAATACCCCTCAAAACCTCATACCTATTGTATCCCCACAATGCCTTATGCTTCATTATCCCGGCATTCCTTCGCCCTTTGGCCTTAAGTGATTGCTCATGCTTTCCAATGTATGCCAATCCTTCGTTTACCCATACCCCCAGATATTTATATTCTGCTACTCTAGGTATTTCATGGCCTTGTATTTTAAGGCCCTGATCAGTTGAGCCGTTGAAAATCATCAGACCCGACTTAACTGCGCTAAGACTGAAGCCTAGAGCGTCCCCTTCATCTCCGCAATACTTAACTATAGAGTTTGCAATTCTTCCAGACTCTCAGCTAGCAGCACAATATCGTCTGCAAAGTAAATTTATAGTAGCGTCCCCACGCATCATGCCCGGCGCATACAAGCCCTCTACGCAACAATGCCGATTTTTTTTTTTTTTTTTTCTGCCGCACACCCGTTAACTTTCGATGTCAAGTGTACCAAGCAGTAGGAGCTCAGGAAACCTCCGTATTGGTCCTCAATTGAGATGGCGTGATGCTGCTGCTCTAGTTGGGCACCGACACGCCGCTGCAGAAACGGAGGAGGCGTTCTGTTTGCGAATGTTTATTTGCACAATATTACATATCGACTAAAGCGGCCGCTAAGTGAACCATCTCCGCCTTCTGGAAGCTTATCTTATCTCTTTCCGGATAAGCGTGAGAGGCAACCAAAGCGATCTCTTGTTTACTTCAGCGCGTATACACACCTCATTCTCTCCGCCCTCTCTCCTTCGCGATAACCTGCCCTGACTGGCTTCTCATCGAAAGGGTGAAGATGACATCAAAGGAATAGTGCACGATTTTATTACTGCTATAAGAATTTTCTTCCCTTCCTGCCCTTGAGGGATAGTGCCTAGCCCTATTTCGAATGCAAAACATATGAACCCATCTATCCTGTGTAGGTGTTCTATTAAACCGTCCTGTGGAGAAAATAAGTACGCCTGTATCATATTATAAAGACAGAGACCCATGCTAAAGTAGGGCTTTTATTCGAGTGCCCAAATGTATTGTAGAAGGATGGAAAGCAGGGAAAGTTGACAACAGTTCATTGTGAGTGTACCAACGCAAAACGAGACGAAAGACGAAACGAGAAGGCACAGCCGAGTGTTGAATCGAAACGCAAGTTTTTGTTGAGAAGAATTAACATGCATTTTATGAATTAGACACTGCAGCGCTTATAATACAGCACATGAACGAAACAATTAGAGGCAAGGAGTATTTCCTTAGTAATATATATACCGTCAGCCATGCGGTGAATTTCTAACAAAACACGTTTTCCCTTGTCCCCGTTCTATTTCGGTTTTTCTTTTTTTTCTTTGAGAGTCAAGAACTGTCAAGAAAGCAGACCATTTTATCAATCAGTAATAAGGAGGAACCAATCTCTAAGCCAGCCTTCTCTATAGCTAGATGATAAAAAAAAAAAAATATTGACTTGCTTTATAATTCACGACTCTCGACAGCGAAAAAAAAAAAGAAAAAAAGAAAACAAGATGGTGAAAGAGGGAGTTCCTTTTTTCTTTTTTTTTGACAGAGGTTTTTTAAGCGGGCGTTGGTCGTTTCCTGCGAAAAAATGGGTTAGGCGAAGCCACTCATGCCAGTTTTAGGGTCACCCGCCCGAGCTATATCTTTCACGCACTAAACGGTAAGAAAAACTTGGGAGGACGCTTTTAACACCCTCTTTTCATTCCACAAGATTTTCTTTTAATTTTTGTGCACGTTATTCAAATTATTTAATTGTTATTACCGTGACATCGATCAGCACGCCTCCCTTTCGAAACATACCTTAGTAGGTTATATACGTTCACTATAGTGCAACAACACGCTCAGTACGAACGACCCTTCGCGGCCCAGGCGTTGCGGGCCCGCCTGGAACA
This sequence comes from Amblyomma maculatum, assembly GCF_055883805.1. Lineage (NCBI taxonomy): Eukaryota > Metazoa > Arthropoda > Arachnida > Ixodida > Ixodidae > Amblyomma > Amblyomma maculatum. The sequence goes on from NC_139346.1 coordinate 202,954,449, forward strand.
CAGAGGGGGTGATTACGATATCTAATGCCGACTATATATTTTAGTGAATAACGTCTATTTTCAGAAATGCCTTCATTAGAGGGATCTCCGCCATTTTGACTCTATTTGCACCCTCCTATAATTCGTAAGTTTTATTTGAACCTCCTCTGATTTTGCCGATGCCAGGTTTGCAGCAGGCTATCGCGTGATACGACGCTTGTTGCAAAGCAGCTCCCACAGTATCCCATCGCATCTGAGCTTAATAAACTCTCTTTATAGGCACAGAGGTGAAGCGGTAATATTTTATTTCTAGCAAAAGGATCGCGAAAGCAGCAGCTACCGTAATAATTAACGAATGAATAAATAAAAAATCTGGGCTTTATAGCTGCCCACAATCATAAGGTGCAGCACAAGCGAGAAGATTTCGTTGCGGGTTTCTTGTGAAGACATTTCCCACTGATGGTATATTAAGCAGTTGACTATTATGTATTTTAAACTAGATGCTATGGTTCGCAAACACCGGGTGCTTGACGTCGCGACAACGTTCCGCTCGAGCCTCAACATAGCAGTTATTATTTTTATTTATTTTTTTAGACAGCCAAGTGCGAATGTGAGTAACAGGGAAGCTGGTGTGGGTGGCGCTTTGCACGCTTCGAGTGCTTCGTTTATACACACCCTTCGTTTCATACCGAGGTGTAGTGTGCTCGAACGGTGCCCGCCGTCTGCAACGCCGTCAGCATCGCCGCGGTCGCCGCCACGGCGCTGTGCTCGCATACATGCGTGTCGTCTGCTGCAGCGCGTGCGCGCGTGGCCAACACTCGCGGCGGCGGCGCGTGTAGCAGCGTATCTCCTGTGTGTTTTGTGCAGGCACGCCCCTGACGCCGCAGGATGCGCTTGCAGCGTGCGCGACACAAAGCACTGGCCCTTTATTTTCTGCGTCGGGCGTCACCGCGGCGGACGGCGCCAGCGTGGCGCGTGGTTCCGCTGTCGGGACCGAGGGCTCGCATCGGGCCACACAAAGGCCGCCGGTTCATGCGTGCGAGGGCGCGGCGCGTCCAGCGCAGGCCGGAGACAAACGGCGGACGCACGCGCCCCTGCGTCCGCCGGGAGCAGAGGGTCGTTGCGCCGCCGCGTCATCCGCGGACCGCTTGGCTGCAGAGCACAGCGATGCTACGTGCGCATATGCTACTGCGCGTCGGGCGTTGCAGACGTAAAAACAAATGAAGAGAATTCGGGTTCGAACCAAACGCAGCCCTGCAGGAAGTTTCATCCGTCAAGATCTCGGTGGTGACGCTTCATCCCTGTTAGGACGTCATTCTCTTTTCAAAACGAAGATGCCTCTTGTAATTCTGCGCTGGGTAATGGGCTCTTGGTAATGCTCGAATGCCAATTAAGTGCTGTGGCACTCAGCCAACCCCCAATTAATTAGCTCTGATTCCTGAATAAATCAGACTTCAGGACAAGTAGCTATATGAGCAAATAATTCCGGTTAGTGGCACAGCAATACCCATCAAATGATGCTATATATCTACTATAATGAAACCTAGCGGACACCCCGAAGCTCGTCTCTCTTTCACGACCAGAGAACGTCACGGGCGGACGGTCGGTCTCGAGCGTGACGGCTGCACTCGAACGTGAGCGCGTCTCTTGAGACCAGCCGCGAGCGGACGTTGCCTGCTTCGACAGTCGCCAGATACCGCCCTCGTCGCGGAGAGCGCTCGAGTCGGCGCGCATTTCAGTGCTTGCCTCATAGAGCATTCTGCGTGCGCGGTTTGGAATTCTAGCCGTTGATGGGCCAGTGCCGGGTGGGACGCCTGCCCTGTTTATTTGGGATGCACATTAGGTGACCCTTGTCGGCGAACAAATTTCCTGAGTGCTTTTAAAATCGCTAGGATTTTTGTATTTCGCAAGTTCGTTGGAACCGGATAAGCACGTGATATATTTTTTCGCCGGATACACTTCCATTCAGTGGCGTAGGGACCACGAGAGACGGGCATCACAAAAAAATAATAATAATAATAAGTTTGCTGGAGATGAGCTGACCTAAATTTGAATTTTAATAAAGAGCGGTTTTGTTCTCAGGGAGAGCGTCGAGAGTAAGACCAAAGCTGTCATATTTAAGCCGAAAAACAAAGTTATCCCACCGCATGATAATATTATATTAAACTCGCGGTCGGTAGAAATAGTTGAGCAGTTTAAATGTCTCGGGGTTATATTTTCTGCCAGTATGTCATGGGATTAGCATGTCAATTATATCTTGAAAAAAAAAAGATAGCTCAAATCACTGGTGTTATAGGCTGTCTGAAATACATACTTCCCACAACAACTAAGATGCTGCAATTCAATATTCAACTCGCATTGGTACTACAACATTCACTAACCTTGAATGTATTCATTTAATGCAAAAACGATATCTCCGAAATACATATGATTTACCATTCTGACATCCAAATGCAGCTTCCTTTTGTCGTTTCAGAGTGATGATTAAAGCACATAATCTTTATAAATATCGCCTTAGTGTCACTTTTAAAACAGAAATCGGGGCTAATGTAACAAATCTTAAAAATTCAGCAAAACTAAGCAAAAAAGAATCAGTCTATCCAACAAGACGTGGCGAAGAATGGACAGTGTCAACACCTCGACTAAATCTTGGTAGAGTATGCCTTCAGTACACTCTTCCAACTCTTCTAAATAGGTATATCCACATTAACTTCGATTAGTTTTTTTCTTCACGTCGAGAACTACATAATTTGTTTTTGAATAACGTGGTTTAAGTTTTTATGTATACATATTGCTGTTTCGTGTATTCTCTGGTGTTTCCTTGATGTGCTTGTTTTCAAAATTGTATAAGCTCTTGTGTCGTCTCCCTGTCAATCATTAGGATTGTAGACTCGTCAAGCTGCCCAAGGGCAGCTTTTTTCTACGATTCCTCCGGCTGTAGTGTTAGATGGGAAATAAACTTTGATTTGGTTTGATATATGGTGACGCGTACACTACAGCTTGTTGTCAGCATGTCCCCAATTCAGTCTGAAAATCAATGAAATTGTTGCAGTGCTACAAGTTGTGCCCAAAATCTACACTATAATTAAGCGCCAAATTATCCATCGCTGCATTTCTTTTTTGAACTTCTGATTGTTCCATGGTGCTCTCTTATATGTTTTGTTAAAATCAGCACGCGCCAAACTGTGTAGCACAAAATAGCAGGAAATAACAACTGCGCACAAAGGCACCCATTTACTCACCTATTGGCTTACACGGGAACGAAACAAGAAACGTTTATGAAAAGCGTTACACCATATAACAACGTTATTTCCACATGTAGTCTCCTGTGAATCCGAGGCAGATATTTCGGTTACAGTTGTTATCCTGCTCCCCTCTCCACAGCAAAGTATTTCACAAACGAAATAGTTGAAACAGTGATCACCGCGTCCATCTAAGTGGTGTGCAGACGCCGGGTGCAGGCATCTTATTGTAGTCACTATTTGTACAATGCTCAATGTTTATTGCGGTCTTAATTCTTACAAATCTTGGACATTTTGTTCTTCTTTCTTATGTGTTGCTTTGTCACGCCTTGTGTTTCACCAGCGCAACGTTGGCTCACGCGCATTGCGATACAGTAGTGTAAAATCGTCGCAACAGATAGACCATGCACACTCTAAGAAAAAAGGTAGATTCTAATAACTACATCTTGGGGTAGTAACTGCATGCAGTAACTGCAAGGTAGTAACAGTTACTACGTCTGAGAGGGTAGCAACTGTAACTACCTTTAGTAAACATTATTGTATAGTAACCAAAACCACAGTGCACCGGAACACATCGCAGGCTATATATACAGGGTGTCCAAACTAACTTTAGCCAAGGGTTAAGAAAAAAAAAACATTTGAGGTAGGCCGGGGAAACTAGCTGCATAGGTTTGCCAGCCGTCTTGCGCACCAAAGTCAATTTTTTGTTTTGCAATTAATTGATTAGTAATTAATTTTTTTTCTAAATTACTAATATGAACTTTACAAAATTAACGTGATTTGCAAAGTTGGGGAGCCCCTTCAGAAACCATGTACTAATTGGCGAAATTCACGCGCCACGATTGTGCTGCTCTCAACCAGGATTTGAGTGAAAAAAATCAGCTGCGACGTGACTCCACCGCCCTGTTGCAACGACAGGCCAATATGACTACACGATGCATGGTTCATTCGCCCGCGTCAGCCCGTCGGTGCACGTGAACAGGGCCGTTGAGTCATAGGCTCAGCTAATTTCGTTCACTCAAACGATGATTGGAAGTACCACAATCGTGAGGCGCGAATGCGCTAGTCACGTGATTGTTTTTGTATTTCCCGGGCTTTCTTTGGAGCCTTGAGAAAAAGTTTATACGTGAGTCTTTCTTTTATTGAAAATATATGGAAGGGGGGTTTCATAAAAAGCTTTTTAAGTTGCAAATCACAATTATCGTCTAAAAGCAGTGTTAAATTATCTTAATCACTAATTAGTTAATTTTTAAGCGTTTTTATGTATTGAGACAAATAATTTGAGATTGTATGCATGTATGTGCAGTTACAGAGTGCTGTTTATGTTTCTCGCGAACCAAAGGGAATTTCTCTTCCGAGAAATCATCTGTAGCTCGATCGTGACTCTCCTTCGTTCATCGACGGCGAGCGCATGATATAAGAGCTATCATGTTCTCTAAAATGTCGGCCCGTCCTGCAGGATTGCCGTTCTTGCTTTGGTGGCCGGCAGCCGACGGAATCTGGTCGGCCGGCGCCTCGCAGTTGAAGAGATTGTCGTGCCAATCGCAGGCGCTTCAATATCGCTGAAGAATTAAGGCCCGTTCACACTTGCGACTCGCAGAGGTTTGGTCGAAAAGTGACCGTCGCAGGCCAGTTATGTTTTACCGTAACTCATGCTTTGAATATTAACGGTGTCGTATCTGATTAGTAATCTTATATTATCATTTTATGTTTATCTTTATAATAATATATCATATGAAGAATATCCTCAATCATGAAAGTAATTATTAGTGAAAAGTAAACGTCATAGACATCTTATCTTAATATATCTCTTGCTTCAAATAATTTAACATTGAAAGCACACAGCTTTCCGCTCACTCTCATTTAGGAAAAAGAAAATCAGTCCTCCAGTGTCCTTTCTCCGCAAAGCGATATATGATGCGAGATCCGTCAACACGAACTTTCCTGTGGACTTTCAGCAATGAAAGTCCGGTCAGGTGCTCCCAGGTCATGTTTGCCCGAAGCCAACGTGCATTCCGCCAAGGCGACGCTCACTAGTGGCGAAGCCGGAGCCTGCAGTAGAGTTTTCGTGTCCATGTTTGCCCTCCTGGTCAAACGATAAAAGAGAGAGGACAACCAGGGAAATGTCTTCCCAGACAGCCCGCTGTGTTCTGCGGGCCGTCTGGAAAGTTCATGATGAAAACAAAACGCAAAAAAAAAAAAAAAAAAACCACGAGACGGGCGTTTTGTTTGCATCGTGAACGCGAACAACCCGCCCAACTTTCCGCTTTGCCCGAGTTAACTAGGCAACGCCAGAGCTCTGAATTATTAGTATGGCCATAGCCAGTGTGGACCATAACTGGTAGAACCGAGTATTCTGTTTTGTGGTTTTTGTTTCTCTTGCTTCGAAAAAAAAAGTGAAATTCTTTTTCGTGCCCCCTTAAAGCCCGAAAACGGATGTTCGGGAAAATGTATGAGCCCTCGTGATACAACCCATCCTTTTTTTTTTTTTATTTGTGTTTTTCCATCGGTATCCTAATTCACTCACTGCTAGGTTCAAGTGTATACAGCGAGAATGAGCTAACTACGGCGCAGTACGGCGTCTTATCGAATGGTAGCATTCCCATGTTGCCTTTATTTATGTACTCTTTCAGCGAGAGGACGGCATAACCCCGATACCTGCTCCGGCCATTTCCTGGTTTGTTCCGCGCTCAACTTCATGGTTGGTGCCTTGCCTCGTGTCAAGCTTCCGCGACCGTAAATTACGTTTTTCACGTGAGTTCGATGAACCGAGATTCGAGATGAAGCTGGGGAACCACTTGCAAGCCCCATAATTAATGCCCACCTCTGAACAAGAGCTTCAGTCCTGACTACGGCGTGCTCTATATCTCATGACTGCACAAGTGACGCACACCGCATGAATGGTAGTTACAGGTGACATATTGATAACCTGCGCGAAGGAAGATGCCCTCATTGCACTTATCTGGATTAGTTTCTTTTCTGTAAAGTTTTAAGTCTTGATCACGAATACACTGCTCAAAGCAATGCTCCATTAGTGAAGATGGACATCTTCGGAAATGGTTTTCAGTGACTACTCCCGAGATATGGCAATACGAATGCTACTTCATGCAGCGTTGACTTGCTGTGCCAACATGACATGATCGGGACATGCATAAATAGTGCAAGAGCGCAGTAGCCTGTCTCTGCACTTTAATCCCACAGTGGAAACAAAAAGAGTCAAGTTCACAACGTCAGGTTTGAAACATTGTTTTTATTCATCCTCGGTGGCTTCAAATAAAAAGCAGCCAAACGAGGTGAATTCTATTTTTCTTCAAACATAATAATTGTACAAGAAAAAAAAAAAAAAGGTTTCATAAATAGTTGGTACGCTTCGCGAAGTGTACAGTTGAAGATGGGATTGAATGTAGCGGAGGCGGCGCCGTGCGAAAAAATAAAACGGTTAACAAAAAAAGTTAACAGATCGAAGCCTTATCGCACAGATGCCAAAACCTCGCGCAGCGAAATATCACAGTCAGGTACAAACTACAATCAAAAGCAGTTCACATGTGGAACATGCATACGCATGTAATACGATGATTGACAAGAGCACTTCGTAAACAATCTGACTCGATAACTATGTACACTATTAACAAAAAAATGAGATTTGCAGTCTAAAAGTCCTTCAACACGCCCTTGGATTCCATTTAAATACATGCTTTAACAACGCGTTCACACCGAAGTGGGAGCCAACACTAGTGCTTTAACAGGGGAACACTGTCTTCATTCGTATAATTTCAAGAAGGGCAATAACACAGTGAGAGTCCCATGAACGTAGCTCGTCTTCGCGTATTATATTAAGGCACTTGCGGCGATTCTTCTCGAAGTCTTCGACATGGAAGGACTGATTTGACAGGTTTGTAAAACAGGCCGACGAGGAACTGTCCATAGAGATCATGATGAGTTTTGTCCGATGAGGGTGGTGCTGGGAGGGTTATTGCAAAGATGAACCGAATGTCTCTCCGCCCATCCCCACACACCAGCTTTTTGGGAGCTGCGTAGCCGTGGCGACCTGATCGTTCACCAGGGCCTCCAGACGGCTTCGTCTTCGACTTTGACCGTGGCTTGCGTCGACATCGCGATACCATAGAAGCTCTGTTGGTGGGAGCAGCCCGAGGAGGACGAGCAGGACGCCGGAGACACGGGGCTTGGAGGAGAGGACAGTGACGCTGAGGACGACCGCTCACTGGAGGCAGGGCTGAGGATACCGGAAGACGCGGCCGTGGTGGTCAGGCCAGGGGTTGCCGGCGGGGATACCGGCGCGTAGACGGATAGCTGGGATGGTTGGGGCAGCAGGAAGGCGATTTCACCCGAGGGTAGCCTCGTGGGGAGTAGCTGCACGCTTCCGGCGTTGAAGAAGTGGCCGTCATCACTTCCCGGGCTCGGGGGTGGCGTGGACAGTTCGGAGACCCTAGAGGCGAGGTGTCCCATGACTCGCTGCCGAACTCCAGTGTCGAGTCCCTCGAGCCGGTTCAGGTAGCGGCCGACTTCGGCCGCGCACTCGCGATAGCCTGCCCGGAACTTGTCCGTCACCGAGTTGTCGGAGACGATGGCACGCGCCGCCTGCTGTCTCTGCAGCTGCTGAAGGTGCTTGACAGTCATCTCCAGAATGTCTGCCTTTTCCAACTTGGAGTGCCGTGCGTTCTGAGGAAAAAAAAAAAAAAAAAAGAGGCTCGGTCAGTCATCAGTGTCACATGCGAAGTCAGCACGAGAACGAACAATATCTGACAGACACGATTAACACGAAGTCGTTGAAACTATCACACGTGACTTGCGAGTCTTGGCGATCCCTTTAGCAGAGAAAGGTAGGATAGGACACAGCAAACGCCTCCTCGCACGCAGCGCGCGCACACAGAAACGCGTAGGTGAAGATGGGGCGCACGTGGCAGAGAAAGACCGACCTGCCACCGCCGAGATTGCAGGCGACGCGGTGCACAGCTGCGAGAGCGCAGAGATGGCGAAATGCGAGGAAAACCTTTCTTTTCCCAACGGAGCAGACGCGTGTCGAGAGTGCGCACGCGCCGAAGCGGATGCGCGCGTGCGGCGCCGTCGAAAGAAAGAACGTTTGGGAAAGAACGCCAGGCACGTGCCAATTCATTTTTTTTTGTTTTTTGTCAAGGGACCGAGCGACCAATTTGCGCGCACATGCGCAACGCTCGCTTGCGTGAATCACGGGGTCGCGTAGGCAGTGATGAAACTACTACTATAATGCGCTACGGTAGAGTGACAACGGCAGCGGCCGGTGGTAGTGGGGCGGCGAAATTCCTTTCCGCCTGGCAGGTTATGAAAAACACAGCGAATACAAAAAAAAAAAAATAATAAAAGAGAGAGAAGCAATGCGGGGGAGACGGGGGAAACTCGAGGAAAAGGAGATACAGCGAAAGAAAAAGAAATGGGTAAGTCCGCGGCGAACACCGGCCCGCCGCCCGCCATCTGGCGCGAGCGACCGTGGGAACGGAGCGTTTCTCGAGTTCGGCGGGGAGCCCTGGTGAATGGAGCACCGACGAGGGGGAAGGGGGTGGAGTAGGGGCGATGGCAAGCCATCACTTGCCGCTTTCTGCCGCGCGTACCCCCCACCCTCTGCTGGCTTCCAGCCACCTGTGGTAGGAGGGGAAGTTCGGACATTCCAACGAACCGAAAAGACCGTTGGTAGAGGAAAGCAAGATTTGCGACAAATTTGTCATATTTAAGCATGAAATTTAGAAACAGTTGGAATTAAATTGCAGGCATCATCGTCAACGGTCGAGACGGTTTTCCAAGACTCGCAAGGATATTTAGAGCTACAGAAACCTAAACTAAGCAGTACAAACCCCATTGAAAATGGGGCAACTGACAGAGTTAGTGTGGAAACACGTTGGAGAATAAAAGATACTTACATCCTTCTTTAGTGCATCCAAGATGAGATTCTTGAGCTCAGTGAGGCTGTGGTTGATGCGCGCCCTGCGACGTTTCTCCATGATGGGTTTGGTACTCTGCAAAAACAACACAGATAACAAGGTCAGTCACGGAACAACCGGCTAAAGTGAAATCGCACGACACCAAAAAAAATAAATAAATAATAATAATAAATAATTCTGGAAAATTTCAGTTTGAATCTGACACCAAGACTGCGCAAATCAAGCATTGAAATCAGTAGTACATGCTTAAATGTTAAGTGGCTGGGCGTCGTCGTTAAGTAAGCATCCGAGTTCGCGGTTGGGCACGACGAAGTTTTAAATTTGAAACTTAAGCTCCCTAAACGTGCCAACCACGAGGCAAGAAGCGGGAACTTACTCGTCGCAGTTCGCTGGCCTTGCTCGGTGCTCTATCGGCAGGCATGTTGCTAGTAGTTGGTCGTCGTCACTAGCGAGAACTAGATCACACGACGAACGTCGGAAGGTGGCGTGACGACAAGACAAGAGTAATCCAGGAAGCTGATCGTCGGTCGTAGCCGGAGGCTAAGGACGATGCGCGCACAGTGTAGAAAAGGCGTGCCGCGAGGCAAGCGCGGAGCACAAGTCTCGGTGGCGCACGACCGAACGAGCGGATGACACGGCAATGCGCCCGTGGCGAGCGAGGCCGCTGCTTTTCTAAGCTACCGGGAGAGGAGGAAAAGAGCGCGCGGCAGCTGAGAGAAGAAAGAGGAGGCTCAGCGGCAAGACCTTCTCCTCCTCATCCTCCTCGGAGTAGCACGTGCCCGCAGCCAGTGTGGGAAAATGCCACCGGAGGAGACCTTTATCGAGCGGCCGAGGTCAAACAGGCGTGCGCCGTCCGTGTGAGACACGCTCGGCACCCGCGTTCCCACGCTCGCGCAGCCAATGGCAGCGCGGCTCGCCCTCGCCCCGGCTCGCGCCGCCGGGGGTGCGGGGAGGAAGGGGGGCCGCAGCGGCCACATCTGCCGGCTGGCCGCCGTCGCCGCTGCTACACGTGCCGCTGCACTGCAAACAGGCTGCCGCAGCCGCCTGCGTGCGTGCGTGAGTGTGCGGTGGTGGTGCCTGCGTCGGCGCGCTCGGTAACCCCCCCCCCCCCCCCCCCCCCCCTCCGCGCGCCTCATGCGTTCTCTTCACCCCCTCCTCCCGCTCAAGCGCTCTGCGCGCGGCCGTTCTTTCCTCCGGATGCGGAGAGGGCGCGTCGGGCACGCGAGCTGCCCGGGCGCGCCCGATGCCTAGCACGCGCACGCACGGCGCGTAGCCTGCGGCGTCGTGCGCCGCCGCCGCGTGGGTGGAAAAGCTGCGCGCCTGACGACGACGGGGAACGTCGGCGCAGAATTAAAGCGCCGGTGCGTTTGCACGAGGCTCCCCACTGAAAAAGCGACTGGCGCCGCGTCATGAAAAAAGAAAAAAAAAAAAAAAAAAGAACACATAACTCGCTCTCTCGTGCGCGCGTGCTGATGCGGTCTGTAGAGGGTAGGGGGGACAGAGTCCGATGGACTTTCAGCGTTGCGACGCGTGGCGACGGTGAGGAATTCGTTAAAACAGTTGCTTGGGCAAGTTGGTAACTCATTTTGACCGGAACAGCGCGCACTAAGACACAGACAAGAAGAGAGACACGACACACACGCGAAAGTCAGCGCTCGTGTGTGTCGTGTCTCTCTTCTTGTCTGTGTCTTAGTGCGCGCTGTTCCGGTCAAAAGACGGTGAGGAGTTTCGCTATCGCGATGCGCACCAATTACGCTACAGCCGGTCTCATTGCGTTGCTGGCGGTACTGACGAAGCGGCGCTGTTTAGTCGGTAGTACGCATGCTATGTCTCGAGCTCTTTTTTTTTTTACAGCGAAAAGCTGTATTTAGAGCTTACCCACGTCGGAAATTTGGTCTCGTAACAAGTGCGCTCACTCTGTCGTTTCACACGTTTTACACGCCGAACAGTCAAAACACCCCGACGCAGGCTTTTACTACAAATTGGTAGCAGTCATGGCATCAGCCAGGACGACGTGTCTAGGTTATGGCCCGCTTATCTTCCGCAGGAGGCTTTTAACGCGTTATCGTTAAAGACTTCCACTCTTCAGAAAATTTGGAGTCAGTGTTGTCAGCGTTGGCGATGTAAGCCAGGAGCCACGTATATCCCTATGGCAGCTGGTGACATGGTCGTGTACGGTTCTATGATCCGATGACGGGTTGCATGACGTCAATAACCAAACAACACAGCCACATATGACAACAACTGCAAATTCTTGCAGTTCCTTTGGGATGAGATGGTGATCAGGTGAGAATCGAACCCGACCCTTGGATATTGGACAGACTACTCCTCGTCCACGCTGGCACGCTTAAAAGCTTCGATAAAGCGCGACTTTATTTTTATGTTGTGCGATTTTTAATCCACTGTATGCTCATGAGTATGTCAGAAATAAGTGATGATGTAGCAAGCTTTCTCGCTATACCTTTAAAGGCGAAGCTTAAATTTCCCCAAAGTTTTTGCTGCCTTCGTTTCAGATCACTCCCCCTGCCCAGGAACCTCGCAAGGTTGATGAATGAGGGAAGGGGGGGGGGGGGGGGGGGGGGGATTTTAAACGCGGCGAGCAGAAGAAAGCACCGCGCATTGATTTGTACCTGATCGACAGGCTCGTTTGCGGTCGACTTGCAGCCGCTGTTAACGGCTGGCTTCATCGAACTGCTGCCCAGGAGGATGTCCGGTGAGCGCCATCCTGCAGGGCGTCGCAGCTCTTCTCTGAACAGTTATGTAACAGCTTAAATCCTCAGACGATGCAGGTGTCTATGATCGGCATGAATCAGCAACGGTTTGCTGTGGTAATGAACAAGTTTCTCAACCAAGAAATGGAGCAACTGAAGCCTTCGTCAGCTGCGCAGTAGTGAGTTGATGGATGCTCGGATAGTGAGCGTATGAAAAGCACACACACAAGTGTCACGAGCAAATCGTTGTCGCATGCGGCGCCGCAAGTGGCTCAGTGATTTTCTCCTCATGCCATATACAGAGCAAAAGTACTGGGGCTAATCAATCTCGTCCTTTTCCTTTTTTAGTACAAAGATGCCTTCGCCTACTCGCGCTTTTCGGCGCATGGTGGCGAGAGAATGTGCCGACTGCTGTTCTACACCTGAAGGCAGAACTGTGTTGGAGTCACAAGGCGTGAGCGGAGTTACAGTCGTGAGCGGAGCCAGCAAACGTCTGTAGAATAATCATAATATTACCTTTATGATCGAATGGTAGAAAAAGAACCTGGGAAGCCAGCTTGACTAGCTCCCTCCCCTTCTACAGTGTAAGCTTACGTACACAGTATATACAGCCCTATGTACGTCGTCCACGCACTTAACGAAGCCGGAAAAACGAAAAGAAATAAAAACGAAGAATAAATAAACAGAAGAAAATGCACGTTTCATAGGCGAGTTCGCAGAATACAGTCACCACTGCAAGAAAGCAAGCAGGGTTTTTGAAATTCGGAATATAGAGCAAAGCGGTACAGCAGCTTGCTCGTACAATTTTGACAGGAATTTGAAGGACAGGAACGACAACTATAAATAGATCACACTCTCTCGATCTTTATTTCGCCTATAACACACTATCGTTTTTTTTTTTATTTATTTTATTTATTTTTTTATTCCATCGCAGCTCATGTGTCTCCGAGCGCGACGGCAGATGCTGGGGCTGACCGGTACAAATCTTTTCCTTCATTTTATATTCTATAAAAGAACTTGATGATGACGAAAGGAATGACAGAATTTAAGAATTCAAATTAATTATCTTAATAGGAATGTTTTCCAGTGCAGTTATCTATACGACATGTAGTCGGTTCATCTAGGCAATCAGGACCGTCTGTCGTGGAAGACACTGACGTCTTAAGATGACCAAGTGAACGTGTCATGCAGCATATGCACGTGCCACTGGTGAATTTTTATTGCGCTAGAATAGATGCACTATATCTTAGGACTTGAATATAACTATAGACTTATATATAACGAAAAACCGTAAACGATAATTAAGATTTATGCGACATAAGTATGCATTAGCAACAGGGTCGTCTAAGATAGTGATCACGCGAGCATGCGGTTGCTCGCTCGGAGCTCCAATGGCGCTGCGATAGGCCACGAGCCACACGACTATGTGTGTATATGTAAGGTCCGGGTACAAAATGCGATGTTTGAGAGTTTGGAGACATATATAGTTTTGATTATGAAATGTGTTTATTTGCCGCGCACTGGGCCTTCTCCTTTCTTTCGAATTCAAAAGCCTTATGTATTTTATTGCAGCAATTACTTTCGTTAATTCCAGTTTTACGTTAGCTTTTTCCGCCTATCCCTTGCGGGGGAAAAGGGATATTTCTCTACATTTGGTGCACTTGTTAACATGTTGGCAAATGGCTCGGTGCCATGTGGCGCAATGGTTGTGGGTACCAGAAGGCTCCCCTGACAGGTGGCAGAGGCCACAGAACCAGGGTTTCGCGGTGTCGTTATTGCTCACTCCGTAAAGCAGATATAATGAAACACCTTCACATAACGAAATGATGGTATACACTATAACAATTACGACCTCTGAATTTCGCATATGGAGGCTAGCAGTTAAGCTGCGGTGGCGTATATATGATCAGTCCAATGCTAACGCATACCCCTTTACATGAATTGTAATAGCCGTATGCATGTGATTTTTTTTTCCTTTTTTTTCTTTTTTTTTTGCTATTTCCCTCCTCTCTTGATGTACCTGCGATACGGGAGAGACTATAAGTCCTTTTTTCTGGCCTATCTCCTCTTTCGCTCCTGTGGATAAAGAATGTATCCGCAGAGAATTTTGTATGAACCAATAACCGCGATGAAGCCCGTACTGCCTGTCGCTCAATTCATTCCGCCATGTACGATGGAAACGACCAGAAGACAGTTCAAGCTGGCGTCTTTCTAGTCGGAATAAAGTATCTATGTGTGACGTCGTGCCTTAAAGTACTCTGTTAAACTTGCAAAAGCGTGGATTTCACGCACGCCCATACTCTAATTCACTGCCGCGGTCGGGTATCGAACCCTTGAACCCAATCGTGCTCGTGGGGGGGGGGGTGGGGGTGGGGGTCGGTTTGCAAGCTGTGCAGTTATGGGCACATGCATGAGGCGAACTGGGAAAGCAAGCAGGTGTCATTTGCTGACGTAAATGAGTCAACCTCGAATTGACTGCCTGCGGTACGGGTGTGTGTATGTGTGTGTGGGGGGGGGGGGGGTCGTCGGTTTGCAAGTTGTACAGCTATGGGCACATGCATGAGGCGAACTGGGAACGCACTTGCTGACGTATATGAGTCAATCTCGAATTGGCTGTCCGCGGTACGCGCGCGCGCGCGCGCGTGTGTGTGTGTGTGTGTGTGTGTGTGTGTGTGTGTGTGTGTGTGTGTGCGTGTGCCGGTGTTGAATGATCTGTCGCGTCCACTCCAAATTTTTAGCGTTTTAGTGTACACACACACACACACACACACACACACACACACACACACACACACACACACACACACACACACACACACACACACACACACACACACACACACACACACACACACTCAAGAGAAAATGTGTGTGTGCTGCAGAAATAACGCATCCTCGGTGACAGGAAAATCGAAGTTCGACTTGAAACCACATGCTGTTTACAGTTGCATCATAGACTGTATAACCACCGGAAGCTACGTCAGCATCTGCCTCACAACGACGCTAGGCGGCGGTGAGGCTACAGGGAAACAGCTACTAAAGTGAAAGGTCAAAACCCAGTATATTATCTCTATGTCAAAATCCGTGCGACACGTCATTACGGCGCTTACGCCGGCATGCACGACGCAGGCGAGCCAGTACACAGTTATGGTAACGGGGACAATGATCCCTGCGCTGATGGCAGCTAACGCACGCGCCGAGCAGACGCAGCAAACGGCATACGAATAAAGAAGAGGGGAAAACGAAGCAACAAAACTTCGTGCTCGGACGTGTCCGGCCGCCGAGAGACAGCGCGCATACGCCATGTCGGTTGCTGTCGGGAGACGTGCCTCGTGCCAAGATCTCGCGCGGTGCAGGCCTTGGCCTTTGATGCCACGAGGGCAGGGGTGCGCGGAGGAAAAGTAGAAATAAAAAGCGTTGAGGGGAAGCTGTTGAGAGAGTGAGGGAATAGTAGCTGAAGGGAAGCAGGCGGCGGCGACGCCGCGAGGTCGCCTGTCGCTTTGCCCCTCTTCTTATTTTTGTGGTGGCCGTCGTCTCCCGGGTTTGAGAACCGTGAGAACGCGACGAACTTTCTTCCGACGGCGCAGAGAGCAGCCCCGGGGTCTGATAGAAAGTAGAAGCCCCCCTCCTTTTCCAGAGTTTGGTTCTCCCCCTCCGCTTCTCTCCATTCCTTCGTCCGGACCCCTGGAGGGACGACCGAAGAAGGGGAGCAGCGGAGGCACGCGGCTGTCGGCTACGGAGCGTGGGAAGGTGCAAGCTATGGCACGGGGATGTGGGGCTTCATTGGAACGCGGAGCTCCCTCCCTGCGCGGAAGCTGACGAGGCGTGCGGGCTATGGGCATTCATCGCGGCAGGTCCCGCTCGGACAGAGGAAAGGGAAGGGGGAATCCCTAGAACGCCGATGAGCCGGGAAGGCAGGCAGGCTATGGGGGACAAAGGGGAGCGTAGCGGGATGACCTCCGTACTCCGTGGCCCTCAGATGTGTGAAAAGGCGGAATGCGTCCGCGCTGTCCGCCTGTACCATGCCAACGTTTTTGGAGATATACTTCGGTACAAGATGACGAGATAGCTAGTTGCGAAGCTGTTAGGGAGAGTAATATTATTCCAATATATTTTTTTTTTACTTTTAGGCCATTCCAATTCGTAACACGTAAAGCTGCCTTGCCGGAGAGAGAAAACTACTCCACCGCACTGGAAAAGCGTGAATGGGAAGGAAAGGGAGAAGTGAGGACTTTAATGGTATCAAGATACTGTAACGAAGTGTTCACACGTTGAACTTTCTTGACGGCACGACGGCTCCGCCGCATTGAAGAAAGGGACCAGGCGGTTTCGTTTGATAACACAAGATAACTGAATTTAATAAAGATGAACTCAAACAATAATTAAAGCGAATCCAGTAGTACCAAATAAACAACTAATTCAAATTAACAACACATCAGTCCGCCAACGCGACATCTTCCGAGCAGGGGTCCCGAGCAGCAGCTCGGATGGTCGCCGTCCTCCCTTACTTGCCGCCAAAACCCCTCTGACCAACGTTGTTCAGGATTCTCCAGGCAGTGTTTGTTACCAGGCGGAAATGCGCTTATCGGAGCCAATGAGACGACTTTCTTTACAGCTGAGAAACCAATAGGACGCCGGTGCCCGCGAGGTTGTTTCCTGGCGAGCACCGCGTGAATTTCTAGAAGACGCGGCGCATCTCCGCCTGGCACCCAAACACACAAAAGGTAAACCAAAAACACATGGGCCGCAAGGACGCAGACGGCACAAAACACAAAGCTCCGTCCGTGCTCTCAGCCGTCGCCCCCAAGCCCTCAGGCGTTAACCGGTTGGGACGCGAGCTTTCAACAGCTCGCCTCCTTCACAGCCGTTAACCATTTTCCGAACGGCGTACATCGTGAATACCCCCCCAAGAAGAAGGGGAAAGCACAGCGACGCCGTGCAAAAGAAAAAAAAGGACCGCTCCCCGGCTGTGCACGGGTCCGGAAAACGGCGCGCGACATAGGCATAGCTCGCTATGCGACACCTCCCCCCTATGAAAAAGAGTGTCCCACTCGGTCACAATCATGCCCGTACAAATAAACCGCAAGGAAATGCTATGAATAACTATGTACAAGGTTCAAAAATGAAATTACGTCTACTGGATAGGACCACACAACAATACCAAAATTGAATAAAATATACGTAATCCCGAAAAAACGAAAAAATATAAATGTCAGGTGAAACAGATTACAACCAGGAAGGTAGAGAAGAACACTTACACGCAATAAAACATTGGCATATCAGTAAAAATGTTACAGGGCACACTCAAAATGTCCACTTGCACGTATTCACACAAAACACAAAACATTCGGGAGTATATACAAAGTCACGGCGGATTAATTAACACTTCCGTCCGCGCTGTAATACATCTCGGTATCACTGTCATAATCGGTCCTTACTCCTTTGGGGTTGGTGCGAGTTCCCGTGGGTCTACACTGAAATGTTGATTCGGAGTATGAATATGTCTCAGTCGCACTTCCAGCAGAGGTACCGCGATCACTGTTTTTCACGGTCGAGGCCGCTACACGTTTTGGCCTTGCGGAGACACGAACACAGCGCTCAAACGCATGCACACCATCACCACGATCACCGTTTGCTGACTCGTCGTCGGCGTCCTCATCAGAAGCAAGCCGTGGGTGGTAGTGTTTCAGACGTTCAGCGTTGACGACATCCCGCTTTCGGCCGGTGCGATCGATGACCTCCCAGTTATTTTCTGATACCTTCCGGAGCAGACGGAACGGCCCGTGGTATCTGTGGAGCAGTTTGGTGGTCTTTCCTTTCGATCGAGAAGGCGTCCACAGGTACACAAGGTCTCCCGGATAGAAAACAGCATCCCGTCGTTTGGAGTCGTATGCCCTTTTGTTCTTTTCTTGCCGGTCTCTCTCACGCTGAGCTACTACTTGGCGCGCCTGGCGAAGCCGGTGCACCACCTTGTGAGCATCCAATTCGTCACAGTCGTCTTGTGCGATACCGAGGGCCACCTCAACAGGAAGTGTTGGCTCGTGTCCGTGAAGAAGAAAAAACGGTGAAAAACCTGTCGTTTCGTGTTGCGACGAATTATAGGCGAAAAGAACATAAGGCAGGAATTCGTCCCAGTCCCGATGATGCGAGGAGACATACATGCTGAGCATGTCGGCAAGCGTGCGGTTGAAACGTTCGCACAAGCCATTGGTTTGCGGGTGGTACGCTGTTGTTTTCACGTGGTCTGTACCCATGGCTTTAAATATTTCCTCAATCAAGGAAGCAACAAAATGTTGTCCGCGGTCCGTAATGATGCGGCCTGGTGCCCCGTGGCGTAGGACGATCTCTCGCACAAAGCCCTGCGCGGCCTCAGCAGCTGTAGCCGCCGGGCATGCTACTGCTTCGACCCACTTCGTGTGGTAATCAGTCATCACGAGGATGTAGCGGTTTCCGGATTGACTCTTCGTAAATGGTCCCAAAAAGTCCATTCCAACCTGTTTAAAAGGCATTCCCACCGGGGGAAGAGGCTGGAGAAACCCGATTGGTTTGCCCGGTGGGGCTTTGCGCGTCTGGCAGTCAGGGCAAGACAGCACGTAGTTTGACACCTGCGCGAACATCTTAGGCCAGAAGTAACGCCTACGTATCTTCTCCCATGTGCGCTTGACCCCGAGGTGTCCCGCCGTGAGATCATCGTGGCAGCCCCTTAGCACCTCTGACCGCAAACATTTTGGTACAACCAGTGCGTCGTAGTCTGACTCGAAACCTTTCGCTCGCCTGTGCAACACACCGTTGATCATTCGAAAACACCGTGCCGTTTTTTTCAGTGTTCTGGCAACGGGTGAATCCGGGTTCTCCAGGTGTCCTATCACTTCCCTCATCCAAGGGTCTTCCCTCTGCTTCATGCCTACATCCACGCGACCTAGCACAAGCAGCGGTGCAAAGTTATCTTCACTAACCGGTGCCGGCTCGCGTGGCAGGCGAGAAAGGGTGTCTGCATCTGCGTTTTTCAAACCTGGGCGGTGTTTGAGAGTCAGGTCAAACTCTTGCAA
Organism: Amblyomma maculatum; assembly: GCF_055883805.1. Taxonomy (NCBI): domain Eukaryota; kingdom Metazoa; phylum Arthropoda; class Arachnida; order Ixodida; family Ixodidae; genus Amblyomma; species Amblyomma maculatum. The sequence goes on from NC_139346.1 coordinate 202,973,363, forward strand.
CAGCAGGGACCATCTCATGAGGCGTCCATTCGGATTCTTGACATTCATCAGCCATGCGAGGCTGGCTTGATCTGTGATCACGGTGAAGTTACTGCCGAATATATAAGGTCGAAACTGCCTACAGGCGTAAACGACAGCCAGACATTCCTTTTCTGTGGTGCTGTAATTAGCTTCCGCTTTGTTGAGATGACGGCTGGCGTAGGCGATGACATGTTCCCGACCCTCGTCTTTTTGAACCAGCACAGCACCAAGACCGTAGTCACAGGCATCCGTATGGATTTCGATGGGCTTGCCTGGCTCGAATTGACGCAGAACTGGCGCCGTAGTCAGCTTCTCTTTGAGCGCTTGCATGGCCGCCTCGCATGCCGTGTCCCACTCAAACGAAACATTCTTCCTTGTCAAATTAGTCAAAGGTCGGGAGATTAGGGAGAAATCCTTGATGAAACGCCGATAATAATTGCAGATTCCCAGGAAACTCTGAACTCCTTTCTTGTTTTTTGGCGCTGGGAGCTTTTCGATCGCGGCTATTTTGTCCGGATCTGGTCTGATGTTCTCTCCAGTCAGCACGTGCCCGAGATACCTGATTTCTTGTTGCGCGAAGCTGCATTTTTCCGGCTTCAGACGCAAGTTGGCTTCATCAAGAGCGCTTAACACCTTTTCCAAGTCCTCTAGGTGAGTTTTCATGGTCTTCGAGAAAATGACAATGTCATCCAAATAGGCCAAACACACCCTCCAGAGAAGACCACTCAAAACTTTGTTGATCATCCTCTGGAATGTCGCGGGAGCATTGCACAGACCGAAGGGAACGACATTGAACTCGTACAGACCGGAGCCGCATGCGAATGCTGTCTTCGACTTGTCCTCTTCGCGGATTCCTACCTGCCAATAGCCTGAAGTGAGGTCAAGCGTCGTGAAATATCGAGAACCCTGCAGCAGATCCAAAATGTCATCGATTCGCGGTAATGGGTGCACGTCTTTCTCGGTAACCGCGTTCACCCTTCGGAAATCAACGCAGAAACGCCAACCTCCCTGCGGCTTTTTCACGAGAACGACGGGCGATGACCAGGGACTGTGCGACTCTCTGATCACTCCGTCACGAAGCATCTCTTCCACTTGCGCTTTAATGACCTCCCTCTCGAAGGGTGAGTGGCGGTACGGATGTTGACAAATGGGTGCTGAGCTGCCCGTGTTTATAGTATGCTCCGTTACGTGAGTGCGCTGAATCGGATTGTGCTCGCCGGTAAACAGGTGACGAAACTTATGAATAACGGACAAGAGCTCATCCCTCTCAGATGGCGTCAGGTGTGGCCCAGTTTGGACGTCAAAGTCCTCTGTCGCAGTGGGGTCGTGTGGCACGGCGAGTCCGAGTTGCGCCTCATGAAGTGATGTGGCCCAGCCGATCTTCGCGTCGCGATGTACCACTATCGGCAGCAAGGTAGGGTTTGCAACACGGACGATGCCGATCCCACCAACCACGTTCACGACAGTCCGCGCCACCTGCAGGCCACTTCTAAGGGTTGACTTTGGCTCGACAAGCTGAATTCCGTCTCTCGGTATGTGTACCCTTAAAATGGCTTCCGTACGAGGCTCGATGGAAACTTGTTCTTTACTTCGTGCAGTGACCACATTTGACTGCGATTGCACGCTAGTATTGAGGTGCAGCTGGTACACTTCACTCCCTATTTTTAGTTGTTTACGGAGGAAGTCAATCAGCAGGTTTGCCTGCCGGCAAAATGGGAGCCCTCCTATCAACTCATAAGGGCAGTCCTTGAGGACAATGAATCTTACGCTGAATCTGGTTGATCCGAATTGAAGCACTACATCTGTTTCTCCTACAGGTGCTAATAAGTCTCCGCTGATTCCTTTGATAAAAGCAGTGCCCTCAGTTAGTTCGACTTTTGAAGCAATTTTAGCCGCGAAGCCGGACGAAATGATGTTTACGGAGGCGCCAGTGTCGATGAGAAGGGTGGTCTTCAAGTTATTTGCCTCGACTTGGACCGTGAGGAGTTGGTCTTCGGTCATCACGCTCACAGATCGGCCAGGCTGACCACCTAAGCCCGGCCGTTCCCGTTTCCCGGATTGGGAGCCTGCTCGTGGCGCGCATTTCTCTGTTCGCGGGCCTCGTCTCTCCATCGCTGGCGACAATTTCGAGCTATGTGACCGCTTCGGTTACAGTAGTGGCATCGCGGCCGTCCGTCGTCGTCACGCGAGGTTCTCTGGGGCCATGGCGCGCGCCTACGAAAAATTTCTTCTTCCATTGCCTTTAGACGTCCGGATAACGATTCTAGAGAGGCGGCGATCGCCTTGAAATCTTGCTCACCTGCGAGCCTTTGTTGTTGACCATGGGAGGCAGCAGTGTAGGTGGGAAGTAGGTGGGGCTGCCCAGATCCCGGCACAGTCAACGGACGAGGCTCGTTGTCAGCACTGCCAGCTGTTGGCAATATGTTAGAATTACAAACACAGGGTCCCGTTGCCAGGTAGGTGGTGTTTGCTGCGGTGGCCGGCAGCACCCGGGAAGTGAAACCCATCAGCGCGGCCTGACTGAGGCGTTGCAGTGTCTGCAGGAAGTCGGCGCAGCTGGACGGATTGGATATTATCATCTTCTCCATTGTCGCCGGTTGCAGGCCCCGCAGCAGATGACGCAATTTGTCTTCTTCCGGCATTTTGCGGTCGACCCTGGCGCACAGCTGCAGCACATCATAAAAGTATTGCTCCGGAGACTCCGACGGCAGGTGTACCCGGTTCTGCAGCCGAAGGTGAGCGATTTCCGTCGCGTGGCGGCTGCTGAAGCAGGTCTTGAGCTTCGCCGCCCAGTCACTCCAAGAAATCGGCGCACCGGTAAGCAGCTGTGTGGTGTGCCACTTCTTCGCATCGCCATCAAGGGCAAGGTATAAAAATTTCACCTTTGTGTCGTCGTCCCAAGCGTTCAACGATGATACGTGCTCGTAGCAGGTCAGCCATTCCGCCACGGACTCCTCAGGGGTTCCCTTAAAAACAGAAGGGGGGATGGACATCCTCGGTTGAGAGCTCGTCATCGTAGCGAAGTCAGCTGTCGCCTGCATGTCCGGATCACTCCTGAGATGGGGGCGCATCTCCGGTAGAGCGGGGTCGTCGTTACCACGCACCTTCCACCACTTGTAACGAAGTGTTCACACGTTGAACTTTCTTGACGGCACGACGGCTCCGCCGCATTGAAGAAAGGGACCAGGCGGTTTCGTTTGATAACACAAGATAACTGAATTTAATAAAGATGAACTCAAACAATAATTAAAGCGAATCCAGTAGTACCAAATAAACAACTAATTCAAATTAACAACACATCAGTCCGCCAACGCGACATCTTCCGAGCAGGGGTCCCGAGCAGCAGCTCGGATGGTCGCCGTCCTCCCTTACTTGCCGCCAAAACCCCTCTGACCAACGTTGTTCAGGATTCTCCAGGCAGTGTTTGTTACCAGGCGGAAATGCGCTTATCGGAGCCAATGAGACGACTTTCTTTACAGCTGAGAAACCAATAGGACGCCGGTGCCCGCGAGGTTGTTTCCTGGCGAGCACCGCGTGAATTTCTAGAAGACGCGGCGCATCTCCGCCTGGCACCCAAACACACAAAAGGTAAACCAAAAACACATGGGCCGCAAGGACGCAGACGGCACAAAACACAAAGCTCCGTCCGTGCTCTCAGCCGTCGCCCCCAAGCCCTCAGGCGTTAACCGGTTGGGACGCGAGCTTTCAACAGCTCGCCTCCTTCACAGCCGTTAACCATTTTCCGAACGGCGTACATCGTGAATACCCCCCCAAGAAGAAGGGGAAAGCACAGCGACGCCGTGCAAAAGAAAAAAAAGGACCGCTCCCCGGCTGTGCACGGGTCCGGAAAACGGCGCGCGACATAGGCATAGCTCGCTATGCGACAATACAATGAGTGCTATATTGCGTGAAACACAGCGTGTACATGACATATCTGCAGTGCACACACACACACACGCACGCACGCACACACACACACACACACACACACACTCACTCACTCGCTCACACACACACACACAAACACACACACTCTCACTCACTCACTCACTCACTCACTCATGTGTGCGCGCACGATCACGTTTTAACAGTTCACAAACTTGTTAAAAAACTTCGAGAGATACGGTCTGTGCCGGTGGGTCACGCGCGTGATAGCGCTTGGCGATCTGACGATTAGGTGATTAAAATTAAGTAAGCAATGTTTCAATTATTGGCGAAATTGTATGCCGTACACACCCAAAGTAGGTTATATTGTTTAAAATTTCCTTAATCGGTAGTGCGGTTCGAATATGGAGCGCCATAATACGCATTTCAAATTTTAAAGCTCGTTGAGCCGGCTTTCCGGCATTTCACATTCAGAAAATGGTGTCTATCTCAGGTCTTATGCATCAAATACATACATTGTTTATGCATTTGATGATTTAGAAGTTGACATATAGGTTTGGCGACATTCCATGCTTACGACGCCGTTATGTAATTGTATACAATGCGGAAAAAGCAATTCAAGCAGCTTTCAAACACACATTTCTGGCGTTGAATATATGCTGATTAACATTACACACGGTTGATTAACAAAATTTAAGAACGGGGTCCACTTTTGATGTTGACGGTATTCAGTTGCACAATATTGCCTTAAGATCGATAATAAGATAGTTAATTCTAGTTTATTCATATGCTCCTCATCACGCTCTCATACACGATCTATGCCCACCTTGCCTTAAAACCCCTCTGCTAACTCTGCGCAGACGCACTTAGTTTCTAAAGTAACAGTTTGTAAAAGGAAAACAAAACAAGACAAAAAAAAAGGGAGGGGGGGGGGCGCATAGGAGCCGCGCTCTAAAATGTATCTCGCATTTTGTTGAAATCGATAATGCATGCGCGCACATTAAGCATATTGACGCACATGTGTGTTCTGATGTGAGTTTGACATTTCGCCTCCACGTGCAAGTAAAAAGGAAGCATGGATAAGCAAGCGGGAGGAAAAAGCAGCGGCGTCTTCATTGAACTGTGGTACTTTCCTCACACTTGTTGCCTCACACCTCCGGAATTTTTAATTCAGCGCGCGGGAAGCAACACGCGTGCAGACGTTTGAATGCGGCGAGTTCGATGAGAAATGTTCCTTTGTATCGTTTTCTTTTTTATTATCGTTTGCACAGGAAAATCCATGCTGGAAGCATTGCGCGGTTCATGGCTTCATGCGAATATGATTTTGTAAAGTTTGGGACACTGCATGCTCTGTCTAGCTTTCTCCACGTCTGTCCTTGATCGCTTTCCTTTTATCTTAACGAGATTACTACCACTCCCCCCCCCCTCTCTCCCTCTCTCTTACCGTCGCGTCAAGGCTTTCGATTCATTTATAATTGCCGGTTAAGTGATCAAGCGCTAGGGGGCTAAGTGCATACTTGGAATAGTTTTTAGTGTCAATCACGAAGCGAGAAAAAAAAAATTAGTTGTAGTTTAACTCTGGTACCCCTAGTTGAATTGCGATAGCAACGGCGGAAGCTTCTTTTGCCTGCTACATTACTCTCCTATCACGCCCTATCAGTGTAAGGTGCTACATTATTGGGGACACTTAAACCCATCCTTTAAGAGTATGACGCAAGTTACCAGTCGTCGTCGTCGTCGTCGTCGTCGTCTTCTTCTCCTTCCTCTTTTTCTGCTCCTCTTCCTCCTCGGCTGTTCAAGGTCAAACGGGTCCTCCGCAGGGACCGCTATCGCAATAAAAATTTGTTGCTGTTGTCGTTGACCTCTTGAAAAATGACACGTGTACCCACCATGGGGAACTGGCCAAGGCGAGGTGTCGTAAACAAACTCAATTACAAGCACAGGATTGTCGCAAAGTAAGTATGTAAAGAATTATAACAATGCAGCTATAAGAATTGTGGTTATAGCAATCATAATAATTTTGATGGAAAAAAGGGTCAGCAGGTCAACCTACCAGTTGCTTAATGTATATAGTCATGGATAATTCCACAAATAGTGTCCAACGCAAATACTTTGGCAGGTAGAGAGACAAGGGGAGTCCTAACCTAGAGAAGGGAATCTCCAGGTAATGTCCTTCTCTGAAGTGTGAACCGCCGGCATGAGAGGAAAAAATGTTCTATGGATTCCACTTCTCTGCATGATGTACATAGGTTTGTTGGCGTCCGTCCACATCTGCATAGACATAAATTCAAGCCCGGAATTCTGCACCGCAAACGTTATCGTTACCTCACACTGCCTGGTTTTACATAAACGGACATTCCAATTACGTGATAAATGCTGATAATCCGTAGTAGTAAGGGCGATCCCGCATGCAGCGTGGCTGATATATGTTGGAACAGCTTGAACCTGGAAATCGCCAATATCGCCGATCTTGTGAATTAAGTAATCAGCCACTTCATATCAATGAACAACTGCATGGCCAGGGACCCAGAAAAAACGGGCTTCTTTCAAAGTACGCGAAAAAAAAAAAAAAAAAAACGCAGGAACTTCTCAAAAAATATTTTCGTGAGGTTTCAAGCGAGATTAACGCAATAAACAATTAATCAACAAGAATGATTACTTGTGATACATGAGTTGGAATTTTGTACAGGGCCAATCCAAGAGCTAAAACTTTCGCACAGAATATAGTAATATAATCTGGGATACGGACAGAATAACTCCATGTCTAATCCTGCGAAAATATACCAACTGCAGCTTTTTCATGGTTGACTGCATCTGTAGAGATAACATTGTGATGGGGGTACTCTTCTATAGGTGATCAGAAATGAGACAGTTTAAAATCTTTGCAGTCATATATTTCGCGTGAGAGGGGAAAATATCGTCATAGTGAAAGTCCACTGCGGCCTGTGTCATCAACCCATTAAAGACAACTCAGGTCGACACTGATCGGTGCTAAACGTTTATGTACAGGATGTAAGAGTTTCCCGCTCAGTCATTGACTTAACCTTATCAGTGGGTGGGCTAGTGGTAACTAATTGGTCCACAAAGATTCTGGCACATCTAGTGATCATTTTCCGATAACCTTCAATATGCGTTTATCTCCACTCAGAAATATTGGTGCAACTGCAACCCACAAATTTTTCAACATCACCTACAAAAATTTGATATCCGCTTCTTTTGCTTCGGTATAGTTAGTACAAGCCGGCTCGACAGAGCTAAGAAGATAGTTTCCTTTCTTCAAAATGCAATCAATATTTACTCCTATAGGCAACCTCTACCAAACAGCCGTCTCCCATTGTGGATACAAGAATGCAAGAAAGCCTATCGTCGTAGAAAAGCTGCCTGGAAGAGCATATCTTACAACCAAAGTACAGCTAATTGGTTAAATTATAAATTCTTCTCTGCGTCTTTCAAAAGAACTGTTGCAAATGCAAAGAAGGAGGAAAATTTAAGCACATATCTATCACGCCCATGTAATCCTTCTCATGGAGCATAAAAGATTTCACGAGCCTCCGACCTCACTAATTCAATAGTGCTTGCGTCACAGAACGTTAAGCAAATCCTGGAGTGCATTGCTCAGGGATTGGCGTTACGCTTCCAGAAACAGAGACAGGCCCCTTGTGTACACTCTCACCCTGCTAAGGCTTTACCGAGGTTTCCTCGCCAGAGCTGCTATCAATCTTGACAACTATACAATCTGCAGCTCCAGAACACTATGGTGTCACTGTTGGAATGATTAAAATTTTAGCCCAAGATTTTTGAAGTCACCTTTTAGTTTTTGTGTACTCTTCATTGGAAAATGCTTGGATTCCACACATTTGAAAGGTGGCGAAAATTATTTTGTTGTTGAAGAGGCAGGGAAGGGGTATGTCTTATGTAATATTCGGTCAATTGCATTAACTTCAAATTTAATCAAATTAGTTTTACGAATAGTGCATAGAGTAAGCATGTTCATGAAGTTAACGGTCTCAGCCCAGCACATGGCTTTCGACACGATTGCTCCATATGGTTCGCGCACGTATATCTACAGAACCGAATCCGTCTCTCGCTACGCAGAAGTCTCAGCTCTGGTAACGTTTGATGTTGCTATATAAGGCCTACGACAGCGTAGAACATACGATCCTGCTTAACAAGCTTGCTCAGTTACATCCTCCGTCATATATTTATGAATGGATACGTGAATATCTGAAGGATAGGCATTTTTACTGTACAGATGGAACCATCTTGAACCATGGGTTTAGAAAAAATAGGTCAACTTCCCCAGCTGTCCAGCGTTTAAGTGAATTTATTAACAAAGCCTACAAAAGAGTATGCTGTCGGAATTTTTACTGACATTAAAAAAAGCGTTAAACAGGGTAAACCATAATATATTACTATCAAAATTAGAACGCTGTGAATTCAGAGGCCCGGCAAAGCAGTTTTTCAAAAGCTATCTTTCTGGTCGAAAGCAGTGTGTTAAAATAACTCAGTAGGGTGTCCCAGCTAGCTTGGATCGAGTTTTTAATTAAACGGTTTCCCAAAGATGTTCTCTTGCCTGATCCCTCTAAAGAAGCTTGGGAGAAGCTAAGGTCCAGCGATGACCCTGGCATTCAGTTCAAGGCCGTCGAATGGGCCGGCGTTGCCAAAAGTCTCCACGGCATGCGGCACGCTAGCTGACTTCCCCTATTCCTCCCTCTTATTGTGAATAAAGTTTTATCAGCCTCAGCCTCATTTAAAGATGTTCAGAGTCGCCACAACGAGAGAAGCCGACCGCAGGAATCTCTCCGACTTCCCCAGTCACTGTGATTCGAATTAAAATCCCCTGCAATAACAGCATTGCTTGCGCAGGCCAATAACCCATCCAAACAATCTGTTCTGACCACGCCTAAAGGGAAGTAGGCATTAACTATTCTTATTGTGGCACACTGCGGAAGCGAAATACTGATCGCTAAAAGCTCACAGTCAGGACGTATAATTTTATTAGATATAGATGCCTGATGACATATTTTTTGATGTCATTGTTACCACTGCGCCTTCTCTGCCGATACTGCGATCGCTCTGAAGATTTTGAAATTTCTCATAAAAAAATATTTACTGGGAGATGGCCAGAGTTCGTTTACTTTCAGCGTCGTTGCAGACGCTGAAAGGGTCGGCAGCTGGCAAACCAAGCTGCCGACCCTCCGTCTGGGGAGGTCAAAGACACGACTCTTCACAAACGCGCCCTCAGGTTCACATGAATAGCGCCTTAAATTTTAACCGAAACCTTGGCCAAAACCGCACGCAGAATCGCCTCACCGGTATTGAAGACGCAGGCACACCACAAAAAGCAGGGAACAGTACCGAGGTGCGAGGAACAGCAGCAGCCGCAGCAATAGCCTGCCTCTTCTCTCTCCAGTGATGATGATGAGCACCTCAGTCAAAATGGCACATACCCACGACGGGGGACTGGATTCCCCTGATGGGGCTGGGACAGGTAGGTCACTGCCGCTTGCGGCGGGGGCTAGGCTTCCACCGAATTTTTATCTGTTGTAGGCCGTCATTGCACCCGCCACCACTTCGGTGGTGGACGACGGCTGTTGTTGCGGCGCGCGTCTTTCTTTCCCACTTCCTTTTCTTTCTTCTCTATTTTCTCTTCTGTCTGCACGAGGCAGCAGAGGTGGCTCAGCTACAGAGCCAGTAACAGGCCCGTGCATTTCCTTTTCCTTCTTTCTACAGCCACAACAACTGGCATCTCTCTAGTGGCAAGAGAGAGGTGAAGACTGAAGAGAGGTCTTTTCTTCTTTCAATTCATCCTTCCCCCTTCCTTTACGACATGGTTCAAGGAGTGGTGCAGAGTGCCCCGCCGGGGTGGTGCAGTGGTAAGACGCCCTACTACTGTGCTGGAGTACCCCGGTTCGAACCCGACTTCGGCGGCTGCGTTTCGATGGAGGCGAAACGAAGAGGCGTCCGTGTGCTGTGCGATGTCAGCGCACGTTAAATATCCCCAGGTGGTCGAAATTACTCCGTAGTCCTCCACTACGGCTCCTCTTTCTCTCTTTCTACTTTCACTCCCATCTTTCTTCCTTCCCTTACGGCGCGGTTGCGGTGTCCACAGAAAACAAGTGAGACAGTTACCTCGCCTTTCCCTTCCTATAAATAAATCAGTTTTTTTTTTCAGTGTTAATAAGACGCCCGACTACTGTGCCGGAGTACGCGGGTTCGAACCCGAACTCGGCGGCTGCGTTTCGATGGAAGCGAAAAGAAGAGGCGTCCGTGTGCTGTGCGATGTCAGCGCACGTTAAAGATCCCCAGGTGGTCGAAATTACGCCGTAGCCCTCCACTACGGCTCCTCTTTCTCTCTTTTCACTTTCACTCCCACCTTCCTCCCTCTCCTTACGGCGCGGTTGAGGTGTCCACAGAAAACAAGTGAGACAGTTCCGCGCCTTTCCCTTCCTATAAATCGATCAATCCACCCAGAAGGATGGGGGGAGGGGGGGCAAAGGGTGACTGCTCCTGGCCCTACGGTAGAGTGTACGGTAGAGTGTACTAGTTTATTAAACTGGTAGGTCACCGCCGCTTAATTGCGGCGGGGGCCAGCCTGCTACCGTATTTGCCATCTGTTGCAGGCCGCCTTTGCACCCGCCACCGTTTCGGTGGTGGACGGCGACTGTTGCGACGCGCGTCTTCCTCTCTCTCTTCTTTTTCTTGCTTTAGATGTTTAGCATAGTTAAGGTTCGAACCCGACCTCGGCGGCTGCGTTTCGATGGAGGCGAAACGAAGAGGCGTCCGTGTGCTGTGCGATGTCAACGCACGTTAAAGATCCCCAGGTGGTCGAAATTACTCCGTAGCCCTTCACTACGGCTCCTCTTTCTCCCTATCTACTTTCACTCCCATCTTCCTCCCTTCCCTTACGGCGCGGTTGCGGTGTCCACAGAAAACAAGTGAGACAGTTACCGCGTCTTTCCCTTCCTATAAATAAATCAGTTTTTTAAATCAGTTCAGCATAGTTAAACATGGTATTCAGCGAAAGCTTCACAGTATGGTTACGCTTGGGAGAACTCTCGTTACCCGATTTAACTGGCACCGGTACGACGTGTTAAGCGCAGCGTCATCGCCACTGGCATCCATGGCTGGCTCTGATTCGAGCATGGAGTTGAGGTATGGTGGCTAGAATAGTCGAGGCGCGGTTGCTCCTCCCCGGTCTTACACCCATCGATTGACGTCATGGCTATTCCATCGCGCGATGGCGCGACGTGGCGTCACCCATATGGTTAATCACGGGCTCCAGCCCTTCCACTTATTCTCAGCTCTAAGTTTGATTGGTAAAGGTCACCTTATGGTGTGACACCAAAGGGGTCCGCAAATAATGTTAATTATTGGTTGACAGAAAAGGAAGAGCATAGTATCTTTCAGTCACTTTTTTCTATGGGCACCTGGGCCCCGCAGTAAGGAGAGGGAGGAAGGTGGGAGTGAAAGGGGAAGGAGAAAAAGGTTTGGTTTGGCTTATGGGGTTTATTTGATTTTTTTGATTGATTTATTTATAGGAAGGGAAAGGCGCGGTAACTGTCTCACTTGTTTTCTGTGGACACCGCAACCACGCCGTAAGGAAAGGGAGGAAGGTGGGAGTGAAAGTGGAAAGAGAGAAAGAGGAGTCGTAGTGGAGGGCTACGGCGTAATTTCGACCACCTGGGGATCTTTAACGTGCGCTGACATCGCACAGCACACGGACGCCTCATCGGTGTGCTGTGCGATGTCAGCGCGACGTCCCAAATCGACTCAGGTTATGAGAGACGCCGTAGTGGAGGGCTCCGGAAATTTCGTCCCCCAGACATGCACTGACATCGCCCAGCACACGGGCGCCTTGCTTTTCGGCTCCATCAAAAAATGGTCGCCGAGGCCGGGTTCGAACCCGCGAAGCCCTTCGTCCAATTAACTTTCGCGACGCGTGCGGGCCAGGAACGAGCCTTGTTCCTTGAAAAACAATTTAGATAGCTAGTGCTTCTTGTCCTACCTCGCTCCTCAGTTTCGCGACGTCAATGTAGGATCTGTCCGCAGCACATACCTTGGCATCGCGCTAACATGCTTCGTGAGGGGGACGGAGGGTTACGCGGTTCGTATATGGCTGATAGGGTTTCCGAAAGTAAAAATTTGAGAAACACTGCAATAAAGAAAGTAATTTCAGCATTACCTCCACGAGGAGCGCGTAAAGGTGATAAGCGACACACGCAAGAAGGTGTGGTCAGCAGAACGAGTAAAACAGAAACTAAAACCGATAAAGACCGAACAATCTTTTATTCCACTTTACGCAGTTGTTTCCTGTGCCAAGCAGCGGGAAACGAGAGCGGCGATAAGGTCAAGCTTAGATTACAGTGACCGTATGGGTTCGGACAGGAATCTAGCGAGCCGCTAGTGCGCATGTGCAGATCGCTGACTGCAGAAGGGCAAGAGGTGTGGTTTAGGGTCTCCCTCTACGCGTCTGCTTAAGAGCTACAAATAGTTACAACGTCGGCCCTGACATCAAACAACGCACAAACAGAACAAAGGGTTTCCCTTCCCTTTGACGCGTGCAGAACGAGCAGCAGAAAGGAAGAAGGAAGAGGGAGAAGAGGAAGGAGGCCCAGCGTCAGCGAAACAGCGGGAGCCTGCGTTGTCGGCGTAGTGGCGCGGCACGCGCGTCTCAGGTGGCGGCGTCAGCGCGGACGCCACAGCGGCGGTTCCCACGGCGGCGGCGGCGGCCGACGCCTGACCTCTTGGCGCCCCTGACCCCGCCCCGCGCTGAGCAAGACGAGAGAGGGGTGAAGACGCGTGCGTAGAGGGAGGAGTGGTACTGGGAAGGAAAGACGCTTGCGCTTGTGGAGGGAGGAAGACGCCGCGAAGTCCAGGAATAAAACGCCTCCGTCGAAAAGCCTTCCGCCCGCGTCATCGTCGCCCATTTCGTGATGTCACTGAAAGTGTGTGTGTGTGTGTGTGTGTGTGTGTGTGTGTGTGTGTGTGTGTGTGTGTGTGTGTGTGTGTGTGTGTGTGTGTGTGTGTGTGTGTGTGTGTGTGTGTGTGTGTGTGCGTGCGTGCGTGCGTGCGTGCGTGCGTGCGAGTGAGTGAGTGAGTGAGTAGTTCCTCTTAATAATGACAGCCTTCTAACCCTCGAAATCAAAATATGTTGGCAAAATTACTTTTTGGGAGTAATCAAATTATGAAGTAAATTACTGCCCAAAAATCGCGCGAATGTAAATGAAGTATTTTGCCCATTACTGCTCCCAAAATGCAATGCCACTGCATTAAAGTTACTTCCGAAGAGTAATCTTCATAACTCTCACGTTATGTTTTGGTTTGGACGTGTACAAGAAGTCAGCAGTAAAAGAAAGAATAACCTCACTACAGATGCGACGCAACGCATCTTTCATCTTCCCACTGAATTTCGTCCCAGCCAATATAACGACTGCAAAACAACAAAGAAAAGAATATACAGTCATACGAACTTTTGTTACTTAGCGCTCAATGCAGAAAAGAGCTGCGGACCCAACGCCTTGCTACAGAGCGGTTTCCACCGCTTGAAGCCCTAGAAGGGTGAGGTGGTGAAAGGTGGCAGTTCCTGGTCCTGCGGGGTTGGGACGGTAGGTCAACGCCGCTTGCGGCGGGGGCTGGCCAGCCACCAAATTATTATCTGTTGTAGGCCGTCACTGCACCCGCCACCGCTTAGGTGGTGGACGGCGGCTGTTGTCGCGGCGCGCGGCTTTCTCTCCCTCTTCTTTTTCTTTCTTCTCTATTTTCTCTTCTGTCCGCACGAGGCAGCGAAGGTGGTTCAGCTACAGAGCCAGTAGCAGGCCCGTGCATTTTCTTTTCCTTCTTCCTACAGCCACAACAACAACAACAAGCCCTAGAAGAAGGAGTCTTGATCCCGGGAATCGAACTCAGCACTGCGCAGTTCGCCCTCGGCGATGCTAGTCAAGCTGCCACAACAGTAGGAGCGGCGCGCATGCGCTAGCATCTCAGTTGGGCATATGTATATGCAAGGATGAGGCTTGCTGTTTATATAGGCCAAATATATAAATGCTGCTGGCCAAGAGTATATGGGCCTATTCGAGTTCGTGGAGCTGGCAACTCGGACAGTTACTTTGAGATGACAGGGGTGAGATGAGGGTCTAGTCCTTGAAGTTGGAACCTTGGACCCAGGGCTATATATGACGGGTGGTCTTTCACCAAATGGGCACAAAATGGACGGATACCGCGCAGCACACGGGCGCCTTTTGCAGTTCGATAGCATCGGGAGGTATGTGTAAGTATAGAAAAGATGTGATAAGCATCTGACGGTATAGAAAAGAGTGGATGGGAAAGAAGTTGACAAAGCTCCAATAGAAAACTCCAGAGTGTGATCAAGAATGACTTCCGTTAATTGCATACTCCAGATGAAAAACTTTATCGGATATTATTCATTCCAAGAAAAACTACTTGGAACAACAAAAAAAATGTCAGCTTTTCACACATGATTATGCAGTGGCCATTCATACCCACAACCATGTTATTACAGTGAATGGTTCAGCCTCAGTTGATTTCCTTTCGTATTGCAGCTGCGTTTAGAGCAGGCAGTTGTCAGGCAGATGTGCGCTACTGGTCTAGCCTATCAATGATCGCAGCCGGGTGTGGCAACTGTAGGCAAAGGGAGCAATTAGACATGCGTAAAGCATGCAGTTCAGAGTACAGCTGATGGTCGGCCTTTAAAGTATATATGAGGAAAGCGTAGCCTTGGGCGGTAGAAAGTCGGCCAAGTGGTCATCTGGCTATTTTTTTTTTTTCGCCTTTTTAAAAAATAAGAAATAGAGATCCCTGAAACACAGCTTTGTTACAGGGAATTTAACGTACGTGGCCGATGATAAAGACGATATGGTGGTCACTGCTGAGAATTTTTCGATTTTTTTTATTTCCCAGTTGCTTACACACACACACACACTGTATGTATGTATGTATGTATGTATGTATGTATGTATGTATGTATGTATGTATGTATGTATGTATGTATGTATGTATGTATGTATGTATGTATGTATGTATGTATGTATGTATGTATGTATGTATGTATGTATGTATGTATGTATGTATGTATGTATGTATGTATGTATGGTATGTATGTATGTATGTATGTATGTATGTATGTATGTATGTATGTATGTATGTATGTATGTATGTACCATGACAATTTATGCCGGTTGTGTTGCAGATAAGCACGTTTCACGCGTCCTCCAGTTCCTGCGCAAGCTTCGTGCTAGGCCATGCAACCAGCTTTGTGAGTATTTATGGAAACTGCGTATTAGCGCCATTACATTTCGCTGGTCTGCTCATACGCCCTCCTCTCCGGTCTCGTACGACAACGTACGCCAACAGCAAACTGCGCAATAACCTGGCGTGGGCAGCTTTTGAATTGATTTTCACTTTCAGCATTTCATGTGACCGCTCTAAAAAAGCTCCCCTTGTTTACGAGTCGCATCGCCGACGGGCATCGTTTTTCCCCGGCGCGGAAACTCGATGCTCGCTTCTGAAATATATCATAAAAATAAACACGCATTCGCAGAAAGCCAAGCTGCGCAAAAGCTTGATTTTTCACTGTTCGGGCTTTATTCAGCCTGTGAGCGCGGTAAACAAACATGCTTTTTGGAGTTGGTGATAAACAAACGCGCCTTTTGAGTGGGCGCTGAGAGAGCATCGTGTGTCTTTACCTGTATACAGGTGTGGTGGGCGTTGAGTACGCAGCCGTACAGCTGCTGTCCGCATGGAACTTTTAGAGCCGTTTGTGGCGCTGCTCATGACGTATAGAAAAATGAGCGAGCCGCATCCTACGCGCGCAAAAATGCGTACCGCGCCAACTGAGACAAGCATGAGGAGAAAAAAAAAAAGAGGGGGGGGGGGGGGGGGGGGCACACCATAGCGCTTTGTGTGTACAGTTAGAAAGAAAGCAGAGACCATAGCTGCAATTAAAACCCGGTAAGAAAAACGTCGGGCCGAGAGAAAAATTACTCGGCTGGTGTTGTTAATTATGAAATGCCGATGCCATATGTCAGAGTTTCAGTAACTCTGACAAGAAAATTTCCTAGCTCTTTTTGCGCGTTCGTATACCAATCTGTGGTTGGTACATTCTGACCAGTTAGCGTGGCGCGTTGTAATGAAGCTATGTGTGACGACAACCTATTCTGACCAATCAGCAGCAGTGACCACGGTCATGCGAGACGCAATTCGATTTAATCCAGTGACGGAGGAACTGCTCCTGGTGCGCGCCGACATGCAAAGGTCGACGCAGACACGGCATGTGTGTCCCTAACAACCGTGGTTCTGATTAAAGAAGTAAAAAAAGAAAGAACAGTTGAGCAGTTTTTGTTTCGATCGTGTTCAGCTGAACGCGATTGTGGGCAGCGCAGGTGAAAGAACGCCTATCTATGCATCCATTTTCGCACTGAATAAAAAGAAAAGCAAGAAACCGGATGGTTTCCTTTTCTCCAACTTGTCACATCAACGGAACTAGAGAGAGAGAACGTTTATTTGTCCAAAAGAGTGACTACCCTACTCTTCGGGGGTTAGACCCGGAAGGTGGGACAGCCGCCTTATTTGCAGGCCGGTAGTTTTCGGACACCGGCGTCATTTTCGGCCAGTCGACCAATTTCTCTACAACGGGACTAAAACTTCACCCCGTTAAGCCGCATTTCATTATTTCCGACAAGAAAAGGATTTGCACGCGGCTCTGCATCGGGCTAGGAGGATGCATCAAAACGCCCCCTTGTTGCAAACCGGTTCAGCTGCCGCTTCCACCGTGCTGACGTCAGGCGCACACAACAGCCCATGCGAGCAATATGGCGACGCCTAGGAGTTTCTCGTTGCAAAGGTCTTTATTGGACGCGAAACTTTCCACTGGTTACTCTGTCTTAGTCATCATTTAATTTTTGGAGAGAATCTATTTTAATATTTTAAGCCTAACCGCCAGCAGAAAAAAATATGCTCCATAATTCGAAATTTGAGCGCCGATATTTAAACGTTGTTGCGATATATTGAGGCAAACAATATGAGATGCTTGTATGTATGTATGTATGTATGTATGTATGTATGTATGTATGTATGTATGTATGTATGTATGTATGTATGTATGTATGTATGTATGTATGTATGTATGTATGTATGTATGTGTGTGTGTGTGTGTGTGTGTGTGTGTGTGTGTGTGTGTGTGTGTGTGTGCGCGCGTGCGTGTGTGTGTGTGTGTGTGTGTGTGTGTGTGTGTGTGTGTGTGTGTGTGTGTGTGTGTGTATGTATGTATGTATGTATGTATGTATGTATGTATGTATGTATGTATGTATGTATGTATGTATGTATGTATGTATGTATGTATGTATGTATGTATGTATGTATGTATGTATGTATGTATGTATGTATGTATGTGTATGTGCAGTTACAAAGCCCTCTTTATTTTTCTCAGAAGCCAAAGAGAATTTCTCAGAAGAGAAAGAAGAGCTACGAGCTCCGCGCTTGAGCGGCTCGGCTCTTCTTTCTTTCTAAGAAATTCGCTTTAGCTCGTGACTCTTTCGCTCTGTTAAGCCCGGAAACAGCACCAATTGCGACACGGCTCAACCGCCGAATAATTAACATGCGCTCTAAAAATCCTGCGATCGAGTTCGCCGACATGGAGCCTCTTCTTGGGCAGAATAAACACTGAGTTAACAAAGTATACCACGGCTTGTCACTTCCGCAGGAGAAAGTTGTTCATTATGTCCCTCGCTTTGCATTTTTGTTGGCTCAGCTTTCTTTTCTCACTCACAGCCAGTCTGATAGCATCCCTTTCGTAACCCTCATCCTGATACAAAACACTATATACCCTACTTATTAATCGCATGCACTGTTCATTCAGTCTCTGCGTGCTGCCTTCCTTCCAGGGCCTGCGTCATCGTTCACTCCTGGACTTCATTACATAAGCTAACCTTAATTCATTTATTTGGCCATACCCTTCATCCGTCATAATATATCCTTTTATGTCCCAAAGCAATAAACATCGCAAAAAAAAATAAAAAACGCTCTCTTCCTTTTGAATCACGCGCGCTAGCCGTTCAGTTTCAGCAGTTAGTCAGTGATGGTGGCGTTACTTTCGCCAAGGAAGGTCTGGGTTCACGAAGCCACTGAAAAAGCAGCTCACCCCTGTAGAACACTGTACGCTTAACTGCGCGTCCACGAACGGGTGGCAGCGCTCCGGACGCGTGGGTCCGGTTCCGGCCGTCCGCGCATGCATGCCTTCTTCCGTTGCAAGTTGCAACTTTTCTTGTCTCGTTTTCGACTTCGCTGAACCGTCCCCCGTCACGCACGTACGAATGGGCCTGCACCGGGAGCACGAGGCATTGCTGCGCTTTCCCTATAAACTCATCCGTCCAAATTCCCCGAAGGGTGTTAAAATAAAGAAATAAATAAATAAATAAAATTGTTCGCGGCCCGGGCCTCGGCAGTGCGAACGCGCGCGAGGATGCGGTGTTTTTCATCAGGAAAACACTCCGTTGATCACGCGCCTCTGTCTTGCGGCACTATAAACACGTGACGATATAGTACGCTCTGGGGATGGTAAGCGTGGTTTGGTTTTGTTTGGTAAAACTTTATTTCCCACAGTAGGGGTCCTGAAGGACACTCGGCTATGCGCCAGGTGTAGAGGGCAGCTCCCACGTCGGCGTGGTCGGTTCTTTTAATTTTCGGCTCTTTCACATCTACTTGACATTACCTGCACGTCATGGCGCTGATATCGGGGCGTTAAACTCGTATGTGAAATATGGCCCCTGCAGCCTCGAAGTGGCAGCGCGCATTCGAATTGGCATCCTGCTCCCAGTGGTCGGCAGCTAGCGTGCAGGAAACAGATCACCGACACGCAGCTATTTGAGTACTACGCTGTAGCACCTTCCTTTTCCACGTGACATTCACATTATATGTCAAAGGCAGGAGCCAGAATTAGTGCGCGACGGTTGATCCCCGAAAAAGTCGGGAGACACCGAAATAATTTTTCCCAGGTAACGAGCTCCAAAGACCTCTTGGTGGCAGACCCCAAAAAGGTAACCGATACAGTTCGGTGCCGCGTTCGATCCCTCTATATTCACAGAAACAACACTCAAGCAGTTGGAGATCGAGGTAAGACACGAAGCACATGAATGAGTACTTCGGCGCAATGCGGCAAGCTTTTTACGTTTTCAGCTCTAAAAAATATAGAGGAAGAAAAAAATATGGAGTGGCTTTTATAGATGAAAGTCTATAAAAAGCTGCAAATTGGTCCTTATCGTCATATCGTCATTTTTCGCTAATATTCATTCGTCAGATGCCGTTACATATGCAATGTGCCGAGGTGCTTCGACGTGATATAACTAATGAACATGGCTTCCATGCGGGTGCATTATCACGAAAATCCTCGCTGTTAAATTCTGCAACTGCCGCTTTATGCTGTTTTGCTACTGCATAGCACGTAAATATACAAGCTCGGAATTGAAAATTAGTCAAGCGTAAAAGTCAGTTGAATTTTTATTTCAATAAGGAGGACGAATTTCTAGGTGATACTGCCAAGTTTGAGAAATTGTTTCGAGAAATATAAAGAAAATGAAATGTCTAGCATGGTGACGCCTGCCACCACCTCGCTTGAGTATGTGGACGCTCCATCCGTCCGTTCTCACATAAACTGTACATACAGGCTTTTTAAGTATGTACTTTCCTATACATGTGATGAACAAGGTACTGCCGCGTGAATGCTGATGAACAGTCTTTCTTTAGCAAACTATAAGTAGTTATCGAAAAACAACTACAATTGCGCTCAGAGTGATGCCTATAACGAGACGTTTAAGCCCAGGCCACGTACGTCGTAAGGCGGTTCTCGTCCGAGCAGAATTAAGGGGAAAGTATACATATACACAGATGAGCAGTGAGCAGAGTTGCAAATTCCTTTCGCATCCAAAGAGCTGGCTACCGTGGAAGACGCCCATGTACTGTGCGATGTCCGTGCATTTAAAGAACCCCAAGCCAGGACATTTCTGCAGCCTTCCACCGTCCCCCGTAGCCTGGGTTTTGGGACGTTAAAGTCTCAAAACCAAGCCAAACCAAACCAAGCACTAGACAAAATGTCGCTTATTGACGAAAAAATGAAGAACGAGGCATGCAATTAACTGACAGAAAAAATGTATTGGTGGTATAAAAGTTTTTCCTTATAATTTGTCGCTGTGTGTGTATACGCCTATGACTGAAACGAAGGATATGTTAATTTTGACATACATAAGTGGTCTCATATGCATACACATGCGCGAAAACAGCGAAGAAGCACGGATTGTTGGAAGTAGAAACAGCAAAAATAGAAGAAAAAAAATATGAGCGACCACTTCTTTCGAGAATCCCTGCCCTCGCGAAACCGCCGACTTGGCAAAAACAAGTCCGTATATAACGCGTTGTTTGCATCGCCTTCAGCAAGGACAACGCGTGCAAGGAAGCGTAACTTGCGATCATCACGGCAATGTTGAACGTTTATCAATGTCTGTCGCCATATCTTTCTCTATAATATACATGACCGCGCAGCCCTACCTCTATCATCATCAGTATAAGTAAGGCAATGTCCACCACAGAAAAAATGCATCCTTGCCACATCTCTAACTGGCCCTGTACCCTCACTCTTCAGAGACACAGGGATTGCCTGCCTCCCGTGAATAACCTTGTCTGTACAGGCATGCGTGCGTGACATATACAGGCTATCTTTTAACATTTCCTTCCTGAGTAGCTCGTCAGGTGCATGCGTCAAAAGGCAAATAAAGCTATCTTTAGTATCTTTCCCTCCATGTCTGGAGCCAGAAAATTCCCTGGTGCTATCTAACAGCCATCTAACTAACTTCTTACAGCCATACACCACCAAGGACAAATCATGCAATTGCGAATAATTTCTGCAATTGTGGCTATTGAGCAGCAATGATGTTGATTTTTAGAGCACATCAGAAGCTGTCTTTCGGTATTAAGCTCTCTATATACGGCAAAGCTTATGGCGCTATAGGAGTGCACAATACTTTTGGGAAGCGTAGACTCTCGCAACTCAACAGGCTCGCCCTGACAAATCCGGGTAGCGACCTGTTCGAGAAAGTTCATTATAGTCCACCTATTATACTGCCCACCAGATCGACGAGATATCACGTGATGTCAGGAGATGCGCCAACGTGTGCCCGATTCCGAGCGATATGCATCCCTCATATATAATACTTGAAAAAAAGAACGGCAAAAGCAGAGCTGTTCTGCAAAGGTCATATGACTAGGAACACAAAACCTTAAATACGGACGCAGTATATAGGACCAAATAGTGAAGTGATGACCATTTTGGGGAGATCTCAATCTCTTCATGATCGCTGGTGAACTGCACATCGGTGAAGACGTCAAACCTCACTCACATGCACAGAGGAGGCTATTGCCATAGCCATAGCTTCTAATTGGGCCAACCCCAAAGCCGTTGACGGGCTTTCAGAAAGCCTACCATAACATTTACAATGCGTTGATTCACAAGCTTAGGTTGTCATCACTTAATTATGAGGAACCATGTCACCTGCATCCATGACACCGCCAGAAGGAGACGAAGCGGCTCATAGTCAATAACGAACTTGGGGTAGCGGTAAGTTGTGCTGCTCACCTGCTTCAGCGTAGTGCTCTGTAATACGCATCTGTTCCACATTAGTGCTTACATCCTGCAGGGACAACCTGTAGTGGAGGCAGAGTATAATACAGGGCTTTGTAATTAGCATGCACCTGCTGTCTGATGTACGTTAAACGTCACTCGAAAGTTCATTTGGACGATGGCCTAACAACGCTAGTGAGCGTATGAGCGAATCAGCTATCAACATTGGAGACAGACCAGCCAAAGGTAAGATGAACTCTCCGGTACTACACGCATGTAATCACTCTCAATCTAAAGTTACTAATAAACCACTATTCCATTGAATACAAAGGCCCGGGTGGAAGCAGCAAGAGGGTGAGCATGTTCGCCGCTGCGCAACTGTGCGTGCACGTGTGTGGCTGTCCCCGGCTGCTCAGTCTCGTTTTCTTCCCACTGCAGCCCCCAAATTCGTCGCTCTGCGGCGACCACGAAAATGACACTTTCGAGAATCTAAGATATGACAGCTGTATTTTTATGGTGGCGTACGAACCCCTCAATAAATAAGAAATCAAACAGTAATAGTTGAAAAGTTATCAGAGGGTTTACATAAACCCAAAAAAGTCGGGTCGAGTCGGCCTTTCGCGCAGAAAACGGGCTCGTCGGACTCAAGTATACGCTATAGGGTGTCGAGCTAAGCGACTGTCGTGTCGGGTTGAGTCATCTCGACTGTAGGTTGGCTCGACCCGACCCGCTGGCCGAGGAGCATGCATACGCTGAGTCGCTGACACTTCCTTGCCTCCTCGCTGGTCGGGCTGCAGCAGGAGACCGGACCGTGAGCTGTTGGTTAGCACATTCGTCCTCTCCTACCTGCGCGTGGTTCGATTGCTCGACTCAAGCTCGGCCCGACAGAAACGGGTTCACGTAAACACGCGGTCGGGTCGGGAACCCAGCCGACCACCGGTTTCCCTCGACTCGATCCACCAGCGTCGGGCTCATGTATACAAGGCTATAAGGTCGAGTACCGAAGCGGTGGCCTTGTGGTAAAGCATTCGCCTCGCATTCGGGAGGTACGGGGTTCGATCCCCACTGCCGCCAGGTACCCACCGGTTTCCAATGGGTACAAGATTTCTCCCGGCCTGGTGCTCGGCTCTTTTGGGATGAAATGCTTGGGAAAAGGAGCCATGAACCAAAATGTTGGTTCAAGAAGAAGGAAAGGGCCACATAATGGGCTTTTGCCGCGCGAGGCGGACGTATTGTTGTCCGATTTCGAAACGAATCACTTCCACATCGGCGCAACTATTTGGGACTCAACTCGACTCCTCAACTCGACTCCTCCGCATTCAGGTCCATATAAACAGAGATAGGGTCCCTACACTGATGCTCCACAGAAGAGCGTCAGCAATTTTTTTTAAAAAAAGAGGGGTTTTTTTAATTAGGAGGGTATTTCCTTCGGCATAGCGCTTTCTGTAGCTGAATGTCTACTGTCAGTGCAGAAATCACCTGTGCATCGAGCAAGAGGGCCGCATTGCTGCCGGCGAGCGCGAGAAGCCGAAAGCGACCACTAGACCTGAAGTTCGGAAATAGCTTCGTATCGCACGAAAAAAGCGTCCGGGCAGTCGTTTGGGCGAATACAGGACGCGCACCTAGTCATGCACTCAGCGCAGACTCAACTAAAGCTTTTAGTCTCGACGCTATAATACCGCCGACTATAGTAACGCCAAAGCAGTTTTAAAGCGGTGCTCCGGCATCTCGCAAAATTTTGTCCATGACTGTACGCCGCGATGCTTCAGTGGTTAGGGTGTTCGACTATAATACTGACCCTAATTACAAAGACGCGATCCCGGCCGTGGCGGCCACTGTTTGATGGCGGCGAAAAGCAAAGAAGGCGCTCGTGCTCTGTACGATAACAAGCGTACTCAGGAAGTCAAAGTTGCTGGAGCACTCCAGCAAGAATAATAGTGAATGATGTTAGCTGGTTATTATAGTTAACTGAATTCTAATAGGAAAATTTAACTATTACATATGCGTGCCTAGTTTGTTTGTTTATTTTTATTTTATTCGAGAAGTTTGCCATCAGGCATAGTGAAAAGGGAGCGGGGAGTAGGAGGAAGCTAGAGGAAGGAGTGTAAACAGGTCCCCCTTAAATAATCGCTTAAATAATGCGCGTCTAGTTGCAATTATAGACTTGTAGCAGGCTATTAGCTGTAGCCATATTAGCTTTTACAATTTCGAAAACGCGGTTGCCCTCTGCACTGTGGTACAACCAATTTTCGGACACTTCTGGCATATTTCGAAAAAGGAACGCCTGTGCTGCGCTTGGCGACATCGTTCAAAATGCGCAACTCCGTGGCGTTGTGACTGTAGGAAGAAGGAAAAGAAAACTCACGGACCGTCTTTGTAGCTGGGCCACATCTTTTGCCTCGAGCGGACAGAGGAGAAATTAAAGAGAGAAAGAAAGAAAAAGAAGGAAAGAGAAACAAGCGCGTCGCAACAGCCGATCGTCCGCCGCCGAAAGGGCAGCGGGTGCAATGATGGCTTACAACAGGTACAACCACCGGTGGCAGGCGAGCCCTCGCGGGGCCCCCCATACCCAGCCCCGTAGGGCCAGGAGCAGCCCCCCTCCGTCCTCCGTGGTGTCACGTCACCGTCCATGTCACGTAGGAGCTGTGATATCACCTCTAAGTAATGCAACGCAAGAGTAACAGAGAAGGATACCTCACACTCACCTGAGTGCGCTTGAATTATAGCACCCGCGCCACCACGTCGTCGCAGTCCTGGGCTACATAAATTAGTCATGCAATACCAACTAGCTACGTGTCTCGCACTGATGAGCAGCCTTCCTTTCTTATACCGCGACAAAATCGGCACTCAGGATGAACTTGATATGCAAAACGGGCGACATTCCGGCACTAATGGACATGCTATGTGGTCACGCGCACTTGCGCGGTGTGACGAAACGATGGGTATAGAGGAAGATGGGAACGGATGCTTAGATGAATCGCTGTGAAGCAACCAGTATCACTTCGCAATCAGGAAATATCCCTCTCGCGTTGTGCGGAGGCCACGGCGCCATTAGCCGCGCCAGCCAGCGGACACAATACTTAATCCCCTTTAATTGCCTCTATAATTTACTAATTATTTCGCGAAGCGACGGCATTAAGCACCCGGCTGCGCCAATTCTCTCTACTTAGAGGCGATCACGCAACCCAATGGAAAATGTACCGATTTCAGGCGACTTTGGCAACAGAAGGCATGCCGGAAAAGTTGCGTCGTGCTGCGTCGCACGCTGTGGACGTGGAAGTTTGGTATATATGTATATATATATATATATATATATATATATATATATATATATATATATATATATATATGTTGTGCGCAGTGGCGTAGCCAGAAACTTTTTTCGAGGAGGGCTGACGTTGTTGCTCAGCCTCCTCCGTATCGAGATACCTGTCACCAACCTATCAGCTCTCAACTGTGCCATAAAGTCTGCATGCCGAGATGCAAAGATTGCACGGAAGAATAGTACCGTCCGGGGCTTTCGTTCCATCGAGTGTCCTGTGCATATATTGTTTCAGACGAAAATCATTTGTTTAATTTAGCAAAATCATACTGAAAATTCATCATAGCCAGTTTTCCAGCCATACAATTAACATTAGTTCGAATACGTAGCCTTTCTGACGGACCCGCAGATGAAATGGTTACCTGCACTCTCTCCAGTGTGCTAATAACTTTGATTATAATGCAGCATTTGCACTCTAACAATCTGAAGTGCTACGAACAGACGAGGACTCTCAGCAGACCACTTTGACAGACTTTCCACCGGAGCATACATAGTGGCTAAAAACACCGAGATTCAGTGCGAATAAGAGGCCCGGGAGGGAGAAGACAGCGCGGCGTCAGGAGATCGAGTTTGGCCTGCGCGGAGGCTGCACATGTGGCGTCACGCTCCCTCCTAGATTTTTTTTTTTTTTTTCCTACGCATTCCATCTCTGTGTGCTTTCTCAGTTTGTCGGATAGTGTGGCTTGTCTCCTTTGTATGGTCCGATGAACGATTTCAGAAAACTAGTGCCCCTTTCGCTTTTTTTTATTCCCACAGAAATCTCTTTTTGAGCGTGAAACAGAAATACTGGAGACAAAGTCCAGATTGATTTCCGGCTCTGGTGATTGTTTTAGTCTGCGGTGTATGACAGTATGAAAACATTTAGTGAGGGGCTGAAGCCCCATAAGCCCTCCCCCTGATATACGCCCCTGGTTGTGCACTCCGTGCTGGTGTGTCCAAGTTTTTTTTTTTTTTTTTTTTTTGTCATTATATGGTTTGCAATGCTTATCGAGCGGAGTATATGCATGGACAATAGTAACTAGCGGGCAACCGTTATAACTGCTTGTCAAGAACATTTAGAGCGTAAGCTGGACTATTAGGGGTGAAGCTTCAGATTTCGCCATGGTGGGCACAAATGAGCTTGATCTAATTAAGTGTAGGTGTCCACCGAAAAGTAGGACATATCATTCGTCTTACTTTCCCCAAAAACCAACTCCACTGAAACGCGGGCACAGCGGCTGGTTCGAACCCGGATACTCCGAATCAGTAGCCAAGCGTCTTAACCACTTAGCCACCGCGACGGAGAGCAGCGAGGCGCTGTTTCGACGTCAGCTACACTTATAATCCACCATAGTTTCAGGAGCCCCGTCGCCAAAAAAAAAAAAAAAAGCCGGCTTCTCGAGCACATTGCAGTGTTGTGCACTTCGCCTTCCACTTGCCGCGGTTGGCAGGTGGCAGAGTAGCGAAACAGAAATCCGCTCCTTTCACTTATAGGGAAGATACCGAGGTTCACGGCTGGCACTGGAGCCCCCCTCACCGGAGGGGGGGGGGGGTCACCGGAATTAGGCCGCACCGGACCCTGACTTGGTTTGTGGAATTCCATCTTCACGCGGATTTCTTTTTTATCCGATGCCAGGGTGACACCCCGATCCGAACCGCGGTCCTTTTACAAATAGGCGGATGTTCTGCATCTAAACTATATCGCTGCAGGTCGAAGGTAACGTTTTATAATAACCTAAAGTTTTCAATGGTAAACATTTATTTTAAGCATAATTTCACCAAAGTACTCGTTGCGTAGCTGTCCTTTGTGAATAAATGCATGTGCTACGAGGCGGACGCAGCAGTAGCACTGATCCAGCGACCCCAGAGCGTGGCTCTTGCATGGCCGGAGGCATCTCGGCATGTACGTACGTCCGCGGATCTGCTCATCACTTGGTTGCAACGGCGACCGGTCTTCGCGAAGGCTGGAAAGCGGCTAGGCCGGACTCAGAGAGGCGACGAACGATGAAGACCACGCGCGTGCCGATGATGTAGCACGTAGCCACAATCACTACAATGAGAGCAGAGTAGAGGAAAGCCCGGCGCCAAACGTTCATAGTATCCGTCTTGACCGTTGGGAACATAGCGTCCGGCGTAGACGGCTGTGGCGCGCCGTGCTCGTCTCCTCCACTCCATGTCGTCGGCTCTCGTCGCAGCTCCCTTTCGTCCGCGGGCGCCTCCAGCACACAGCCGTCCATGGTCCTGGGGTATCTGACCTCCAGTGAACGACTCGCGATGCTCCCAATGAGCGAAGGCATGTACGTCGAGTCAGAATTAAGCTGTCGGCAGTCGTGTTTCCAGGGCTGCAGCCCAGAGCTCGCTCTCCGAATGCGACTCTCGCGGAACGCGCGCATGCAGGCAGAATCGTCGTTGTCCTTCACTTCCTTCTAATGAGAACATTTATAACTGTAATTTTGGGGACAAATATGGCGGCGCCCGTATGCTCTCGTCCTTTAAGGCGTCTATAGCCTGCACAACTAAAACGACGGTGAAAATCTCTTTATTCATACAATAAAAACAACTGTGGTTTAGCTCTAGTTAAATCTGGATTAAAGCGGACGATTATTTTGCCTGCATTATTCCCTTATCACGATCAGTGTAGGGCGCTACATTATTGGGAACACTTAAGCTATTGGGAACGCCTATGGGGCTGAAACGTGGAGGCTAACCAAGAGAGTTCTACTTAAGTTGAGGACAACCCAGAGGGCTATGGAACGAAAAATGGTAGGGGTAACATTAAGAGATAGAAAGCGTGCAGAGTGGGTCAGAGAAATAACTCAAGTTACCGACATTCTAGTGGAAATTAAGAAGAAGAAATGGACATGGGCAGGACATGTAGGGCGAAGAGAGGATAACCGATGGTCGCTGAGGGTAACAAACTGGATTCCAAGGGAAGGAAAGCGTAGCAGGGGGCGGCAGAAAGTTAGGTGGGCGGATGAGATTAAGAAGTTCGCAGGGGTCAAGTGGATGCAGCTAGCACAGAACCGGGTTAAGTGGAGAAATATGGGAGAGGCCTTCGCCCTGCAGTGGGTATAATCAGGCTGATGATGATTATGATGATGATGATGATGATGATGATGATGATGAAGAAGAAGCTGGTAGCAACGCGAGAGCGTTTATACCAGCCCACATATAAAGTCCCGCTTTAATCAATCCGTATGAACGTGCCTGCGTGTCGTAGGGTATAATGTGAATGCAAAGGGTTCTGGCAGGTTGATCCTGGTGTCACCCTCCCGTATGAAAGGAGTGACAGTTGGCAGCTCAAGCCCGTGACATTGGGGTAACGTGAATTCAAATGTCATGGCAGGCCGTTTCTAATTTTCTGATGTCACGCTCCTGCGTGAAAGGAGAGGCCCGAGTCTTTCAGGCACCCACCGACAGTGGCGCTGAAGGCGCGAGCTGGCTGCCTAGTGAAGCTTCCGCTTCAAGTTTACGGCGTCTGCATACGCTTTGTGGTATGTGTGGTTTGACGTCCCGATGAGGCTATAAAGGACTATTAGAAGGCTGTGAATTGCTTTCGACCACTTGGGGGTTGTTTAAGGCACCGACATTGCACATAGCCTCAGTGAAGTTCCGACGCATTACCCGTTTGCCAAGTTTCCAGGAGGAGAGGGGAATCCTCTGATATCTCGATTGTGTAAAGTATATGCTTATTTGAGATATGACATCTTCTTTCCCCTATACTTCATTGGCAGTATTTTTCTTTCCATTCTTGATTGGTTATGTTTACCTCTCCCTAATGATTGATTAGGCGAATGCTTGTGAATTTACCCTGTTGGTTGTTGTTCCCACCGAGGGCGGGGACAAAGGGCTTAAACCAAGACGTTATGGAACCAAGGGCTAGTTTCGTCAGGTCAATCAAACGTTAAATATCAAACGTTAAATCAAACGAGTCAATCAAAAGTCAAATATGTTTTCGTCTTGCTTGTATCCTTCTCTCTGATTTACTAAGCGTTATTAAATAGTTAACTTTTTCGGAAGTGTCCTCGAGTAACGTGACTGAGCAACATCGAACCTACACGTGAAGCATCCTACAACCATCATCATTCACATATTTCCCTCTATAAGATCCAGAGGAAAAATCAACTGCCCCCATCGAAACGCGGCTGCCACCGTTGTGTGTACCTTGCAAGGACTGGAAGCCCGTTTGAACAAAAACAATTACAAGAGTTCAACGCTGCTGAACCAAATATTGAGCGAAAGCATTAGCTGCGGGTGACCGAACGTTCTTCTTCTCTTTTTCTTCTTCCTCAGCCCACATATAATGCCCCGCTTTAACAAACCCATATGAACATGCCTTAGTGGCCTATATAGGGGTAAAGTGAATGCCAGGGTCCTAGCAGGCTGATTCTGACATAACCGTCCCATGTGAAACGAGAGACCCAAGTTAACAGCTCCTGCCAGCCCGTGTGTCACGTGGGTGTGACGTCACAGCGTCACGTGGGTAAAACGTACGTGGCTACCGCCGCGCTACGCTGAAGGCTCGAAACCTAGAGTATAGTATTGCTTTCGCAATAAAAATCCTTCACCTGTCTGCCCGTATATCTTACGGAGGTTTCAGCCTCCAGAACGTGTAATAGAGTTCATGAGCAATATAGTCAGAAAGAACTCAAGCGACGTCAACGGTGATGAAAACAAGTTTAATCGCAAAAGCTTGCGTCCGAAAGCGGGGCATTTCGACCGAACGTGGCCGGCTGCAGCTTGCGGCGGGAAAACGCGCGTCGATGTGTACGACAATAAGAGCGAGCTTCCCACGTCGCCAAAGGGAAAGTCCCAGGCGCCACTTCTATCGTCGCGCCATCGCTATAGCTTCGGTTTGCGTAAGAAACGCGGAAAAGCAGTCGTCCACGACGTCAGAGCGATGCCGCAAGTGTGTCTCTATACAGTATACTTCCCCTTTCTTTATCCTTTGCGTAATTCTGTGTTCTCACAGTCGAGCTTTGATTCTACCGCCATTTTCGGAGGTGACACACACGCACGCGATGCGCTGCAAGTTGATGGCAACGAAAATCATTTCATGCTACTGGCGGTCTGCGCGTCTTCATGCAGTTAATGCGCATTTCATGTTAAAGCACATGCGCTGATCGAATGTCGGAAAACGAGGCTGGACACTTTTTTTCCTGTTACCACACGAGGCGTCGGGCAATTGCTTGCGCACGCTTTAAAAACTCCTGCTGGCGAAATCGGCCGTTGTTCAAGCTCCAATTCCGCTTATAGATTGCCTTTCGATGTGGGTTACGTCTAACTGACGCCAGTAAACGCCTGGTTGAGGTAAAACATATAAACGAAGCAGTTTTGTTGTTTTTACGGCGATGTGTACGCTGCGTAGACGTACCGTCCGTGGCCTCACCGCATTCAGCCCGAGGCGACGTCTGCGTCGGTTCTTGCTTTGCTGCCAAATACAGAGCACGAGTGCTGTCTTTAAACCTCGAAATTGGGCGAAACCTACCACGAGGGACGGTCATTCTGCGGCTTGGAGCAAGCACGAAGAAATGGCGCCTGCCCAAGCAAAAAGAAACAAAGCAACGCATAACCGCAATACGATATAGATAACTTCCGCGTCGGGTATATACACCCGTGTATAGCCATGCGCTACGGTGGCCACTTTCATCTGTTACCGTTTTCCGGTATCGACGATACGCGGGTATTGTAGATACGTATAGCCCATATTCGCGGTGACAGGAAAATAAGTTTCATAGATCACGTAAGAATCTGCACTGATGAAATACGTAGCCCTGAGCATTAGAGAGATTTAGCTTACCGTAATCCGCGATCCGCCACCGTGACCCTCTACCGCGCGTCTGAAGGCGACGCCAGGCGACGGCCTGCCTGAAATTTAGGGTAGGGGACATTTCCGCACCCGCTCCTGGTGAGCCATATGCTCCCAGGAGAAAGATCTGAATTGTGTGCAAACTGTGACTCGAGAGGGACCCTCGAACACATCCTCTGGGACTGCCCCTTTTCTCCCGGGAGGGGTCTAAATCTGACGCCGCAACTCTGGGAGACCATGCTGCGCTGCTCGGACCCTGAGCTCCAGCTAGCCGCCATCCAGCTGGCCTGGGACGCCGCCGGCCAACAACGTCTGCCGGCCTGCGTCTGAGGCGGGGCACCCGCCATCCATCCCAAGCGACGGAGGGCCGGAGCCTTTTCATCCGCTGGAATCAATAAAAAGTTCTGCTCTCTCTCTCTACCGCGCGTGTGCAGGGCGCACAAGCTGATTGGTCCCGACGCGGCAGGTCTATGGGCCGACATCTTGAGGGGTTTTATTGAGTTTTAGGAGTTTATTGAGGGGTTTTACAGACATCAAGTATGTGGCGCCATCTATCGGCGTCAAATGGATCTGGGCATGCGCAGTGGAACGCGCGGTGGCGGATCACAGTAGCGGATCGCGGTAAGCTAAATCTCTCTATTGTGTGCCCTACGGGGCTGGGACAGGTAGGTCACTGCCGTTTGCGGCGGGAGCTAGTCTGCCCCCATATTTTTATCTGTTGTAGGCCGTCTTTGCACCCGCTACCGTTTCGGTGGTGGACGACGGCTGTTGCGTACGTCTTTCTCTCCCTCTTCTTTTTCTTTCTTCTCTATTTTCTCTTCTGTCCGCACGAGGCAGCTGAGGTGGCTCAGCCACAAAGCCAGTAGCAGGCCCGTGCATTTTCTTTTCGTTCTTCCTTCAGTCGCAACAACAACAACAAATCACTTCATTCCGCAGGCTACCATGGGTCGACTACGAAAAGTAAAGATGCCAGAATTTGTAGAGTCATGTGTGTGAATTTTCAAGTGACGTTGTTGTTTTTGTTGTTGCGACTGTAGGAAGAAGAAAAAGAAAATGCAGGGAGGGCCACCTCCGCTTCCTCGTGCTGACAGAGGAGAAATTAGAGAAAAGAAAAAGAAGAGGGATAGAGAAAGACGCGCGTCGCAACAGCCGTCATTCGCCACCGAAGCGGCGGCGGGTGCAATGACGGTCTACAATACGTACAAGCACCGGTGGCAGGCGAGCCCCCGTCGCGAACAGCAGGGGCCCTTCAAGGAGGTTACCTCCTTGCTCCGCCTCTCCCCATTCCCAGCCCCGTATAGGGCTAGGAAGATTGTCATGGATTGTCATGCCAATATTGAAGATAGGGCCATGGCAATCATGTTAGTCTCTGTGTCAACTCTCGTTGCTTATCCGAAGCAGTGGCTCGAAAGCTATAGCATTCGGATTCGGAGCACAAAGGCGCGGGGTCGAATCCTGGCATTTTTATGAAGGCGAAATGTAAAATCTCCCGCGGGCTGTCCGTTGTCAGTGCTGATTAAAGAACCCAGGTGACCAGTATTATAAAGCCTTCCGTTGCGGTGCAGAACCGTACCATAGCGTACTGGGTCGTGCCAACACCATATCAACTTTTCTCAGGTCTGCGAACGCGTGGCCAGCTGCCATAGGCCAGTATCGAATGACTGTCCGTGAAATGATCTGCGAAAGTAAAATGACCCTAAAGCAAATGATAGTGTTTGCTGACAGAAATCCTCAACAGCTGACACGTACTACTTTCTGTTATATTCAAGAACAGCCGTGTTCCTTGCGTAGACATTTTCTGCCACCGTTCAAGGAAAGTGCATCCAAATTCCATAGCAAAAAAAAAAAAAAAAAAGAAGTCTTATACGTCGACTTTTTCGACAAATCCGGATTTCCTCAACACATGAGATGCCGACCATTGAGAAACCGGAGGCCCACTGAACGGCGGCCTGCAAACTTAAATACTACCTCGTCCCAGCCATACGCTCCCCTGTCTTGGCATGTCTCAGCACCTGTCGTCCGTGTAGCAACAAATGACACTTTGTGCAGAACCGCACCGAGAAAGAGTGCGGCAGAGGACTACTTAGCTCTCTTTGGCAGCCCCACACGCTCTACGCTTCGCGCTTTACCCTTGAGAGAGAACCCTTACGCCACAAGCAGACGACGCCTGCCTCGTCGTCTTTCTGTCATCTGCTTTACTATCTCCCGCGGTTCTCAGCTCTCACTCCGTCTGTGCGTCACGCTATTTCCGGATCTCAGTGCCTGCGGATGACTGGAACCGCCGTCACTTGGTTGCCGCATTCGTGTGCCGACGACAAGGCTTCCTAGCGCTTGGCGCGACGCTTCTCCCGCCGGGGAGCACCAAAAGGAAACAGTCTGTAGCGCGTAGGCGTCCGCCCCAACTGGCGGCCGTGTTCATCCCCTTCCTTCCCCTCCCCGCGTCGCTTTGCGCTGGCTTCTGTCGCCGCCTTGGGCAATCGCGCGCCCGTCACGTGCCAATTAGGACAGCTGGGGAATCGGCGCCGGTGGCGAGGAGATAGTGCTTTGTTCGCAAGCAAAGGATGAGAGAACACTGAGAAAAGAGACAAGGAACGGAGTCCCTCGACGATGAAATGGAATCTACGTATCGATCGCATATAGCCATGTGCTAGGGAGAGAGATATATTTTCTAATCCTGAGCTTTTTCAGAAAAGTACAATGGCTGTCATCCACGTCTCGCTCAACACGTCGTGGACTTTCCGGCCAAAGCGCAGATCCAGGGCGGCGTCCGAGCTTGTCGTAAGCAGCTGTGAGAGCAAAACAGCTCGTTCAGAGCTTCCGAAAAAACACGGCCGTTGGCGCATGCTCCCGGCCCACCTTCAGTGCACAGATGTCCACAATGATTACTTAAAATTGTTGGACATTGCGGCCCGAAAAATCCGTAACACTGAGCAAGGAGCCGAGGTGCTCGAACTGAACTGAGGAAAACAGCAACAGCTACACCGCGACACCGCGACGACCGTTTGGGCAAGAAACCCTTCCGCGCTTTCAGTGTTGGTATGAAAAGTCAGCGCGCCCGAAATCCGCGAAACCCGCTAAGCAAAATTATGTTAATTCTGCCCGTGCCTTCAATTCAGCCACGAAATAGCTCGCGATTGCTTCCTGATGTGACACGTATCGGCGAGACTGCACCGTACCCTACACCTGCGAACTCTGAACGTTCACGTGCATGCACCTTGCCACACGAATGACACGCACTATGTATGGATGGGGTGCTATATTTAACGACGTACGTGCTACAGTGAAGGCCGCAGTGACACGTTGGAAACGAGGGCAGGGTGGCTTGACTTTGGTTTACAGCCGCGTCGACGTGTCGCCACGTTTCATCGCAGCCGTAAATTCAGCTGCGCGCGAGAGAGAGGACATCCGCCGCGGACACGGTGCCGCGCGCTTGTCTTTGGAGACGCAATGGTGGCTGCTTGTCAAAAGGATATATTGAGGCGTAAACGGACATGGCGGAACTGTCTCTCGTTTTTGCTGCCCTCTTCACGACTTTCTGTTTTCCCGGTTCTTAGCCTGCCAGGGTGTATCGGCGAGTTAAATGAGAGAGGGGAGTAAAGGATGTGTTATATGAGAGATGGAGAAGAATCATACATGGCAAAATTACTTTTGAAAAGGAATTAAATTACAATACTAATTACTTTGCTGAAAATCGCAGAAAAGTAATTAAATTACATTATTCATTACTGCTCCCCAAAAGTACTGAAATTACATTACAATTACTTCTACTGAGTAATTCAATTACTTGGAAATTACTTTCTAGTTTCCATAAATGCAAAAACTAAGTAAAGCTATTAAACATAACAACAACTTGTTCCCCAGAGTATTCTAGTTGACTATAGTTCAGCTCAATTCTGTCTCCTTTTGCCAATCTGTTACGCTGGCTTCGGATTGCAGCACGTCGTTCCTGCTTTCGCGCACTCTACTTTGTTGTCTATTGAAGGAGTAGTGGCGCACTTTAGTAAAAGTAATTTCGAGAGGAATTAATTACTTTGCTGCGAAATTAGTACTAAAAGTAATTCATTACATTACTAAATTACCAAACTGAAAAAGTAATTCATTACATTACAAATTACCAATAAAGTCATTAAATTACAGTAATTTCATTACTGTAATTCAATTACTGCCATGTCTGGAGAAGATGAAAGGAAAAGCGAACGGAAAACGTATACGCTGCGGACAGGCAGGGTAGGAATTGTCGTTGGTGCGCGCAACGGTGTTCTATGGATATGGCGTTTAGTCTTCAGAGTTGTCCAGTGAATGAAGTCTGTGGATAGACTTCTAAACCGATAGGCGAGCCTGCTGAAGTATTTCATTCCTAATCGGGCTTGGCCTCTGTCGGAGAGTTAGTTTTCCAAAAAGCTGAATTTGTGGCCACTACAGCGCGAGTTGCGAATTCACTTGCCGAATGCCCATAGCCACTTTTGCGTTTTTTCAGCACACATTTGCTCTTGATTGTGTGTATATATATAGCTAAGAATTTGGAGCGGACGCGACAGAGCATTTAACACCGGCTTCTCATTCCGCTACTTTTGTTTTTCAACTCGTTGTTTAAATTATTCAAAAATTTTCAAGTTATGATTACTCTAAAGTAAGTACACATCCCAACACACACACACACACACACACACACACACACACACACACACACACACACACACACACACACACACACACACACACACACACACACACACACACACACACACACACACACACACACACACACACACACACACACACACACACACACACACACACACACACACACACACACACACACACACACACACACACACACACACACACACACACACACACACACACACACACACACACACACACACACACACACGCACGCACGCACGCACGCACACACACACACACACACACACACATACATACATACATACATACATACATACATACATACATACATACATACATACATACATACATACATACATACATACATACATACATACATACATACATACATACATACATACACGCGCGCGCAAGCAAGCAAGCAAGCACGGAGACATCCGAAATATATTCACAGGAGGGAGGAGAAAAGGAGGGCCACTTCACTTCACAGGAGGGTAATAAAGTGTTGCTCTTCATATTACTGTGATGCTTCGCGGAAGGTTCGAACATTCGCTGTCATTGAGGCGCTGAAGTTTAAAGAGTCAGCGCCACCGGTAACCTGAAGAGTTGATGGCCATGCACCTGACAAACCATACGAGAAAAGAGGACACTATATAAAATGGAACGGAAGAAGAGAACAGGAAAATAAAAAGAAACAAGCAGTTCAACGAACGCCACGGGATGAAGGCTGCAGGCTCAGCAACATCCGGTGTTTGCAGGTATATCGCTGCTGGGCTCGTGACGCTGCACTAGGCGTTGAAAACTCATGGCCAGTATCAGTTCAGTCGTTCAGTCGTGTCCGACTCTTCGTGACCCTATGGACCATGTCACGCCACGCTTTCCGGTCTCTCACTATCTTCCTAACATCACATAACTTCATCTGCAGTGCCTCGAGGATGCCATCTAACCATCGCGTTCGCTGCCTACCCCTTCTTCGGCGACCCTCAACCTTTCCCAACATCAAATCTTTCTCCAGCGACTCCTCTCTTCTCATCAGATGACCAAGGTAGCTGAGCTTTAACTTTAGAATTTGACCCTCCAATGAGCAGTTAGGGTTTATGGTCGACAATATTGACTGATTTGATCTTCTGGCAGTCCAAGGAACTCTCAGGAGTCTTCGCCAGCACCACAATTCAAACGCGTCAGTTCTTCGGCGGTCAGCCTTTTTCACTGTCCAACTCTCGCATCCATACATCACGAATTATACGGATCTTGGTTGGCAGACTAATGTCTCTGCTCTTTACTAGGCGGTCAAGGCTAACCATTGCTCTCTTTCCAAGAAGCAGGCGTCTCCTAATTTCATGGCTGCAGTCTCCTTCCGAGGTAATCTTGGAGCCCAAGAAGAGAAAATCTGTCACAGCTTCCACTTCTTGTCCCTTGATGCTCCAGGACTTGATAGGGCAAGACGCCATGAACTTTGTCTTTTTAATGTTCAGTTTAAGCCCAAACTTCTCACTCTCTTCTTGTATGCGCATCAGAAGTCTCTTGAGTTCCGCTTTACTTTCTGCCATTAAAGTGGTATCATCCGCATATCTGAGGTTGTTGATACGTTTTCCAGCAATCTTCACTCCAGCTGAAGACTCTTCCAGACCGGCCTTCCTCATGATGCACTCTGCATATAGGTTAAATAGGCAGGGCGACAGTATGCAGCCTTGCCTCACTCCTTTCTCAATCGGAAACCAATCAGTAAGACCATGTCCAGTTCTGACTGTGGCCTCTTGCCCTTCATTTAGGTTCCTGAGGAGACAGATTAGGATGAATTAGATCTCCCATCTCTTGGAGAGCTTGCCACAATCTGCTGTGATCTACGCAGTCAAACGCTTTCGCATAATCAATAAAGCAGAAGTAGATGGGTTTCTGGAACTCTCTTGCTTTTTCCATGATACAGCGAAAGTTGGCAATTTGGTCTCTAGTTCCTCTGCCCTTGCGAAACCCAACTTGCACGTCCGGAAGCTCCCGATCCACATACTGCTGCAGCCTACCTTGGAGGATTTTCAACATCACCTTTCTAGCATGCGAAATAAGCGCGATCGTGCGGTAGTGGGAACAATCTTTGGCACTGCCTTTCTTTGGAATGGGGATGTAAACTGACCTCCTCCAATCCTGTGGCCACTGCAGGGTTGTCCAAATTTGCTGACATAATGTATGCAGAATGTTAACAGCGTCATGGTTGAGCTTTTGAAGCAACTCAGCTGGAATGCCATCAATTCCGCTAGCTTTGTTCTTAGCAAAGTTGGCTAAGGCCCATTCAACTTCACTCTTCAGGATGCCCGGCTCGAGATCAACAATCACAACCGTCTTAAGCTGGGTTTGCACATTCGGGTCCTTCTTGTACAGTTTTTCTGTGTATTCCTGCCACCTCTTCTTTATCTCTGAGGCTTCAGTGAGGTCCTTGCCTCGTTTGTCCTTTATCACGCCCAGCTTAGCACAGAAGCTTCCTTTGATATCTTTGATTGTCTTATACAGAGCTCTTGTGTTCCTTAATTGGCTGTTGTCCTCAACTGCTTGGCACTGTATGTTCAGGAAGGCATTCTTATCTCTCCTTGCTGCATGGCCAGTATACTTGACTGCATATCCAGCTGAGTACGACCTTGTTCGTTCGTCCGTGTCGTTCCATATCACCTCGAAATGGAGAACTTGAGAGATCAGGGACACAGAGAAAGGCCAATTAATTAAGCTCTTATTTATTGTGGTGGGTAGCATTTCTGTCTTCTGGTTGACATCATTAAGCTTATATAGTTCAGGACCCGATAAGTGGACGCATGGTCCTTGGTCGGTTATCTTCCTGGAATGAGCTGGCCAGCACTGCCGTCCATGAAGTTTAATTAGGGGTTTCGTCCACGCCCGTTTGGGTTTGGGTCATTTCAAAATCAATTCAAAGGGTGCGGATGCCATCTCATGCAGCACAGCTATCAGAATCTTGTGAGGTGCAGAAAAGATGAAGGAAATGCAGATCACAGAGTAGATTCCTTTTTCATCTAGCCGGTTACACCCCAGTATTTGCTTTGACAAGAGCCGTGCATATACGAACGTAGCGGACAGATAAAAAAAAAAATAATAAAACACGTCTCGCGACTCGCGAACCTGCAAGACGGATTTCAGCTGACTAGTTCGGATAAACTATGTAATGCCCAGTGCAGCTTGCCTGTATGGCGTTCGGCTACTAAAGCCCAAGGATGTGGGAGCGAATCATGCGGCCTCGGCGCCAAAATAAAATTCAGTTTCCAGCCAATTTCAGGCATTCATTCTCAAATTCTCCTCTCAAAATGAAGGAAAAAGGCGTCACTTAATGTGCGGAACCTCAGAACTGCTGCCACGTGCTTTCTCCACTCCCTTGCATGCGTGGCGGGAAGTCAACCCGAGGTTCACATACCGCGAAAATAGAAAATGAGGATTATTCTCGGTATTCTATATCACATCGACTATCTAAGACTGGCCGAATTGTGTGGTAGAT
Source organism: Amblyomma maculatum (assembly GCF_055883805.1). Classification (NCBI taxonomy): domain Eukaryota; kingdom Metazoa; phylum Arthropoda; class Arachnida; order Ixodida; family Ixodidae; genus Amblyomma; species Amblyomma maculatum. The sequence continues at coordinate 203,012,145 of NC_139346.1, forward strand.
TTAAAATAATAAACTACCTTCTTTCGAGATCATTTTAAGCAATTGGTAAACATGCGGAATCTAGGAAATGTCGAGGCAGAACGGTCACATATATGGCTGTAGGTTGTAACACCTCCGTTGCCAGCGAGAACATGAACAAAATCTATATTCTATTCTTGCTGGCCAGAAGCTGCGCCGACACATGACCTCATAATAAAAACAGGAGTTACTCTTTAATTACCATCAAAACGTTGATATGGTGCTTCTATACCATTCTTGTCTACGATCACTTAATTCTGTATAATGTACGCAGTGGTACACCTAACGTCTTTATATTCTTCACACTATACGGTTGTGGCTGTATTCACGTTTTTGTATTTTATTTATATTTTATCTATTTATTTTATATTATTACCTCCGAAACATGATAACAGCGGTGTGGGCCCGATTTTAAAGGAGCGAGAAGTGGAATGAAATGATAATAAACACAGGGAGGACGAACAGGAAATATGTCAAAACCAATAAAACAGGAAAGTAAATACGGACAAACAGCCGGAACAACAGTGCATGAATTCAGTCTACAGTGCTTGATTTGAAAGAACAGCAAGACCACAAACAATTTATTATCCTTGAAAATTACATCCCGATCCCCGCTGGCACCATCAATTGGCTACTTATTATAGTCACAAATACTGCAGGGGAAAAAAAAGAATAGTTTATATTCGTTTTGCAAATAATTTCACGTATTTCAAAACTGTGGTCTCTCTTGTTCGAAATATAATGGAGCACATGAAGGTATTCTTGGATTTTAATGCCTGCTGATCGATGTATATCGGTGTGTGTATAATGGTACCGACGGGACCTTTTGTCGCTGTCCTTTGTGTTTTTCCACGCTATAGTTGCAATGTCGCAGTCATTAACAAATACACACCAACTAGCCCAACTGTCTTCCATGTGTGTATCTCTGTTACGGTTGGTATGTCTCGAGTACTGTTTTAAAACAAATCTTGCAGCGCAGCTTTGTATTCCTTCCACTTCTCGTTCAGGTGAAGCTGGTGAGATCGCGACCTTGCCAGCGGCCCTGAAGGTCCGATGAACATGCTAAACATCCTCCTAGCTTCTTAATTGTCATACAACATCGATGTGACTTGAAAAAGACAGATAGGTACAGTTAGTAGAACACAAAGATCAGTATATATACCTAGTTAGCAGAACACATAAATATTAAATTTAATTTCCCCTAGTAAGAATGGTACTTGACTATTGTATAGGTTGATTCATTAGTGATCTTAGATTTAGGGAATGTAACCTAGCAACATTTATCGGTGTTCAGGATAAGTTCCAAATTCCTAGCTTTAGCACCAGGATCTACATCAAGTCGATTGCGAATTACTTTGCACGCGACGCAGTCAATTGCAAATAGTCTCAATGGTGACGAAATATTTAATGTGATTGTCATTTATATAAATTAAATATAGTAGCGGCCGCAGCCTTCTGGCCTGCCCGAATGAAGTAACTGAAAAAAAAAAAAAGAATTTGCATCGCTCAGGTAGTCATCAATTCTATTATGACATTGTCATCTAAGTTAACAGTTCTGATTTTACGTCTTAATAGTTCATGCGAGATGTAGTCCAATGCTTTGCGATAGTCAAAATAATAATAATAATAGCGAAGCAGTTTGACGAATAGCAGTTTGACGAACCGAGCTTATACTGGAGCGGGAGTCACGTGGTGCGGGGCATTAATTTTGTGAGGATGAAAACAGGGTCACAGTAATTTGTGATAATGCACAGACAAAACGAAAGTATACTTTGCACACACTGAGCTAGTTCTACCCTATATCCTGGGGAAGTGACAGAGACAGCGACATACTTTTCGACCCCTTTCCCCTTGCGTTATTGGGCGCTACAGGCGCAAACATAGATAAATGAAAGATGCCTACGTTGTAACAGCGAGTTTAGGAAAGACGATGCCGTGTTCTTTTTCATTGCTTTGTTTTCCAACCTCAGTGCCGCTTGGTGTTGGAGGGTTACTTTATTGGTGGTTTCGCTAGCATTGTAGCATCCCGCTAGCGATTATAATTACTAACCAGGCTCCCCTCCCCGCTTCCCAAGAACGTTCCCAGGGTTCGCACGTGGTGGCGACCGCCAAGTTGGTGGCGGTTCCTTCCCGGAGGTGCGACGGATACCACGTGACGCACCTGCGGCGGCAGAGACTGCGTGGTGCCGCGGTTAAGCGGAACCGCTGCACCTCCGTGCGCGCATAACAAGGCGCGACAAGGAACGGCGCGAATTCCGAGTCCGTTCCCACGGCTGCAGCGGTCTCGGCGACGCGGTGACCTCTCGCGGTCGAGGGCTATCGCAGCTTGAAGCCGCTAGTACCGCGAACCGTGGGGGAGTTACCTTGGTGCAGAGGTGGTGGCGGTCAACTGCGGAACCTCTCGGAATTCTGGTGATGCGAGGGCTGATGTTGAGCGGGAATAGAAGAGGAAACATTGGAAGGGGAACCTTGACACAGTGTTCCTCCGTCATGCAAGTTGGCAAATCCGCACGCGTCTTTCTATTCCCCTTAGTGTCTCGAAATCGCTGTTTGCGCATACTTTTCAATAAGCGGTCTTCCAAGAATAGGGAAAAACCACCTCTGCGTGTGGCTTTTCTGTTACGCAACAACGGGGACTCTCTACACAGAGCGAACGTGGTTGCGTGCGGCGCGCTTGCTTTGGCTGTTGAGCGTCGCCACCGACCACTGCGCATACTGAGGCGGCCTGCTATAAGCGCTCTTTTTCAGACGTGCAGAATACCGGGCTATAAACACCTAAAGGACGCAAACGAAGACCCAGCGGGCTGAAAACAGGTGCTGCAAGTTTGTATGCAGCTGAGCCCCAGCCGTAAACCCGAGCTTATAAAAGCAGTCTGCGTAGGCGGTATAAGCGGTGCTGTGTTGAAAGAGTGAGGGGGGGGGGGGGCTGTCTGCGGCGAATGTGACAGGCAAGCATCGTTCGATTTGGAGGCGCTCTCGTCGCTTCGAATTCGTTAGCTCGCTATTGTGGGGGCCTTGGGCTCCTGATCAACGTGCTTGATGGCTCTGGAAACAATCTGTGAGGAAAGCTCGTATATCACATCGCTTGTCATGCCCATTTTGCGTCGCCAAGTAACTGCGCGAGGACAAAAATGTCCAAACTGAGGTGTGCTCGCACCGAGTTCTGTATAGGCAGCTAAATTAGCTCTTGTCATTATTCATTTTATTCATTAGCTTCAGAATTTTGCGTACCACTTCATCAAAGAATAAAAACACGCGCGGAAAATGTCACCCACCACTAGATATATGCTGCTTTTACTCGAATCTGTGCTGACAACGTACTTTTATCGAAAGCCGTTTTTTTCTCTTTCCTCATTTGCTACTAGTTATGCCGCACAGGTAATGAGATTTTATTCGTGGCACTGACTGCCACGTCGTCTCCCATGTAAAGTCTAAACGGGCCTAAAGTGAGAGCCAATCAGATATATGAAAACGAAACAAATGCCTCAAATTCACGTTTTCGATTACTTCTTTTGTCCCTTGATTTACAGCTTCTGTAGCTAAGTGCTCGGACTTCTTGGCTAGAACTCTCGAAAACCAGCGTTTACAGCGTAAACCAGCTGTGTGTGTGTGTGTGTGTGTGTGTGTGTGTGTGTGTGTGTGTGTGTGTGTGTGTGTGTGTGTGTGTGTGTGTGTGTGTGTGTGTGTGTGTGTGTGTGTGTGTGTGTGCGTGCGTGCGTGCGTGCGTGCGTGCGTGCGTGTGTGTGTGTGTGTGTGTGTGTGTGTGTGTGTGTGTGTGTGTGTGTGTGTGTGCGTGCGTGCGTGCGTGCGTGCGTGTGTGTGTGTGTGTGTGTGTGTGTGTGTGTGTGTGTGTGTGTGTGTGTGTGTGTGTGTGTGTGTGTGTGTGTGTGTGTGTGTGTGTGTGTGTGTGTGTGTGTGTGTGTGTGTGTGTGTGTGTGTGTGTGTGTGTGTGTGTGTGTGTGTGTGTGTGTGTGTGTGTGTGTGTGTGTGTGTGTGTGTGTGTGTGTGTGTGTGTGTGTGTGTGTGTGTTTGCGCGCGCGTGCGCGCTCCTCTACAAGTTCTGCCTGTTCCCCCGTTTTGTCCAGCTCATCGGTTGAGCCCATATATGAGATACGATCTACATTATCTAGGACACAGTTGAAATTGCCTAACAAAACAACCTTGGACGGACCTAGCAGAAAGTCAGGGTGTACCTTGAACACGATCATGAATGCCACAACCAAGATCAAAAGACAGGACGCGGCCATTATATAAATCCCTGGAGTAGCGCAGGATCGAGCCTTGGAATCGCTGCATTACAAATTAATGGTAAGCCCAAGAGAACTGTATACGTACTGTCCCGCAACTAAGAACCTCGTATCAAATGTCCTGCCGCAGCTCATCTGAACAAGACGAATCTTAAAACAGAGAGATGGGTATGAAGACCAAGAACAATCTCTGCCTGCTTGTCACAGGGATATTTGATTTGCATGACGTCGTCGCAATCTCTGTATCGGTGATTAGACGATAACTATAAGTCGCGATGCCAAATTTTTTAAAGATCTCTAGGCCTCAAGAACGACAATGGTCGCCGACAGTTTCGGGCTTTCGATTAAAAAATAGAAAACTGGCCAACGAAGTAAACTCTCCCTCGCATATCTATGCGAGCAGGGCAGACAGGTTAAGACGTCGCCTCGCCTCGTCACAACGTTTTCTTTTGTCCTTGGCGCCATTTGTTGCCGCCTTTGTCGGAAGGAGCGAAGGCTTGACGACGGCGGAGACGGCCGCTACATGCATCGACGGCATTGTGTTCGCCAGCGTCAGCTCTGCAGCACAGCGGCTCCATGTGCACGCATCAAATCCATCGTCTAATGCTTTAGCCTCGGACACAGCTTTACTTCTGACTAAACAACACCACAGTATTTAGGTGACTGAAGACCATGAAGCAGAAGCTTATGGTGGGATGATCGGAGGAATGCAGAACAGAGGGTCGATGATAAAAGGTGCAGAAGGGCAGCAACGGAAAATAGAAAGATGGGAGTGGGAAGTGGAAAATGAAGGAAGATGATTCAAGGGGACAAAGAATGACTTTTACGCAATACTAAGCAAACATTCATAGAAACATTTTTGGAAAGCTTTGTACGTGCACAGAATATATTATAGCTTGTTTCTGCGTTGAACTGAGATATAGTGATCCTCGGAAAAACTTCCATGTTTGTTTCATCCTCAGGTGGTTTCATTGAAAATAATAGCCGCGGCATGTTCCATAATAATAGCCCCGATATCTGCCATCGAATTTGGAGTAGACAGCAAGAGGGAATAAAAATGTGGAGCGATATAGAAGACTGGACAGGGTGAAAGCATGCAATACAAAAAGAATAATGATGAAAAGTCAATACAAGAACACGACGCCCACTTGCGATTGCCTTATCACTGTACAGCTCGTTTGCATTTCTGCCTTCTGGCTTGAGCGATTTTCATGGCACTGTGAGCTCAGGAATGACCGCAAAACACAAGAAAATTGATGGACCACTGAGATTGTGCAGAACAAAGCCGAATAGTTATGCTGTGTGATGCATGCCGTCTTGACCCTTAGCCGCTTTGTGCTGTGTCCTTTTTTTATCTCATAATGAACTGAAAGACGCGACAAAAGGAAATTGTGCGTTATTTCACTGGGCACTGTTTTCTGAAACACTGAACCGCTGCAGCCGTAACTGTAAAGTGATCGGGAGTGAATTATTGCTCATGTACATTTTCATTCATAGTTGTGCTAAAATAAGGTTAGTTCTATAATGTACACATAATTAAGGCACACACCTTACATCTTAGAGTAGATACGCCGCTTAATAAAAGCTGAGTGGAGAGACAGCAAGGTGGCCTGTTTACATCACGGTGCGAACTCATGTGCATGCATTAATAAAGAGGCCGCAAAGCAAAGAAAACTTAACACATGTACTAACAGTACAGTGTTCTAGAGAGAATAGCTGGTGATTGGCCTTCACAAATCAACTTAAAGTACCTGACAGTTCTGAAATCATTGTGAATGTTTCTATTATAAATTGATCATCGCCAGCAATCCTTAGCTTGTTCTAATCTCTTTTATGTAATTTGCCTCGTGAATTTTCAATAAGAATATGTTTGTTTGTTTGTTTTTACTATCGGTCCTAAAACTGGGACCCAAATAAGGCCGGGTGGGCGCTTAAGCCAGCAACAATACAAGGCGATACACACAAAGCTATATATGCTTTGCCTAACGGATGCCGGTGAGTGCTGAAACAAACGAAAAGGCAAAAAGAAACTGTGCATATACTGACAGATGGAAGCAGTGCAAACGACAAAACAAAATACACACAACGCTTTAAATTCTTACATCAGGTGTGCTGTCCTAAGGGGAAAAAAATATTAGTTTGTGCTTTTACACTGCTTCAAGACGGGACCGAAATTCTTCGCGGTTTGATGCTGTAACAACGTGTTCTGCTTATTTCAGTGACGTGCTGCAGATAGGAAGTATGAATTGTTTGAAGCAGTCATTTGAGAGTTTTAGTTGTTTCTGCCACGCACCTGCTGTGCTTAATTAATCGCGTCGTCTTTCTGAAATCATCATTGCACGTTCGGGAACCGCGATGGGGGCACTCTTCAGTAATTTTATCTCTCTCTGCGTCACTGTAGTCAATCCGTTTGGTATCATAGACGCACGGATGCGCTCGAATGCCATCTGGCAGACTTTCCGCAACAGTGTCTGAGACGCGCGCGGTCGCTGTCTGCATAGCAAGCCGCCATCTTCACTGCGCGTGAGGAATGCTGGGATGCGTGGCCAGCGCGGTAGTGGTTTATTATTAAATAATCAAAAATACTATTTAATAATATATTGTTAAATAATCAAAAAGATTATTCAATAATATCTACCACCACCAAACAAGTCCTGATGCCAAATAATTTTAACTGCAGTCCTAAAATGAAGCCGTCTAAGCGCCATTAAAAACTTATTTCTATTTCTTAGGTTTTTATTTCTTAGGTTTTTCCTCTTGTTAAGCTGGTTTTTCTTTTCTGCTGTGTATTTTAACAATGTATGTAATCCCACTCCTGCCTAAGGCCTTCTGTGAAGGCTGGCAGTATTCCTGAAATAAAAAAAATAAAAATAAAATAAAGGGCCGTGAAATGCTGTTATACAGCTTTGTTTTATAATAAGAAACTATTTCCTAGCATTTACCTTTCATTATGGTGTGAAGGCTCCATTTTGCGGCTGAGACGAACTTTACCTCGTTATACCATTGCCGATCCAGACGGCCGTGATAAAGGTGTAGAACTGATATTAATGCTTATTAATAGCAATCTACAGATTTCTGAGGGGCCTCTTCTGTGCGCGAACCTTCTACAACATCACGTGATATGCCTTTTAATTTATTGTTGTTACAGCTGTGAACAGTCTCTTAACCCTTGTCTCTTGTATAAGAGCATTCCGCTTGGAGATTGGCTTCGTGGGTTTCTTTTCTTTATGAGACACTGTGTTCTGGTCCGTTTGCCAAATGAAAGCGAGCGGTGCGAAAGCCTATTTTCTAAAAGATGAATATGAGATATACGACCGATTTCGCTCCCTTCTGGAGGTCTACGTGCCGATACGGCAAACGCTGCAGTTATTCACACTTGCACTTGTTAACAGCCCTCCACCCTCCCGCCCCCACCCCGAATCTGGAAACAATTAACTTAGTCTGGGCCAAGTGTGGCAGCAGTGTGGCAGCACGGCATTCGAATACGGCCAGTAATCGGTACACGGTGAACACAGCCGTCGCCTCGGGCGAGATGACGCGTAACAAAAAACAAACAAACAAAAAAAAGAAGCAGCGCGCTTTTGTAGCCTGTCACCGCCTGCACGCAGACCGCAAGAACCCCCGCAGAAAGGGCTGCAGAATGCTCCGCTCCCGCGATCTCCCTAACCTCCTCACTGAACGGGAAAAAGGAAAGGACCGAAAGGAACGGTGAAGAAAAAGGTGCAAGGGTGTCCATCCATGAGAAGATGCCGCCCCAACACGTGACACGCGGAGCACGTGACCGGCGCTACTCCAGAGTGTCAGCAGCAGCCCAGCGAAAGCACGCACGTGCGGTCCGACGATGCAGGGTCAGCTGCGTTCCCACGCTCCCGCCGAAGTAGAGTCACCACACCGGAGGAGTCGGAGGAGCAGCCGCGGGTGCCGCCTGGCGGCCGTCGCGGCAGGTGGCGCTCGCATGCGCCGCCTCTGAAGGCATGCTAGAGGGTCGGCAACGTTATGGCGGCATTTACTTTATATATTTTGTCCTGTTACTTACCCCCTCATTCTCCTCCCCTCTTGACGCATCTCTCCAGTGCTGCTCCAGCTGCGTGGAGAGAAGGCTTGCATCGCGCCAGACGTCGGCTGGGACCTTTTTCTCCAGCCCAGAATGCCGTACGGGATTGGAGAAAGGAGTCGAGAGAGGGACGTTGCGTGTGTTTGGGACCTTTCTGGTCGTGGAACAAGAGAGGTCCGAGGTCCGTTCCCACGGGTCTTGGGTCTCTCCCGCTAGCGGGAAAGAAGCAGCTCTCTCCCAACTTATCTGCATTCCATCGCTCGTGCTCCTGTGCCCCCTCTCGTACAAAGCTCTGCTGCTTAGAACTCTCTGCGGCACTGTCTATGCTGCGTCAAGCGTTTGGTCATTTTTGCTTCCTTTGCCGCGGCTGCTTTCTTCCGATTACAGCCAGAAAGCAGGTGCGGGGTATGAGGGTTGCACTTGCTTTTCATGAAAACTGGGAGTAGAGTCGCGGATATCATGGATGAAAGGGAAAAAAATCAGCAACAAGGGGGAGCGTATAAATGCTAGGGAAAAATTGTATGAAAAGTGCCGTTGCAAGAAACAGAGTGCGCGCGTTGCTCTGGGTGGCGCGAAAGTTACTGGCCGGGGAGTTGCGTGCTTCACAAGACGTTCTTCACAAGCACCAGCGAAAATCACATTTGTAGCACACCGCACGTGAGAGAAATTCCTTGTGAGTGCCAGCACTGCGCGAAAGGTGCGAAGAAAGTGCCATGTTTTAATGCTATGGGTGGAAAAACAGGTGTTTGACACATTTGCGACGCCGTGCCATTCATTCTTGAGCGTTTTCCTCACTAGGCATCTTAACCCCACATTAAAAAAAAAAAAAAAAAAAAAAAAAAAAAAAAAAAAAAAAAAACGTAATAGGCCGGCAGCACTTCCGATATCGGAAAAGCAACTCCCGTTATGATTAGAGTACCTGGAAAGAAAGAGGGACAAGCAAATGCAGAACAAAATTCAAGGCGATGCACATTCAATTTGGAACTCTGTTCAGCTCAAACCGGACAGGTCAGTGACATCGACCGCTAACCTGCATAAGAAACCGTAAAGGCACAGCGGCGCCACAGAGCCTGGAAAATCAGAGCAGCAATAAATAATAACAGCAATGCGTCAGCAAAAACGAACTGGTTAGGAAGGCAGAAAAAGAAGTAAATAGAGAATGAAATAAAAAGCAAGGCCAAGTCGCGATAAATAAACCAAAAAAAAAAAAAAAAAAGGAACGAACAGTTTAGGAGACCTGTAACAGCGTAAAGCAAGAGGAGGATCGAAACGACTTCAGCACGGTGATCGTATTGGGGGAAAGGAGAGGGGGCGCTATGCGAGACGATTGCCTGGAGAGGGGGAAATTCCGCTATCCGCAGGTGCCGTTGCCGTGCTCGTCGCAGACGTCGTAGTCCGTCCATGGGGGCGGAGTTTTCCCACACTCCGGAGCTCCGCTTGAAAGAACCAGAACCCGCGAGAAGCGAAGCATTATACATTTGCGAGGAAAGGAGGAGAGATTTGTGCGTGCGTGCTGCTCTGCCGTCGCTCTCTCGAGCTGCGCATCGCCAGATGTCCCGCGCCAAGGAAGGCGCTAAGCCAGCAGGGATGCCTCATCTTGCTCGCTCGCCTCGAAAAAGAAGGAGGAGGAAGAAGAATAGACAAGGAAAGAAAACTGGGGAAGATGTACAGAAGAAAGGTGGAGCCTCATCCGCATTTCTTCTTACAATCCTTTGTTTTGTTTCTTAACTCTCCATGTTGTTTACTTCCATCTTTTGAGTTTCTGTGACTCGCAATTTTATTTTTATGTGCTAACAGGGTAGCAATTTTGAGCTAACTCTCTTTATTTCTTGCTTCGTATTTGTTGGCTTATGTAACATCATGAGGCTGGGTGTTGCGGCGTATACTGCTTAGTTTCCCAAGCAATAGAGTTCGTATCGGACGTCTTAGCCTCCGTAGTCTTCTCTTGAACGGGTGGTAAAATTAAAACCTTTTATTTATTTTTTATTTGCGCTCGTTAAATGCGGCAGAGGTCAAGAGGGATGATATAAGACCGTTCACAAACTTTGTTACATTTTCAAACAACCAGAATACGCCTTTCAATGAGCTGTAATGGCTCAATTGATTGCTACTCCCAAGATTACGTATTGAACCCGTCTGATGAGTGTTTTTGATGGAGGCGAAATACATAAATGTATGTGTTTTGCGCCATGTCAGCGACGACTGAAGAACCCCAGGCTGTCGCTTTGAACCATATACAACAACTATCACAGTCCTGTATATTTCGTAGCAAAGTTTTTGCATACCGCACAGGGAGGAAGACGCTCCGAGAGAGCGAGCGTGAGCACCGAATGCGCGGCCCCGCTGGCGTTACGCGCAGAAAGAGCGTGCATCCATTTCCACTCCCTCTCCCGCCTGGCCACCGCCGCCGAACCGCGGCAGCAGCAGCGCCGGTCTAGAGCACTATAGCGCCGGTGTCGGCACGCGCTGCTCTTGCGCCCGCAAGGCCGCCCGCTTTGTGTCAAAGCGGTGGCCTACCTCGGTGCTACGCTAAGCGGCCCAGTCGTCCTCTCCGCCGGTGCCCTCCTCTCTCACTGCCTTTACCCACAGAGGCGCGATGCCGCCCTGAAAAGAAGACCGCTCATTATCCGGAACCGTGCTACATGCCTTGCGCGCGCTGCCTGACGCCACCGCTGAATCTTCATTTCTGTACTCTTGTCTTGGGAAGGGGAGGATTAGTGCAGATAATCGCGCGTCTTCAAGCAGAAAACTGTGCAGCATCCGCATCCCGTTACCGTTAATTGCAGCACATCCAGTGATATCACAACATAATTTCATCACTAACGACTCCAGAGCGCAGAAAGCCCAGCTTTCTCCTTTTGTTTTTCAATTTCCCGTTATTCTCCATAGTGTTGTATTTCGCGTACTATGTGCGTGTCCCTAGGCTTTCGCTTGCCATTTCAGTCTAGAGCAGCGATTTAGCAACAGAATCATTTCAACACTGGGAACGACGCCAAGGCACACCAGTGTCGCTTTTGGAAATCTAAATCTACGCATACATGCGAGTACAAGCGTTTGTTCAAAGTTTATTACGAAGCTACCAACTAAATCGTATTTCAAAACGCATGAACTGATTCGATGCATAACACGACTGTCATCCATTCCACGCTTATTTTTGTTTGTTCGAATACAGTTTGATGGATTGAGTGATGGGTCGATTGAATTTCTCTCCGGTTGCAAGCCGACTTTCTTGCAACATTCTTTAGCGATAATGTATCGCTCCTCGCGTGCTGCGTTTTGATTCGCTGAAAAAAAAAAAAAAAATAAAAAAAATAACCTCCTGTGTTATTTGAGGATATGACTTTCCTACGTTCCTTGAGCATCCGGTGTCTACTGAAGGCAAGAAGCAAATCAAGCAGTACGTCCTTAGCGCATTAAAAGCCTGTGAAATTGAATACAAGTTTAGAGGACACCCGTACCTGACGCAACGGACGGCTTCGATGACTGTCTTAGTACATAACCCCCCTCCTCGTTCCCGCCCCGAAAGCACTGCGCTACACTCAAATGGTGAACGCTTATAGTAAAGAATGAACTCCAACAAGTAAATTTTACATTGTGCCCTCTCTGTATTCATGTATTTTTATTGCGTCATGCACATATTTCTCGTGATGATTAGTTTACCATCGCTTTATTATTATTTTTTTTTCTCGCAGAAACGAAGTAACTGCGTCGTCCTGGAGCGCCCACAAGGGGAACGTACAAACGCACGCACGCACGTCACGTCTTGGAGCGGAAGCGCGGCCACGGCAGCAGCGTTAACAACAGCCACTCTGCGAAAGAGTGCAGGGGAGAAAGAAGGATAAAAAATGATAAGGAAGACAAAATGCAATGAACGAGAAGGCAAAGCAAGCAAGGGGAAAAAGACAGCCGAAGCGTGCTGAGAAAAAGCAAAGGGCGCAATAAACGACAGGGCATACGGAGAAAGGAGCGAGAGGGAGCGAAGCCAGCCAAGCACGGAGTGGGGCGGTTGGCGGAGGAGGGTGGAGTAGATCGTTTGAGTTGGGAGCGGGGCGCGCGCGCGCGCGCGAGAAAGACGACGGGCGGCCGCGTACGCCGCCACCTGCAAAAGATGCGTTTCAAGAAGTCGGAGCGTTCCCACGCTCGGCTCGACCAATCAGCGTCGAGCGGTCGTGCGACAGCCATTTCAGATTTCGTCCCCCCCCCCCCCACCCCAACCCCCAACCTTCCCGCACGCCGCGATGGACCCCTGCTGAGTCTCCTCAGAAAAGATGGGGGGTGCCGACCACCGCCGCCAAGGGGGACCGACCGACCGAGAAGGCCAAGTTTTCGTGTCTTTTTTTTTTTTTCCCCTCCTCGGTTCCTCCATACGTCCGTGGTGTGCGTGAGCCCGCGTATTTACCGTCGTCGTTTTGCGGCCTTCATTTCTTTGCGCTTTCTTCGCCACTGATTTCGGCCCCCGTAAACGGCTTCCTGTAAGAAAGAAGGCTTTTTCCCCTCCTCCGTTTCTTCGGCATGCTGTTGCCCGCTTTTCGATCTCCCTCCTTTTTTTTTTTTCTATTTCTTTTTGTTTGGGGCTTCGTTGCTCATCGTTCTTTTTTCACTCGTTTTGTTGTTGTTTACGATATGTTCTGATAGGTCGTTGTCGTCGTCCTCACCAAAACAGCCCCCCCCCCCCCCTCACCCCCCCGGTCGTGTTCTTTTTTCTTCCTTTGCCGATTTGTGGGCCTTCGGTTGTTTATTCATGTTGCTTGCTAGCTGCTTGTTCAGAGGGATGGCCGAAGGGGATGAGCGGCATTGGCACCGTGAACTCGAGCCAAGGATTACTGAGCCCTGTCTCCGGAGCAGGGCCATTGCGCTAGTCTTCAGGGCAGTCGTTCCTCTGTAGCGCTGATTTTCTTTTTATTAAGCAAAGGGAGGAGGAGTCCGGGCGCGCGCCGGTCGCGGAAGGTTGGAGCACGTGCATCACGCTTTGTGTCAGCCCTGAAATTGCAGTGCTCGGTCTTCGCGCTGGTGAACTAGCCCGCTAATGTGTGTACTAACGTTCACGCAGTATGCACGCTAGAGTCATGGCATTTGCAGGCGTGTGGTTTGTTCATTTTGAGGAAACATGCTGAACAGTACAACGTTGCCAAACGACCCGATCTCCTCGATATGGAAACTGCCGAATCAGGATGCGTGTAGAGACCATTTGTTAGTGAAATCATGTTTAGCCTACTCTTAGTGGACCGCATTGCCCTACGTACGACGAGCTGAACAAAATCGCATTCTTAATTCGGTCGGTAAGATTGGTGGAGTAACTTTGTTCATAAAGCTTGTTCTAGTGAAGTTGTGTTGTGAGGCTTGTGGTTCCTCAATCCAGCGCTCCAGCGGAGACATGCTGACATCTGTGCCCTCTCAGCCAGCTAAAGCTGATCTTGCAGTTCCCAGCTAGAAATATTGCTACAGCCCGGTGAGGCATTGTGAAAGACACAAGCAGCCAAATGGCTGGAAGTTTATGAATCCTGAATCAGTCAAGCGTGCACACGGTCTGACGCAGATGTGAAAATGCAATGCAACAACTTTGGCGTGTCCCCTCAAGCTGCGACAGGGACTTCACAAATGAGCTGTTATATACAAGTCTGCATCCAATTAAGTTGGCACTTACATAAGAGGCTTAACAGCGCTGTCTGTTGCTTTGTTGAGTGAGGAATATATGCGCGATCGTAATCGCACCACCAGAAACCATCGAGTACAGTTATACACGGCGGTATGCTGCAAAAAAATGTGACGCATATCACGAACTTCATCATTTGCATGACGTGCCTTGCGGATGATGCCGATAAACTGCCCATATATGGCACCAACGGCATGACGTACCGAGATTGATGTTTGAACCTGTAAAAGTATGGAAATATGCGAAATTATTGTACCACAGTGAAAACTATATGGCGTGAGGATTCGCGGATTAAGTAATTATTTATGATTAGTGAGAAAATGGGAGGCCAATTAAAACTGCAAGGACGATGTGCGTATTCCTTTCGCTCAAATGAATAATGATCATACTAGCCGTTAGCAGGCAGGAATCATTTTCCTTTTTTTTCGCGAATCCGTGTCACGTACACCCTTGCGCAAAAGTGGAGAGTCCACGCGTTTTGATTAAACTACACTTCTGTGTTGAAGGTGAAGCGGTTATTTATGATTTATGCGTAGGGTATCTTCACTAATATGTTCGCCATCTTGCCCAAGCAAATTATTCCGGTGCATTTTTCTATACAGAAAAAAAAAATAATAATAATTGCAGCGGTTCGTAGTCTCTCCAGTTTTGCCCAGCGGGGTACGCGTGCACTCATTCAGAGAACTAAGTCGGTTCCTTAGATGCCCATATGGCGAGGCCCGTCCTGGGTCAAAGGGCATTTAAGCGTGTGTTTTCCTCGCGTGAAGTCCCCGGCCGACCAGTCTAGCAAACGGCTTGTCGTAATCAATAAATTTCGTCGATTCGAATTAGTCGGGCAAATGTAAATCTCCCATTTGCAACTAGTGATTAAGGCAGAGCCGGAGGCTAAACATTTGGGGGAGGGGGAAGGTACTTAATTGCTGATTACGTGTGGCGTTGCCACAGCATATAGCACCACGCGATTCTTCCTTGCATACGCCGGCTTTCTCGCGGTCTCAAAAATGCGGCCAAAAGGTAAACGATGTGGGTCGGACCTTTTCTGTCCCGGAAAAAGTGAACAGGTTGATGAACTTGTCGATTACCGAAAAACCGAAGCAAATTGGAGGTCATATAACTTGCAGGATCAAGCATGAAAATACTTAAGATGGTGTCTTTTATAAAATTCTTCTGACCTGTAGACGTTATCCACACAGGGCTGTGTATCAATACTTGTCTGAAAGAACATGATACAACTCGAGATTCGTTACGGTGCTTTAATAGCTGATCATTGCAGGGAGCGGACATCTTGCTTGCCGTCATTATACCCAACAGTGATGTACTGTTCAGGCACCCAATCCGACTAACTAGTGAAGCATATATCACGCTAAGAAAAAAGCTCGACCTCCGCAGACGTCCAATAGATACCGCACCACGCGCAGGGTGAAAGGAGATCGGGAGAGCATAAGGTGCTTCGCAGGCTGGCCGGCGTGAGTATTGCTTGCAGCTGCGCCAGAGGTGAAGTTTATTCAGCTGACGTATGGCTAAAGTAAAGCACTAAAGTAGAACGGCGCAAGAGTATCCAAACTTTCGTGGCATTTACTACGCCAATTTTCCCAGTCGCACTTTCAGAAAATGCATATATGCGCACAAAGCTTAGAGAAAACGAGCATGAAGTGGAACCGCCGGGAACTGCTATGGTACTAGCTAACAACCCTGAAAATGTGGTGATCATCTTTTTCTTTTTTTCTCCCTCTTCGCGAGCGCGAGTGTAGGCTTGCGACACGTCCTCTCCGCGGTGAATCAGCGCTCGCGTGCGCGCGCGACCGCCTTTTTTAAAACACGCAGGCGGATGTCGTCCAACCGACCGTCGGCATGCATGCGCCGCGCGTGGCAGAAGCCGGAACTTTGGGGCCCTAATGGATGCGCCCGGAACGGAAGCCGCGTGCGCGCGCTAGCGACATTTTAGAGGTCCGGTTCCTGGAGAATGAACCACCCTGCACCCAGCACACGTACAGTCCGCTCTCGCCCCTCTTTTTCATTTCATGGAAGACGAATATTCAGCGGAATACAACTGTCTGCTGACAGGTTTGCTTGGTCAGAAATAATTAATAATAATTGATTCAAAGGAAATTAAAGGCGCAGCATCTGTCACACTTCCTATGTGGACACTTCAACCGCACTGTTAGGGAAAGGAGGAAGGTGGGAGTGAAAGTGAAAAGAGATAAATGGGTGCCGCCGTCTTGTGAAGGCAGCGCATACAGAAATAAAATCCATAGGAGAAACTTCAAGAATTTCTATCTTAGGCGCCTGTCTAACTAAAGTAATAATAAAAGAAAAGCGCTCAAATTAAGTTTTTCCACTTTTCTCTTTTTTTTTTCTTTCAAATAAGTGGCTATTCCGATGCTGCTCACAAGAGGGAGCAGTACCCGGTTCAAGTACCGCCATAAATATTTTTGTCTTTGCATTTTGGGCGGATACACCAGCCCATGGCAAACGGTATGACTGCGACGTCATCATCTTCCACCGTGCCCGCTGGCCGTAACGCTCCATCAGTTTACCGTGATTAAAGCAGTATACGGCGGCAGCAGTTAATTTTACCGAGAATAAAGATATGTTGCTGCATTCATATGGCTTCATGAAAAAATTCTTATTCCCAAGCCATTTACCGGAAAGCAAATTCACTAACCGGCTGTAGCCGCAGTCGCTCGATCTCCTTTGGGATTGGTCCGCCCAAATTCCAATGCCGCCGCGGTGACTGCAACAGTTTCCGTCTGTGCCGCCGCGGCGGCCATGGCGCTAGCTATCAGTCAAGGATTAGTGGAGCAGAATTAATTAAGCGCATGGGGGGGCAATCGCCGCATATGTAGCCAAATTATCGCTTGAAATTTCGCGGGATGCAGTGCCCTACACGTATGGTTTGTTCTAGTAAATGAGTTTTTCTTTTTTTTTTTAATGCACTAATATGGGCTCTTGTTATTAATGCAGTTAACGTGGTAAAATGAAAGTACATAATTGTACGAGGAGCCCTGTTAAATGTGCATGTCGCCCAATACTCCTGAAATTTTGGAAAGGATACGAATTTCAGTGTCAAAGAGCAGACAATGAAGGCATTGTTGGGAGCGCGCGAAATGTACGTGGCTCCGGCAGACGACTGGTCTAGAACACAGAGCAGTCCATGCACCACGCTCAGACTACAGACAGACCCATTGCAGAGCCATAAATCACAAAATGTGGCCGACAAGGTATACACGAAAGAGTGCGTCTGGTGTACGCCACGAGGTACCACGTCATCCTGTGCTACGAAAAGAGCCCATTATTACCAAAGATACGAAACCCTAAAGCAGTGGGAGGACCTCCTCGCGACTCCGAACCCAGCGCTCTGCACTGCAGGCAGCTGATGCTGATGACGGCATTCCGAAACAAAGAAGATTAACTGACCGACCGCCAAAATTCTAAATCTATCTATCCCCTATTCCTAAGTCCTAATCTAACTCTTCCTTACCAAAATAAATGTGTTTATTACTGCTTATGCGCGATGAAATACGAGCCGGTCACTCCCGGAGAGTGACATGAATCGTGTTTAACTGCCACTGAGATTCAGCTTGATTAATACAATTGACCATCCCGAAAATTCGGTAGCCCAACTCGATTAAGAGGCACCCCTCGGGGCCGTCAGTGGAAACAGTGGCGTCAACTTGCCGTTACACCTTACGGGAGCGAGCATACGCGAAGAATGATTGCATCGATTTTTATCGGGTCAACATTCCGCTCAGCATACAAAATACTCTCGGCCTGGTGTGGCAAGCGAACCTCATCTTGAGCAGTTGATTTCTGCTCTGAAATAAAGTGTTTTACTGTTGCTACTTTGCCATGAAAGTACCTACATTTGAAACTCGATTTAACGAAGTTGAATTACTTCATTAAATCGGGAATTTCGTTAAATCGAGTGAGGCATTTCTCAGTCCTATATTTGAGTACATTCGATGACAAGGTGCGGCGGCACCAAAAAAGCTACCGCGGCATCGTAATTGCGAAGCCTTAATTGTCCCACAATGAAATGCGGCCAGCAAAAATGACAGGCGCCGTTAGCGCACAAGAAACAAAAATTGTTACTCATCAAGAAGAGCTCGTGAGGACTACAAATTTATTTTCCGGCAATCAAGTCGGTGATATTTGCCTGTGCGCGCTTTGTGAGCAATGACCACGCCGATTTCTCGTAGGTCTGAAGTGCTAGCTAGCCCTAACAAGCTGAGCTTGAGAGAAGCATGCACTTAAAGGAACCGTGGGCTCGCAATCAATACATTTTGGGGATTCTCTCTACAAAATAGACCAAAAATATCCCCTTTCCACCTTCATTTTTCGAAAAAAGGTTCATTAAATCGGGACAGGTCACGGAATTGATTTCGTTATTTCGAGTTAGTCCACGCATTGGATCCTATAGGCGTCTGAGGGGGAATTACAATATTCGTTAAATCGAGACATTCGTTAAATCGAGTTTTGACTGTATTCATTTTGACTAGGTCATGCCAGTTCATGTAAAAGAACCCAGTTCTCGCCTAGCGTGTTTTAAGGGCAGATCGGGAGTGTTTGGAGTATGCAGCCGACGGGCAGCAACTATCCTGTTGCTCTCTTTTGTTCTAGTAAAAGCAGGACCGAGTTTCACAAAACCGTCGACGATGTGGCAGACTGCAGTTGAATAAACGGGCCTCCACTTTTCAACGAGCTGATCAACCTTAGATGTGAACCACGGCCACCCTTGGACCCAAGGCAACTGGCGCATCTTGGTTGATGAGTCACATTCGTGCGCAAGGAGAGCAACCCCTTTTATCTCCCTTCATGTACCGTTGCAGCTGGCGGTCAATACACGCGCGCCTATCGCTTTCCAATGGCGTCTTTGTACCGACTCAGATGCCCTCAGCGTGGGCTGCTTTAAGCGCGGAGAGTAAAACACCAAATCATCCGAACGCGCTTCTGAGCTAAGCAATGAAAACAAAGAAATAAAAAAAAAAAAAGGCGAGAGAAGCGAGTGGGGCGCAAGGCTCGCCTCCCTCAGCGCCACACGTCACGAGAGTCCCTCCGGAGCAACAGCAAAACATCGAGACATGACGAAGGAGGAGGCAGGGAGACGGGGTAGGCCAGTCCAGCGGCGGCACGCGCATAGCAGCAGACGGGCTCGGTGAGAGTGAGAGGTGGTTAGAATGTGCCGAAACCTTGCGCGGCTGGCAGCCGCAGAGCGGCGGCTGGAGCAGCGGCAGCAGCAGCAGCAGCAATAACCCTCGTGGCAGCAATAAGCAAAGAGCGGCAGCGGTGTTCTCTATCGTTCCTTCTCGTCCTTCTCCTTCTCAGCAGGCGCGCGCGCGCGCGCGCGCCAGGAGAAACGCCTGAGTGTGGGAACGCAGCGTCTCGTCGATTCTCACACACGCGCGGCCGCCGCCGCCGGGTCTCTCAAGGGCGAGGAGGACAGCGACGCCGGTGCACGCATCGTTGACCTCAAGTATAAATGCGTAGTGCGGTGGAATGGAAATCGGCTTCCTCCTCCTCCATTTCTGGAGACGGAGCAAAAGAAGCAGTAGTGGCAAGGAGAAAGAGCGGGAGATATCTAAAGGAAGAAGAGAGAGAGGCAGAAGCAGCGGCAGCAGTGAGGCGGGTGGAGAGAAAGAAGTGTGCGTCGGCGCGCGCGCGCGCGCACGTCGCGCTCTTCTTTTTCGACGGCGCCCTTCCAGCTCCTCCTCGTCCCCGAAAGGCGGAACTCTTGGCAGCAGCTCTGCCGAGCGTGGCGGCGGCGCGCGGCTGTCGGGTCGCCGGGGCTGCGTGCGTGGCCGGCTGGTGCGACGCGCGAGACTCCGTTCCCACGCTCGATGCCAGCAGCAGGCTGCGCCTTGCCCGTCCCCTTCCCGTTCACCCCCACTCGTGCTGCCACTGCCTCCCCGGTCCGCGTGTGTGTGCTGAGAAAAGGGGGTACGAGTAATAGGAGTCGCCCCTGCAAGGGGGGACACACACACTCGCCGGCCGAGGAGAGAGAAGAAAAAGCCGGCGGCTGCAGTCTATCCGCCTACCTGTGCGCCGCATTCCGTTACCGCCGGCGCTCGGTGCTCGCGGCTTGCGCCCCTTGCGCCATAACGCCCTCGCCGCCGCCGCGAGAGTGAGTTTGTCGCCGCGGTCGCCGGCTGAGCGGACGCAGTGTTGAAGTGCGTTCGCTCCGCGCTGGATCTCAAAGTGACGAGCAGCAGCGGCCACAGAATGGTGGCCTCTCCACCGCCGCCGCTGCTGTCAGCTGTGTCGCAACAGCAGCGCTACGGACTGCCACCCCCAGCGCCAGAATCTCCCTTGCTTCCGGCGCCTCCTTCTTCGACGGCTCCTCCGAGCATGGGCACCGGCAACGTGCAGTCGGCCGGCGTTGCAGAGCGACCCACACCGACCAGGGCGAGCGAAATACGGCGGGTGAGTCGGAGAGGAGACACCCACTTTGCGTTGCGGCCGTGGTTGCCCGCGCTCCCGCCGCCGGCGATGACGGTGCTCGAGAGGTGCGCGCGTGCGAGCATCGCTGCCCCGCCCCCTCAGTTGCCGTGACGCTCCCCGTCAGCTGATGACGGGCACCGATCGATCTCGGCGCTCAGCTGGCACACGCGCTGTGCTCCTCCCGCGCTTTGACACGCATCTTCCGGCCGCGCTCCAAATCTATCGCCGTTGTTGGGACATGATCGCGATTACGCCGGTTGCGCGTGCGCTGGCCAAGCGAAAGTGACGTTACTGAACCGAAGTCAGTTCTTTCACCATCTCTGGTTTCGTTTTAGAAACTCCCTTGCTCTTAATCTCTCTACGCGTTTCTTCTTGCGAAAGTTGCATAGATTTTCTGTCGTTGTCGCACAGTTTCGGAGGTCCCGAGATCGCGGTGCGGTCAACTTTGGCAGTCGTACCACTGCGTACGCATCGCCGAACTAGTTAACTGTTAGCCGATTTCCTAAAAGGCACAGAAAATTAATAATAGAGTTGAAGCATTGTCAAGAATGATTTTGCAGCTCGGCAATAAACCTGGAATGTAGGAGCAATGAGTGAGACCGTTCAGGACTAACCAGCGCAGCTCTACTACTTTTGTTTTACTTTTTCTAATCTCCTTCAGTAAGAGTATTTTAAATTTAAAAGCTAAGAGCCAGTGCTTGTACCACTTTTTGCAACCCATGACTGTATGAGCCCGAGTACTAAGGGAGCATTTAGCTCTCCTATTAATGCTTTCCGAGATAGCATTGCATTTATTTAAAAAAGGAATGCTATGGATACAAAGACAGCGCAGAAGTACCGGATGCACTATGCGCACGGAGCGGCACAGCCGCCTCATCTGGGCCCGTGTCTGCTTTGGTTATTATTATTATTATTATTATTATTATTATTATTATTATTATTATTATTATTATTATTATTATTATTATTATTATTATTTTTACTTCAGTAATGCCTGTGAGGCTCGGCTTGAAGGCGCTAGCTGTTTGCGCTGGCCGCTATAGTCTGTTGTAAAGGGTTATATCTTCCTGAAATCACTACAAATCCTGAATGTTTATGCAGCACACTATTCGTATTTACTGACCCTTTATTCGTGGTTTGCTGTCACTGTTCACTGTGCGTGTGGCTGTTCACAAATTTTTGGATGTTCCTCTGTAAAATTGCCGAGCCATTCCCGGCCATAATTACGTGTTTGGCACGCCTGAGCACGCAAGATGTCTGATGTTCTTGCTGAGTGGATGTCGTTCCATTCCTTCGAAGCTGGGTGACATGGTTGCTGAATTCCAGAATACGATCCGCCAGTCATAAGTTAAACATTTTCATTCTAAAACATTTTGGGAAAAAAACTGAGCTCGCGAGTCCCAAC
Organism: Amblyomma maculatum; assembly: GCF_055883805.1. NCBI lineage: Eukaryota > Metazoa > Arthropoda > Arachnida > Ixodida > Ixodidae > Amblyomma > Amblyomma maculatum. Next base: position 203,033,960 of record NC_139346.1, read on the forward strand.
TCGGCTATAAACGTCTGTGACCATCCTGCTGAGTTCATTATAAGACGCGTAACTTCGGGCTCGCGGTTGGAGCGATGATGTGTTATGCGTTCGTTTTATGATCCTAGCTGGAACGTTGCGCCGTACTTGTTACCATACAGAGCTTGGGCCAATTGATTCCGCTCAACATAGAATGTCAGTTTTGTATATATTTATTTTTTATTTTTACCTACCCTTTCCTTTCTCCCTATCGCTCACCTCTTTGATTTCCTCTACCCCTTCCTCGCTATCCCTTTATTTCCGCCGCCCCAGTTCAGGTGCTTCAGATATGATAGCAGATACTGGGGCTGGCAAACATCTTTTCCTTTCTTTTGTACATAAATAAAATAACCACCACCACCACCAAGGCTGTTTTAAGTCCCGAAAGATGGGCTAATCAGAAATAACAAAAATCGGGGTGCGATAAGTGAGTGAATGAAAAAAGTTTATATAAGATGTTTCTAATGCACGCTTCTTTTACGCTATCATTACAATTTGCAGTCGCAAAAAAAAAAAAAAATGGGGGGGTCGCCGCAGCCGAATTACGCTTTGCGCCACCTATCGCTAGCAGAAGGAGCTACTACTTCGCGGGTGATTCGAATCCGTCTGGCACGGGACACTTTGCGAAAGGCGTCCCCTTTCAAGAAAAAGCTTACCCGAGGCTCGAACAGCAGCCTCTTTGGTCGTGGTAACAGCACTCTACTCCTCGGCCACAGCAGAAATCTCGCTCATTGGGATAGGTTAGGCTTTGCGCGAACAGGTTCATATGCTGTCGCATTAGTCTCTTAGGGGTACTTAGGCGTCTCCAGAATGTTTCATCTCGATTAGCCAACTAAGCCAGGGTGATTTGCTTGCTCCGTTAAAGGGAAATAGAAAGCTATGTTGTTTGCTCTGTGTTAAGAAATATGAAGGGGGAAAAGCGCCCAAGGAGGAAAAACGCAAACGAAAAAAAAAACAAAACAAACAAACAAAAAAAAAAAAAACAGGGCGGTGAATATAGCATTTAGCCGAAACGTCTTATTCTTGTTTTTTTATTTTTGTCGGCTTCCATTTTCAGGTGTCAATATGTTTGTTCCCGACCAAACGGGCTTTCGTTGAACTGTCGACTTCATAGCATTTAGAAACAGAAACAGTCGAACAGTTCGACAGAATTAGCGATTGTCACAGAATGCAATGTAGGATAAAATTATCAGAACATTCCTCTTGCTGCTTGTAGCTCACCAGAAGGGATCCAAAATTACTACCAGTTTTAAAAGCGCTTGTAGAACGTTCGAGCGTCTGTTATTCGTCTATTTATCTGTCTTACACTGCCAGTCCTGTGTACCGCTCTTAGAGGAGTGAAAGTACCTGCATCCCTCCTGCTGCCTCGACTCGGCTGAGAAACACTACTGTGCACAACTAGTCACGTACCCTCCCCTCCAATGTTCCTGTCGCACCTTCAGCTCTAAAGGATGCGCGGGTCCCACAGTCGACAACGTGTTCATCTCGTTAATGCTCATAATGAACATGAGCTGCTGCTCTATGCTTTGCCTATACACGAAACTTTCAAGGCTCGAGCGACGACACCCGAATCACAGGGAGAAATGCACGATCGGGAGGAATAATAATGTTCGAGAGTTACCCATGCAGACGTGCACACGAAGCTGTTGACGCTGTTGAGTATGGTTTGTGCGTATATGAATGCGCGATAATAAGGAGCATCTGCCTCACTTTTCGAGATTTCCTCGGTATTCAATGATTCAAATCTGTATAGGCTGCACTTCAAGCATGCAATGCTCGG